>NW_026607355.1:0-350283 GCF_029890125.1 Rhinichthys klamathensis goyatoka
AAGTAAAAGGTATTTTTTTCCAAGTATAAATAATAACGTTTGAACACAGTAGCTGGCCTCCTGCAAGTGCAAAAATAATATATAAATAGTAAACTATAAGTATGATGTTAATGTGGTGATGCGATCAATCCTTATAGTGATTAGGGGCGGATATGGCACGTTCAAGGGACATAAAAGGAGATGAGGTTGACATCATTAAGCGCGTCTTTCTGGGTCCTGGGAGTGACGTCATTTCTTGTGCGCCGTGTTTATGTCCAGGAGGTAAGAGCTACTTGTAGCAAGTCTCATTATGAATGTTTGGTGTGGGAGGGTAATTTGACACTCATGTGATTTACAGTGTGTGGCTGAGGAGTACTTTAGACCCGTCGAACTAGTATTTATTAATGTGAGGCCATAATTGGCACGCCATCAAGTGCACTGGGCGGGGCGAGTTACCATACGCAGGTATGTTAAGCTTATTTTAACGTTAGGTTCACGAGACGGTGATTTCTTAAATTGAAATGTGTATTATATTTTTACAGTGACACGGGGGCCAGGAGGTGTTGCAGCAGGCTTTGTGGGCGCTGTTAGGCTTTATGCGACCCATTTGATGGTCCTGTGAGGATTACCTGCATCCGGTAGTCATTCGAACTGGAGCGCTTCCGAACTGAGTTGTATTCTCCTCTGCAAGCTGTCTTCGACCATTCCTCTGCCTTTTATTGGAACGAGGCATCGACCGTCGATCTGTACCTTTCACTCTAACTACCTGACGATCTCATTTCAGCGAACGAGGGTCTCCTTGATGACCGTAACGACGCATTTGTTGCCGATCTGTACTATATATTTATTCTAACTGTTGGACGATCTCATTCCAGCGAACGAGGGTCTCTTTGACGACCATAACGACGCATTTGTTGCCGATCTGTACTGTATATTTATTCTAACTGTTTGACGATCTCATTCCAGCGCACGAGGGTCTCCTTGACGACCGTGACGACGCATTTGTTGCCAATCTGTACTGTATATTTATTCTAATTGTTTGATTGTCTCATTTTTAGCGAACGAGGGTCTCCTTGACGACCGGATCGATAGTGCGTTCACAGCCTTTGGTGACGGTTCTAAATTTAGTCTTTAATAGAATTGACATTCAGACCTGAGTACAGTGGCGAGAAGCTACTAGTTTTGTCGCTACTACTGTGTTTCATTGTGAATATTATGTCACTGTGGATGTTGCTTGTAAATGTGTTTTGAGTATTGTGTTGTGCTGACAAGAGTTCACCAGTGTCAGCCAGTGAATATTGTGACAAACTGATTCCTTCTGGCAACATGTGATGAGTGTTTAATTGACAGACCATTACGTGGAATGTGTATTTGTTTGGTTGTATCTCATACTGCTTTCTCTTCTACTCAGAATTGGGATTCCAGTATTAGCCAGAGTCCTCTGTGTGTGGTGGTGGTTCGGCTATCGGTTTGCAGTGTTCACAGCGGGTGATTTGGTGTTGTGTGGTGAGAGCACGAGTAGTTGCTGTGTTTATTGGACAGGCAAGATGAATCCCCCAGTTCTGAAGTGGTAGTGTGTGTGTGTGTGTGTGTGTGTCTGTCTGCGTAACGTGTTTTATGATTGATGCGTTCCTTTTACTGTTTGCATATTAAAAGATACCAGTTGCATTTTATTGTATGTATTGAAGAATAAAATCTGTGAAGCGATTATCCTTGTCTGATACCTGACTCAGCCACTACGAATCTGTGTGTCTTTGCAAATTATCTGTGGGTCCCCGGCCAATTTCCGGGGTGGCGTAGTCGGTTTAGTGCCATAACTGGCCTTGTAGTAAACTCCTGATCGCAAGCTGCCACACTTGGCGTAGTCGGCAGGATGTTGTGGCTGTTGTACAGATTCAGACATTGTGATATTGTTTCTTTTCTCTTTGTGTATTTTTCTTGTTTAGTTGTGACAATACAGTAGAGCTTCGCCCGGTAAGTACCCCTTATAGTATTTGGCTATGGAGGCTGAATTACAGGAAATGAGAGATCTTGTGGCCCAGTTGAAGGCTGATAATGAGCGACTGCGACAGGAACGGGTGCCGGTTGAGCTGCCTGATCCTGGTGCAGGCTCTAGTAGTGCGTCACGGCCAGCAACGCCTAGTTTTGCTGAATCCAATGTTGGTACCGTTGAACGTTTCGTGTTTATTCCCCGAGAACGGCGTTGTCCAAAATTCATAGGTATAGGCATTGAGGGATGGGTCGAAGAAGCTGAGGCGTGTATGCGTATGCGGAACATGACAATTGCTGAAAGGGCATTCTTTTTGTTCGATCATCTTGAAGGAGAGGCTCGAGACGAAATTAAATATAAAACTAGTATAGATAAAGATGACCCTGAAAAAATTATTTTAGCACTGCGTGAGCTATATGGGTGTGCAGAATCCTACGTTGCACTTCAAGAGGTTTTTTACTCGCGGCGACAATTGGAGGGGGAAACATTACAAGAGTTCTCCCTGGCACTGTTGGGTCTCTTTGATAGACTTAAACAACAGTCACCGCATGTCATTTCAAATGCAGATGTAATTGTAAGGGACCAATTTATTGAATGCGTATTAGACAATGCGTTACGTAGGGAGCTAAAGCAACTAGTTCGGCGTCAGCCTGCTGTAACACTGTTGGAGGTGCGAGGGGAAGCTATCCGCTGGGAACGAGAGGGAATGCCAGGCAGTGCCAGGGGGCGAAGTCAATCTGTTCCTCTCGTGCATGGGATTCAATGTGGGGTTCAAGGCAATACTGGGTTGAGTCCTAGGCGTGGGGAGCGTTTGTCGGAATTGGGTGAATTGCGGGAAATGCTGAATCAGCAGCAAAAGCAACTTGACCAGCTTACTCAAATGTTTGCCAGTAGCCAAAGTCCCCAGTTTGGTGGTCGTTCGCCCCGTTCCGCTTCTGTGATTTGCCGACGGTGTCAGCAGCCCGGTCATTTCGCACGGGAGTGTAATTGGCAACCTCGTTCTCCTGGTCCTCCAGTCCATCCTCGTGCTGATTTTTCATCTAGCAACACAAGGCCAGTTAGGCCCAGTTTCCCTAATCAGCCGGGAAACTAGTTCCCACCGGGCTACAGAGCCACAGTCCGGTTGGGGGTATGTATGGCTCCCGTGTTTTCCATAAGGGCGTATCAGTGTCTCGTTTAGTCTCCTCATGCCCACACCTCGTTGTTACGATTGGGGGTGTCTCAGTACCCTGTTTGATCGATACTGGTTCCATGGTGTCGACAATTACAGAGAGCTGTTTTAGGTCACGGTTCGAACCATGGGGCCAGGATCGTTTGCAGTCATGCCACTGGTTACAGCTCAGAGCAGCCAATGGACTGGAAATCCCTTATATTGGGTACATAGAATTAGACATTGAACTGTGTGGTCGCATGGTATCAGCGTGTGGAATACTGGTGGTTCGTGATCCTCCCGGCAGCAGCTCTAGCACTCCTGGCATTCTGGGAATGAATGTTCTTAATCGCTGCTACCGTGAGCTATTCGGGCAGTACGGACCCACCTTATTTGAGTTACCACTTGTGACGCAGGAGGTGGAATTGTCTCAAGCCTTTCAAACCTGTCAAAAGGTAGATGGCGTTCTCATAGGCGGAGGTAACGTAAAAGTCTGTGGTCGCCGAGTGTGTCGTGTTCCAGGCGGCACTTTGAAATTTGTTACTGCAATGTGTTCATCCGTTTTTGGTGGTAAGACCGTGTTATTTGAGCCCCTTGAGACCGGGTTGCCTGTTGGTTTGTTGGCCTCCCCGTCTCTAGTGTATGTGCGTGGTGGTACGGTTTTGGTGCCCATCGTTAACGTTGGTGTTCTCGACGCTGTTTTACATCCCACAACTATCCTTGGGAAGCTGCGGGAAGTGTATTTTGTAGATCTACCTGTCGGGCTGTCTGAGGTTTCAGGTGTTAACGACTGTATAGCAACCTGCGATAGCATTGTTGCATCAGGGGTAGAGCGCGTTGAAAGTGTAGAACTACTAGGGTTGTCTGACGAGGAGCAGGTACAGGTAAGAGCTCTTCTTCAGGAATTCCAGAGTGTGTTTTCCACTGGTGAGGGAGACCTGGGTTGCACGGACCTCTTGTCTCACGAAATTCCCTTAATGGATGAGACTCCAGTCCGACAACGTTATAGACGAATCCCTCCGTCCGAGTATGAGTTAGTTAAGACTCATATTAGCCAGCTTTTAGAGACGCAGGTGATTCGAGAAAGTTGCAGCCCATATGCTTCCCCACTAGTCTTAGTCAAGAAGGACGGTAGCCTACGCATGTGCGTAGACTACCGTCAGCTCAATGCAAAGACTCGAAGGGACTCCTTCCCGCTGCCTCGAATTGAAGAGACATTAGATTCTTTAACAGGGGCTCGCTGGTTCACCACGTTAGATCTGGCCAGCGGGTACAATCAAGTCCCTGTTGCTGAATCTGATCGTCATAGAACAGCTTTTTGTACCCCCTTCGGGCTATATGAATGGAACCGTATGCCCTTCGGCCTGTGCAATGCTCCAGGCACCTTCCAACGTTTGATGGAGCGGCTCTTTGGCGACCAGCGACACCAGTCTGTCTTATTGTATCTTGACGACATTATTGTGTACTCATCATCCGTACAACACCATCTGCAGAGATTGAGGATGGTGCTGGGTCGCTTACGAGCCGCTGGCCTCAAGGTCAAGTTGGAAAAGTGTGCATTTTTTAGGGAAAAGGTGCAGTACTTGGGACACGTAATATCGTCCTAGGGGGTAGCGACAGACCCAGGTAAGGTCGAGGCTGTGGCTCAGTGGCCATGTCCCAAAACTGTGTCAGAGCTGCGGACGTTTCTTGGCTTTGTTAGCTACTATAGGCGATTTGTAGAAGGATTTGCCCAGGTAGCAGCTCCATTACATCAGCTAGTGACCAAGGCAGGTGGAGGGAAAGTGAGCAGCCGGAGACAGGAATTGGCAGCGTTGTGGTCCGAACAGTGTGAGCAAGCATTTCGTACCTTGAAGCAGAAGCTTACTACTGCACCGGTCCTTGCATATGCTGACTTTAAGCTTCCATTTATCTTGGAGATCGATGCCAGTCATGTAGGATTAGGTGCAGTGCTCTCCCAAGAGGTTGATGGTAAGGTGAGGCCAGTGGCTTACGCTAGCCGAGGTCTTCGGCTAGCGGAGCGTAATACTGCCACATACAGTTCCATGCGGCTCGAATTTTTGGCCTTAAAATGGGCCATGGCCGAAAAATTTCGTGAACACCTGTTGGGACATCGATGCATTGTACGCACAGACAATAATCCGCTCAGTCACCTGGCTACTGCAAAATTGGGCGCCACAGAACAGCGGTGGGCGGCCGAACTAGCGGCCTTTGATTTTGAGGTGCAGTATCGGTCAGGTAGGTCTAATCAGAATGCGGATGCATTATCGCGCTTGCCTTCTGGGGAACAGCCCATGGAAGGGAGTAGTCAGTTGGGAACAGTAGTTCCTGAATTATTGAGGCGTGTGCCTGTTGTGGATCCGATGGGACCCACCACTGTAAGAGCAGTGCAGGCCATGCCAAGTCGATCTGGGCCAGAACTGGTGGTGCTGCAGGAGGAAGATCCCATTATTGGTGCAGCTCTTAAGTATTGGCGCCAAGGGCGAGGCCCTGGGCCCAATGAGCGACGATTGCTGACTAAGCTGGTGTTGGTATTACTTCGGCAGTGGGACCGTTTGGAGGAACAGGAGGGCCTGTTACATCAAAGGGTTTGTCGTTCGGATGGCGGCGAAGAGGTGCTGCAGCTTGTGCTGCCTGCTGTGTTACAGCCTGAGGTACTGACCCAGTTACATCAGTGCCATGGGCATCAAGGCACTGAACGCACACTGGAGTTGGTGCGACAACGGTGCTACTGGCCAGGGATGTCGGCCGATGTAGCCCAGTGGGTACAGCAATGCGAGCGGTGCCAGCAGGCTAAGGAGGCTGCACCAGTTGCTCGGAGTTATATGGCACACCTACTTGCCTCCCGCCCGAATGAGATAGTGGCCCTTGATTTCACGGTCTTGGAGCCCTCTCACTCGGGGCAAGAAAACGTCCTGGTAATGACGGACGTATTCAGTAAGTTTACAGTGGCAGTCCCTACTCGAGATCAGCGGGCGGAAACTGTGGCCCGTGCCTTGGTGGAAGAGTGGTTCTATAAGCTTGGGGTCCCAGGGCGGATTCATTCCGATCAGGGCCGCAATTTTGAATCCCGTCTCATTCAGCAGCTGTGTAGCCTTTACCAGGTGGGTAAGTCCCGCACAACTCCATACCATCCAGCCGGTAACGGCCAGTGCGAACGGTTCAACCGTACATTACATAATTTATTGCGGACACTGCCTACCGGAAGAAAGAGGGACTGGGCTTCCTGTTTGTCCCAGGTGTTGTTTTGTAACAACACCACTCCCCACCAAGCCACTGGAGAATCTCCTTATTACTTAATGTTTGGACAGGAGCCTAGGCTCCCTGTGGATTTTTTGCTTGGACGTGTGCAGGAGCCAGTGGCCGGTGGAGTCCACCATTGGGTGGAAGAGCATCAGGCCCGGCTCCAAGTGGCCTTTGAGGGTGCCCGTGACCGGCTGCAAGTGGCAGCCCAACATCGGAAGGCCAAGCATGATCAACGGGTAAGGGAGAAGCCGCTGTCTGAGGGCCAGTTGGTCTATCTGCGAGAGCATGGATTCTTGGGACGGCATAAGATCCAGGACCTATGGAGCTCGACGGTATACCAGGTAGTTCGGGCTCCACGAGATGGTGGGTCAGTGTACACGGTGGCCCCAGTACATGACCTCAGTAAGGTCCGTCAGGTGCACCGGATGTCCCTAAAATCCCGTATTCAAGGTAATCCGATACCAACAGAGTCTCTTGGGGATCGGGCAGAATTATCAGCACCCCTGGAAATGGAGAATGAATCCGAGGAAGGGGACTTGGCTTATGTGGTGGGAGTGGCCCCACCGGTCATTCAAGGGGGTGCAGCAGTGAGTAGAGCTCCTTCAGAGGCAAGGGTCCGTCCCACCTCTGGATTTGAAGAATCAGGCAGTAGGCCTATAGTGGGAGTAAGTGGGGGTGGTGGAAGCTCACAGCCAGAGTCAGGATCCGTCATTCTTGGACTACCTAACGAATCTGGAAGGGCCACAAGGCGAACTGGACGGGTTGGGGCAGGGCAACACTCCAACGTGCACCACTTGCCACGAGCTGTAGGAAGTGAAGCTAGTCAAAATTCCATGTCTACCTTAGGGTTTAATTCTGTGGTCCTTGGGATCAGTAGAGGTGTTCATCGTCGGGACTACGATGACTAATGGGGGGGTAGATTGTGGTGATGCGATCAATCCTTATAGTGATTAGGGGCGGATATGGCACGTTCAAGGGACATAAAAGGAGATGAGGTTGACATCATTAAGCGCGTCTTTCTGGGTCCTGGGAGTGACGTCATTTCTTGTGCGCCGTGTTTATGTCCAGGAGGTAAGAGCTACTGGTAGCAAGTCTCATTATGAATGTTTGGTGTGGGAGGGTAATTTGACACTCATGTGATTTACAGTGTGTGGCTGAGGAATACTTTAGACCCGTCGAACTAGTATTTATTAATGTGAGGCCATAATTGGCACGCCATCAAGTGCACTGGGCGGGGGGAGTTACCATACGCAGGTATGTTAAGCTTATTTTAACGTTAGGTTCACGAGACGGTGATTTCTTAAATTGAAATGTGTATTATATTTTTACAGTGACACGGGGGCCAGGAGGTGTTGCAGCAGGCTTTGTGGGCGCTGTTAGGCTTTATGCGACCCATTTGATGGTCCTGTGAGGATTACCTGCATCCGGTAGTCATTCGAACTGGAGCGCTTCCGAACTGAGTTGTATTCTCCTCTGCAAGCTGTCTTCGACCATTCCTCTGCCTTTTATTGGAACGAGGCATCGACCGTCGATCTGTCCCTTTAACTCTAACTACCTGACGATCTCATTTCAGCGAACGAGGGTCTCCTTGACGACCGTAACGACGCATTTGTTGCCGATCTGTACTATATATTTATTCTAACTGTTGGACGATCTCATTCCAGCGAACGAGGGTCTCTTTGACGACCATAACGGCGCATTTGTTGCCGATCTGTACTGTATATTTATTCTAACTGTTTGACGATCTCATTCCAGCGCACGAGGGTCTCCTTGACGACGCATTTGTTGCCAATCTGTACTGTATATTTATTCTAATTGTTTGATTGTCTCATTTTTAGCGAACGAGGGTCTCCTTGACGACCGGATCGATAGTGCGTTCACAGCCTTTGGTGACGCTTCTAAATTTAGTCTTTAATAGAATTGACATTCAGACCTGAGTACAGTGGCGAGAAGCTACTAGTTTTGTCGCTACTACTGTGTTTCATTGTGAATATTATGTCACTGTGGATGTTGCTTGTAAATGTGTTTTGAGTATTGTGTTGTGCTGACAAGAGTTCACCAGTGTCAGCCAGTGAATATTGTGACAAACTGATTCCTTCTGGCAACATGTGATGAGTGTTTAATTGACAGACCATTACGTGGAATGTGTATTTGTTTGGTTGTATCTCATACTGCTTTCTCTTCTACTCAGAATTGGGATTCCAGTATTAGCCAGAGTACTCTGTGTGTGGTGGTGGTTCGGCTATCGGTTTGCAGTGTTCACAGCGGGTGATTTGGTGTTGTGTGGTGAGAGCACGAGTAGTTGCTGTGTTTATTGGACAGGCAAGATGAATCCCCCAGTTCTGAAGTGGTAGTGTGTGTGTGTGTGTGTGTGTGTGTGTGTGTGTGTCTGTCTGCGTAACGTGTTTTATGATTGATGCGTTCCTTTTACTGTTTGCATATTAAAAGATACCAGTTGCATTTTATTGTATGTATTGAAGAATAAAATCTGTGAAGCGATTATCCTTGTCTGATACCTGACTCAGCCACTACGAATCTGTGTGTCTTTGCAAATTATCTGTGGGTCCCCGGCCAATTTCCGGGGTGGCGTAGTCGGTTTAGTGCCATAACTGGCCTTGTAAACTCCTGATCGCAAGCTGCCACATTAAGTTCACTTAAAGAATACTTGTAGTACAAAACTACTAAACTAGTACTTTACTGAGAGTACACTAAAAGAAAACTTGCAAGTGTACTTGCAGTATAGAACTACTAAACTAGTAGTTTACTGAGAGTATACTTCAAAGTGTACTTTCATAAACTAAAAATAGTAAACTACTAGTATACCCATAAGTTCACTTGCAGTACAAATGAGAACCGTAATTATGAACTAGTTGTGCACTTAAAGTTTACTACTGTTACACTTATAGTACACTTAAACATATACTTTTATATACTACAAGTGGGCCAATTTAGTCCCAAGCGGTATTAAAATAGTACACTTACAAGTTTACTACTAGTACATATTGACATTAGTATACTTACTACATAAAGTATACTTAAAAATATACTTGAACATTACTTAAGTATACTTCATAAAATAAACTTGAAGTATACTTCTTTTTCGTAAGGGATGGATGACCTTCAAAGTTGAAATACAGTTTGATTGAAATAATGCCCGTTGTTGTTTCAACGTTGACACAATTTTGATATAACGTTTAATGCTAAACAGTTTACAAAGGTTTAAAAAAAAAACATAAATCAATGTTGGATTTAAAAAAAAAAAAAAAATCTGTAGGCCTATGTTGAATCAATGTCATGTCTTCAAGAAATACCTTTTGAATTATTATTATTTCGAACAGGCACCCAACAGAGAGATAAATCCACCACTATAATCAACTGCAGGAAGATGTTAGTCAATTTTAACCATTGTTTCTAAACCTTAGCCTACATTGGCCAAGGCTCAACGCTAAGGATTTTTTTTACTGGCCCTTTTGGGCCAGTGGTTCAAATTTTTACGTGTCCTGCAACATCTTTCACTGGCCTTACAACAAAAAAAATAATAAAGCAAAAGAAAAGAAAATGGATAAATAATAAAATAGGAAGATATAATAACATTTCGAGCAATAGCACAAATAAATACAACAGATTTTCAGGTACAGAAATTGTAATCGAATGTATATAACTATAGGTCAACCTTTATTAAAGTTAATCAGTGAACAGCAGTTCAAGATGCATAAATAATGTTTTGAACAATATAAAACTTTAAATACTGTTATTTAGAAGTATTTAAAAAATGAAAAGATACTTTAAATGTGAAATTAAACCCGCCAGGAGGTGGCAGCAAGTCACTGTTAACGAGTGAGTCATTGAGATTCAACCGATTCATTCAAACGGCTGAGATTCATTCAGGAAGGAAGCATTTGACTGTCTTAATGAGTGAGTCATTGAATCATTGATTCAGCTGATTCGTTCAAAAAGCTGATTCGTTCAGTAAAGATAGTACACCGTCGTGTGTTGGTCAGAGACGCAAAACAATGTTGTGGACTTTGTTTGGAACAATTTTCATTGGCGGAATAGAGCGAAACAGGCGATTTGATGTCTAAAATGTAAGTCACGTAATATTAACTTGTTTATTAAACTGTAACGTTACATAAAATCAATGTCACATTTGTAATCATGCTGATATTTGGAGAAAAACGGCGCTCTTCGTGTAATTGGTTAACCATATTAAACAATTTAATATAAAATACATATACTGGGGGGCATTTTTTGGGATGTATTGGGATGCCATTGAATCTGGGGGGCATTTTAAATGCATTTTAATAGACTAAATCACGCAATAAAAGCGTAAGTTACACTCTCAATGGAGTGTGTTTTTGTTTGGTTTTTGTAAAGTGAGGGACATACGATAATGTCAGATCGTTAAATCACCAATTACGATATCATAGACGATATTGCACATGGTCACCCCTACTGCATTGGAACGATCGGGCAAGTGACGGTTCCCCGCCAACTGACCCGAGCGTCGTTCACACTGGCCCCGGGCCACGGCCATCCGGCAGTCCTTATTGTCGAGCCCTGCATTGGGATTAGTATGTAGTTAAAAGTATTATTCTCATCATCAAAAGTATATTTGTCATTTCCTCTACCAGTGATACTGTAAATCTGAGTAACTTTTTATCCTTTTGTCTTTCTTCCTCAGAAGAGACACAAAGAAAGGAAAACATGTCAGCATCATCAGTCCCCTATAGTTCACTGGAGAACATCAAGGGCAAGACCCTCAGACGTGTCATAACCAAGGCCGGACTTACCATTGGGCTTGACTGGGCTCAAGCCCATGGGCCCCGCCCAATAGGGGGCCCCGCCCGTTTACGTTTGATTTTTTCAATAATATGTCAGTCATTTAATTTTTCATTTAAAGTTTGTTGATTGGTCTAGCATTGTTACCTGGACCTGCCCTGCAATGAAAAATGTAATTTAAGTAGCTAAATTAAATGTCAGTCATCTTGAGGTTAGCTGATTGGTTATTGGCAGTTACGTAGTGCCTCGTTTACTGCCGTAGAAAAAAACCTGTCTGCATTAGACAGCGATGTAATGGCGGACAAACGGTATCAGAGTGGCGCGCTTAAAAGAAAACTAAATAATGAAAGACAGCAACGCAAAAAGGAAGTTCTCAGTAAAATGAAAAGGATTACTGGATTTTTTACACCCATGACACCACAGCCTGATGTGCAAGCGGAGAATCCAGAGGACAACAACCCGAACCCGCTGGAAGAAACGGTTGGAGACGATTTGAATTCACGAGCAGGGCAGCCCATTAATGAATCATCATCTCTTCTGTCAGAAACAGCGACCGAACAATGTCCAACTACAGATTCTTTATCCACTGATCCTGCTCGCTGGGGTAAAATTGATGAAAGCGTGCGTGCTTATTGGGCGCGAAAAGGTCCGGAGTCCGTTCAAAATAAGGATGCTAATATCAAGGCTTCTGAACGCCACTACAAACATCAGAAGAGACTGTTTTCTAAAACTCATTTCAAACGCAAGCATTTGAATGGTGAGTACTTGCCCAGAGAATGGTTGCTCTACTCACCATCCACCGGTTGTGTATTTTGTTTGCCGCCTTTTTGGCGAGGGTGACGGTCAATCCCTTTTTGAGTCTGGCTATAATGACTGGAAACATGCTACCAGACGCATTGCCGAGCACGAGAATAGTGACAGTCATAGGAAGGCTATGTTTAATTACATCAACAGAGCAGCAGCTGACGGAGTTATAGATTCTCAACTTAAAAAGCAGTTCGAGTCGCAATGCAATTATTGGAGTGAAGTTTTGCAAAGAGTGGTTGCAGTTGTAAAATTTTTGTCAGAGCGTGGATTGGCTTTCCGAGGCTCCAGTGAAATATTTGGTCAAGCTGACAATGGGAATTACATGGGAATCCTGGAACTGATCAGTGAATTCGACCCATTCTTGAAATCACACATACAGATATATGGCAATGCTGGGGTAGGAACCCCCTCATATCTCTCATCAAAAACATGTGACGAATTTATCGAGCTTATGAGCAATAGAGTGCTTTCTGAAATCATTGCTGAAGTGAAAGTGACAAAGTACTTTTCCATTTGCATTGATTCATCTCCCGACATGACGCACATTGATCAGCTTACATTTATCATAAGGTATGTTTCACCCGAGGGCCTCGTAGAAGAGCGATTCTTAAAATTTCTCCCTATATCTAGCCACACAGGGAAGGCACTCTGTGATGCAGTGCTCACAGTTTTACATGAGATGGACATAGATATCAGTAACTGCCGTGGACAGTGCTATGATAATGCCGCAAACATGTCAGGAGTGTACAACGGGCTGCAAGCTCACATCAAAGACATTAATCCACTAGTAGAGTGGGTGCCGTGTGCCGCGCACACGCTGAATCTGGCTGGAGTTAATAGTGTAAACTGCTGCACAGAGACCGCCGATTTTTTTAACTTCATTCAGACTTTGTTCAACTTCTGCTCGAAATCCACAGCTAGATGGAAGGTGGTAACTGCAGGTTTGCAGCCTAATGAAAACCACCGCATTGAGACACTAAAATCTCTCTCTGACACCAGGTGGGCTACACGTGCACAGGCCACCAAGACACTGTGCAGAAATTATGCCAATATTCAAGAGTCACTGATGAACATTGCAGAAGACAGCAAACAGAACCCGACAACACAAAATGATGCATGGTCACTGCATAAAAAAATGAACAGGCTTGAGACTGCTTTTCTTTGCACTATGTGGAATTATGTTCTCCAACGCTTTCATGGGACAAGTGTTGCACTTCAAGCTGTGGATCTGGACCTGTGCAATGCTGTTGATTTGGTGAGGTCACTGCGGGAATATATTGTTGGTTTGAGAGATGAATTTGATGTGTTTGAAGACCAAGCAAAAGCGATGTCTCCCACCGTTTCAGCAACATACAAACAAGACACACAAAGACAAAGAAAACGCAAGACTCATGTGGGTGAGTCTGCAACACCTGAGGTTCACTTATCAGGAAGAGAACGGTTCTCATCTGGTGTGTTTCTAGTTGTGATGGATAGGCTGCTGGCTGAACTTGATCGCCGTTTTCAGTCCTATAATGACCTCAACAGCACTTTTGGTTCTTGAACAACATACCTACCCTCTCTGCAGAACTTCTTCATAAAAAAGCAGCAGATCTACAGAAGAGATACCACACTGACCTGGAAAATGAATTTTGTGAAGAAATCATCCAGTTCAAAGAATTCATCTGCCATGATGAGCCATCATCTGCTAGGGAACTTCTTTTGTGCATAAAAAAAAGAAAACTACAGACCATCTTCCCAAACGTGGATGTCGCTCTCAGACTTTACCTGACATTACCAGTCACAAATGCAAGTGGGGAGCGCAGTTTCTCCAAACTGAAACTAGTCAAAAATAGACTAAGATCCACAATTGTACAGCAGAAATTAAATCATCTCACTTTGATGTCAATAGAGAGTGACCTTCTACGTAAAGTGGATTTTACTGATTTGATCAAAGACTTTGCTGCAAAGAAATCCAGAAGATGCCACTTCTAAAGAGTACTATGTTAATATCTTTAAAATGAGAATACATACATGAAGTCATAACCTGATTACCTTTCTCTCTCTTTCTCTACCTTGGCTGTTGTTGTTTTAAATGAGCAGCCTCTGGATTCTGTTCTTGATGTCATGCTTTCTTAAGATATGATAGTGTACTATTTTTATTTTATTTTATTGACCGTACATTTCTAATTTGTGTTCATATCTTGCACTTTGTTCAATGAGTTATTTTGCTATATTCTTGCAATTGAAGGCACTTCCTATATTATAATTGCTATTAGCCTACCACTAAATTTTAGCAAAGTTAGGCATGTTCTATAAATTTCTATTTATGTATTTTTGCTAGAGTACTAAATTACATCTAATGATCTTTAAAATGCCATGGTAATGAGAAAATGCTTATTTAATTTTGTTATATATTATACTCTAATTAATTGTAATTTATGTGATGTAGTAGACATACTATAGGTCAAAGTCAGCTTAACACTGCCTATATGTATGCAGTCTGTCAGCACTTACCAGGAACAGTTTTTTTTAAAGATTTATACACTCATAGATTTAGCTATTTCTATGTAATACAAATTATTTGATTACAGGGTATTTGTTTGTTTTTCAATATGTTTTCCAGGTAAATAAGTGTTTTATTCTCATTCTGACAAAAGACATTTGTACATTGCAATAAACACATGATCACTTTGAACTTTTTTAATCATTATTTATTTATTGGAAAAAAACTTGTTTAAGCTTCAATCAGTGGTCATATAAATAAATTATTACGTTTTTTAACATATAACACTGTCTATGGTACCAGTCACCATTTGAAAGTAGCTTTGCACTTCAAATAAAGATTGGATCGATTACATTGTTACGCCACCAGAGGGCGACAAATGGCTTAAAAAACATTTCTCATTGAATCGTTCATTCAAGAGATTCGTTCAAAAATGCTGATTCATCTATGAAACAAGTGTATTTGATTGAGGAATTGAATCATTCAAACCCAAGTTTTTTTTAAATAATTCAGATTAATTAAACATTTTTAATAGACTTCAGCAATTAACATAAATTATGTTATTTTGTTAAGTTGTTTGTTCAGAATCGTGATCTCTATTTTTATTCTCAGTTTATCCAGAATTGTGTAGCTCTAATACATAGCTTGTGTATGTATCGTTTATTTATATTTAAAGTAATGTATAGAAGGTAGGGCCCTAAAGTGACTCAAGCCCAGGGGCCCCCACCACCCTAAGTCCTGCCCTGGTCATAACAGGATAAATGCGGCTGCCGGTAAAATTATTAAATGGTTTGTTTGATTTTGGTGTACGAATATTGGCTTTTTTAAAATCTACAATTGTGTGATGTGACGTGTAGCCAATTATGGTGTCCCCATACTGGGAATTTGTGCTCTTCATTTCACCTATTCAAGTGCACACACACACACACACGGTGAACACACACCCGGAGCAGTGCCATTTTTGCTTTGGCGCCCGGGGAACTCTTGGGTACAGGGCTCCAAACTGCGACCACATTCAGTGAGTGGCAGTGGCTCAGTGGTTCATGTAGGTTGTCTACAAAGCGGAAGGTTGGTGGTTCAATCCCTGGTTCCACCTGACCAAGTGTCGAGGTGTCCATGAGCAAGACACCTAACCCCAGTTGCTCCCGACGAGCTGGATGGCGCCTTGCATGGCTGACACCGCCGTCGGTGTATGAATGAGTGAGTGAATGGGTGAATGTGAGGCAAAATGTAAAGCGCTTTGGTGGCCATTGGGTCTGTGAAAGTGTTATATAAATGCAGTCCATTTACCATTTTTACCATATTCCTGCCAGTGCGACCAAAATGTTGATATATGTCGCGCTGGCGCGACCACAACGTTGCCCAGCATCAAATGGCAAACGGAATGAAAGCGGAACGAAATTGCGCTACTCATTTGTGCTTCACGGGCCGTTTATTAGTTCGGACCATAAATAGACAGCGCAGCGCGAGCTAGTCGATCGGCCAATCTCGATCATGCGACACGGTTACTACACAGCACTGGGAGATCCAGTGAAGAAATCCTTTGAATTCACCACAGAATTAAAGGAGAACTCCGGCGCAAAATGAACCTTTGGTCTAATTACACATTGTTACCTAGTCAACCGTTATCTGAGATTTGTTTTCATGATTATCGAATGTAAATAGTTTTATCTCTAAAAACAGTTTAGCCTATAAAGCTAGTATAACGCTAGTATATTGGGCATAGTGTAATGACAAATAAAAATCGCTGGTTAATACCACTAACAAGGCTCAAAATAGCCCCACACTAACACGGTAGCATAATGAGGGTCCCTACCTTCAAACCGAAGCATTGAGAACTTTGTCAGTGTCCAGACAGTTTAATAAGAAGATATTTTAAACATACAGTCAACTTCGCGTATACAGGCAGAAGCCATCTTTGAAATACAGTCTCTACCAGTTGATCTACGAACGCCGAACCAAGTGCGCTGGTGAGAATGTGAACGAGCTATAAGTTGTGATAAGGTGAGCGCGAACAGCAGGCTTGGATCGGCGTTCGTAGGGGGGATTTCCCCCCCATTTTCCAAAACGAAATTCAGGCCCTGTGTTATAAACCTGTTATAAACCTCTGTTATAAACCATTGATATCAGATCAAACATCGCTGACGTGAAAACCAGGAGAAACATTGTGCCATGAATTAACAAGTTATAGAAGGCCTTAAGTCCACAAATCAGCAACATTCACCATGGATTTAATGTAGTAAAACTAACTGTAACTACGATATTGTGACAAATAGTCAAACGCTTACAAGATGAGATGCTACACATCTTTTTCCAGCACTTTAAAACTATATCATATTTAAATGTTATTTTTAATGTGATGATGACCAACATTTTTTTTGTTCATCCTTCAAAGATTGCCCCCATTTATAAAACTAAAACAAGATGTAGGAAAACTCACACTTATTTAAAAAAATATATATATAAAATTACCATTGTAACCAGTAGGTGGCTGCAGAGGATGCTTATTGGCTCATATCTATTTTTTCAGTTGTTTTGCTTTTGAATTAATATTAAGACATTATGAATGATAATAATTAAAGGTAATTTTATCTACACCTCAAATTAAGCTCAGTGCTTCATTGTCAGCCCCACAGTGCTACCAAACACTTTCTGTACACTGAAAAAAATGATACTTTGGACCAACCTAAAAAATTACTGTAATTTGTTACAACTAAATTTATTAGTCTTTCTCAAGCTATATTTTTGATTTGGTTTAAACTTTAAATTTTAATTTAATAACAATCAAAATAGTTATTCTGCTCAACAAAAAGTTAAATGACTCTGAAGCAGTGTTAAAGTTAATGAGATAATTAAGTGATTAGTTGAGTGATGATTGAGCATTATTGAAGACACCTGATGTTAACAAGCAGAATCACTGAAGGAGAAAAACATAATTTTTAAGTCACCGTTATTGTGATCAGTGTGTGTTTTAGTTGGACTCTTGACCCTTAAAACATTAACTTTAAATGTTGTTTGGCTGCTGTACGTGAGTTATAACAGCCAGATGAACAACTGGAAAAGGTGATCTGATGGTGTTGGTTGAGTTTTAACATAATCATTATCACAATCATTTGACCTGAATCAACTCATATGGCCTTGCTCAGCATAATATTTTTAGCCTTTTCAATGAAATCCAAATGATCAATTCAATAAAAAGAAAACTTCAAAACCACTTATGTTGGCACACACAGACATCAATAATTAGCGTATGAATCTCAGCAATGGTGACAAACAGATAACCTCTGAACACAAGCTCATTATTTATTCATGCAGCAATGCATGCTGGGAGCCATGAATGAGTTTTGATTGGTGGCACCCAGAATGCACTGCAACATGCTTATTATTGTCACCATTGATGAGATTCACAGGCTGATTCTTGATGTCTGTGTGTCTGAAAACGAAATAGAATCAATAAATTATTTTTTGTACATGAGACATGTTTAAAAAAAATCTTTCGATTTCATTGTAAAAGATAAAAAATATTATGCTGTACAAGGCCAGTGCTGCTACAATTAATAAAGTAAACCTAATTTGGACTCAATATGAGCTCAGTGATTCAGGTCAAATGATTGTGAAATAATGTTTGTTAAAACACAACCAACACCTGCAGATCACCTATTCTAGTTGTTCATCCGGCTGTTATAACTCACGTACAGCAGCCAAACAACATCTAAAGTTAATGATTTAAGGGTCAAGAGCCCAACTAAAACACAGACTGCTCTCCATAACGGTGACATAAAAATTCCGGTTTTCTCCTTCAGTGATTCTACTTGTTAACATCAGGTGTCTTCAATAATGCTCAATCATGACTCAATTAATCACTTAATTATCTCATTAATTATATCATTAACTTTAACACCGCTTCAGTGTTACTTTAACTTTTTGTTGAGCAGAATAACTTGATTGATATTAAATTAAAATTTAAAGTTTAAACCAAATCAAAAATATAGCTTGAGAAAAACGAATAAATTTAGCTGTAACAAATTACAGTAATTTTTTTAAGTTGGTCCAAAGTATAATTTTTTTGTGTTTGTTATTTGCTTTAAGGAAAACTGAACAAAACAGGTTTAAATCAGAAACTGTGATTTTCACTTTAGGCCAATATAAAAATGCACTTTAAATCAACGACACAGTAGTTTCACTTTTTTCAGTGTAGAACTCAGTGGCTCCGGTGCTGCTGCCCTCAAATGTTAGTCTGGAGCCCTGTGAACTTAAAATAAAACTGCACATTGTAATTTCTGTACGTTATAGTCTATTTTTTTACCTAGGCATTTGTCAGTAATACAGTCAAAATGGGGGGAAATGTAAATTACTGCGTTGCAGGTTGATTTAAGGTGTGCCCCTAAATTTTCTGCTTGTGCTCCTAAACAGATTAGGGGCTAGGGGCTACAGCAATCCTAGTAAAAACAGTTAGTCTGGAGGCATGGGGGAGCATTTGTTCATGTTGTCTGAATTTTTTATAATGACAAATGTTGGTACATTTTAAAGAATTTTTAAGATTGTTTAAAGGAATGGTAAAAATGAAATCTTTCTTTTTAAGGATTTATCAGCCCACTTAACCGCACCAAAGATTGACCAAGGATCCAGCTGATTACTGGCAATTTGGTGGAGGATTGTTCTTTATCTGCTACACTGCACTTCACTTCTGGTATGGATTCATTAACCCTCTGGGGTCTAAGGTGTTTTTGGGGTCCTTGAGGTGTTTTGACATGCCCTGACATTTGTGCTTTTTTCAGTTGCTTATATTAAAGGGGTCATATAATGCCATTTTTGTTCAAGTTAATTTGAATGTTTAGGGTCTAAATGAAAACTTTTGTAATATACTTTTATTAAAAATTCTCATTAGTATTTTAAGAAAACACTAATTTTACCTGGTCAAAAACAGATTTGTTTTCAGCACGCCGTTTCAGTGCATATGCCTTTAAATGATAATGAGCTTATCTCACTCCGCCCCTCTGTTCTGCGGGCGTTTAGACACAACGCACGTGGAGTGTTGCCTTGACAACACACTGTAAAAATGACTACAACTGAAAATGTTAAATCTAATCAATAAAATTGAGGCAACAAATGACAATCAATATTATTAATTAAATTTAACAAATTAGAATTGAGTAATAATTAACCAAATGAATTACTTAAAAGTTCACCATTTAAAATGAGTAAAATTTACACATTTTTCTAAACAAAAATATCGGAATAACAGACTGACGTCAAAGATGAATTAAGAAATATTTTTTTTTATTGCCATCATTGAAGACACCTGATGTTAACAAGCAGAATCACTGAAGGAGAAAACCGTAAATTTTAAGTCACCATTATGGAGATCAGTGTGTGATTTAGTTGGGCTCTTGGCCCTTAACTCATTAACTTTAGATGTTGTTTGGCTGCTGTACGTGAATTATAACAGCCAGATGAACAAATAGAAAAGGTGATCTGATGGTGTTGGTTATGTTTTAACATAATCATTATTTCACAATCATTTGACCTGAATCACTGAACTTTTTTTAGGTTTACTGAATCACTGAATCACTGGCCATCAAGTGGTATTTCAGACTGGACGTGCTGCGATGATGATAGCAGTTCAACGACAAAACTCACAGATCACTTTGGTCTTGTCAATGGAACCATTTGGCAACCATTGTGGAGGTGGGGGGGTGCAACCACAGAAACCGAAAATTCTCGGGACAGCAGCATGTGTCCAAATTTTAATCTTAACCGTTCTATTTCATCAGAAACAACCTTGCAACAGGGCTTTAAGTGTAAAATACCGAAATTGTCCTTTAACAGGATCAAATGATGTACAACACTTTTATGTAAGATCAAAATCAACAGAGTAATTTGAGTCTCTTTTGCACTGATAAGGAAAAAAGTGAGCTCGTCGCGCCGGTGCGATAGCCGACCCCAGGGGGTTAACCTTTTGTGATGTGTTTTGATTTTACTTAATTTAATACAATTTACATAATTTGATTTTACATAATTTACTTAATACAATGTGTAGTTATGATTCTGTCTCTACATATCAGAAATATACGGAGCCACATACAGTGGTGCTCAGAATTAATGGCACCCCTGGTAAATATGATAAAAAATGCCTGTAAAATATAAATCTGCATTGTTTATCCTTTTGATCTTTCATTAAAAAAAATTCGCAAAAATCTAACCTTTCATTGAAGTAAAATAATTGAAAGTGGGGGGTAAATCACATTATGAAATAAATGCTTTTCTCCAAAAACACGCTGGCCATAATTATTGGTTCCCTGTTATTAAATACTTTTTGCAACCTCCTTTTGCCAAGATAACAGCTCTGAGTCTTCTTCTATAATGCCTGATGAGTTTGGAGAACACCTGACAAGAGGTCAGAAACCATTCCTCCATACAGAATCTGTCCAGATCCTGCAGATTCACAAGTTCATGTTGGTGCTTCTTCTCTTCAGTTCACCCCACTCATTTTCTATAGGGTTCAGGTCAGGGAACTGGGACGGTCATGGCAGAAGCTTCATTTTGTGCTCAGTTACCCATTTTTGGATTTATTTTGATGTTTGATGTCCTGATGGAAGATCCAACCACGGCCCATTATACAATTTCTAGCAGAGGCAGTCAGATTTTGATTTTTTATCTGTTGGTATTTGCTAGAATCCATAATACCATGTATCTGAACAAGATGTCCAGGACCTCCAGCAAAAAATAGGCCAACAACATATAAGATCCAGCAGTATATTTAACTGTAGGCATGGGGTACTTTTTATCCCTGTTTGCACCAAACAAATCTGGTGTGTTTTCTGCCAAAAAGCTCTTTTTTAGTTTCATCTGACCACAGAATCCGGTCCCCTTTGAATTTCCAGTCGTGTCTGACAACTGAATATGCAGGAGTTTGTTTTTGGAGGAGCGAGGAGGATTTTTCTTGAAACCCTCCCAAACAACATGTGGTGAAGTAGGGGCTGTTTGATATATATTTTTAGGCTTTCTGACCCCAAGACTCAAGTAATCTCTGCAATTCTCCATCTGTGATCGTTGGAGAGTCTTTGGCCACTCAAACTCTCCTCCTCACCGTGCATTAAGGCAATATAGACACACGTCCTCTTCCTGGCAGATTCGTAACATCTTTAGTTGATTGAAACTTCTTAATTATTGCCCTGATGGTCAAAATGGGGATTTTCGATTCTTTATTTTCTTACAGTCACTTTCTATTTTGTAATGCAATCACAATCTTTTGATGCACATCAGAACTATATTCTTTGGTGATTAAGGGAATTTGGCCTTTGTGTTTCCTCATATTTAAACTCCTGTGAAACAACAAGTCATAGCTAGACAATTTCATGTTCCTAGTCACCCTGGTGTGCTAAAAAAAGGTAAATATTAATGGGAATATACTATATATATTTTACTCGTAAAAAATTCTAGGGGTGCCAATAATTGTGGCCAATGTGTTTTGTAGAAAAACATTTATTTCATAATGTGATTTCCCACCCACTTTCAATTATTTTACTTCAATGAAAGGTTTCGATTTTTGCCATTTTTTTTAATGAAAGATCAAAAGGATAAACAATGCAGATTCATTTTTTTTACAGGTATTTTTGATCATATTTACCAGGGGTGCCATTAATTCTGAGCACCACTGTATATTATCAGAAATTAGAGCACACGATTAATTCTTTAAAGATCTAGATTCAAACTCCCACGCAATATTTTCCTAAATGACAACGATTTGTCTTAAACCTTTGACAAGTAAGATCACAGCGAACATTCAGATCTGCGTTGAAATCATTCTGATTGATGAATCTGAACATAGTGTTTACATGAATGATAAGTCATTGGGTTGATGTGTGCACATTTATGTCACAAACTTCATATCGGATTTAACCTTTTGACGTGCACACACTGCGCAAATATACAGTTTTCCGCTGTTGTTGAGTCAATGAATATGTTTGGAAAATTCAAAATCGAGGAATCTTGGGGCAGAAGTATGCTCAGTAGCTCAAATATGTTCTAATGTCTGCACTGTTAACCCTTGCTGTAAAAAAAGGCCAAACTATGACAGTATCATACCATTTCCATTAAAACAGTAATATACCATGAAAACAATGCATTCTGGGTAATCTTTGTTATTTTCTAGAAAATAGCCTACAGGAATATACTGTGAGTTACTGTGCTCAAAGTCGACATTCAGCGGCTGTGCTCCAAATCACACCCTATACCCTCATTCACTATTCCCTACATTAGCTCTCTAATATAGTGCACTTGTGAGAGTGAATGAAAAGAAGTGAGTGAATTCAGACACTGATAAACACATGATAAGAAGAATCACTGAAGGACAGAGAAACAAGAATATAAAAAAGAGAAACACAAGAACTACAACTGACTTCCAGCCACACTGAGTGTGAAACCAGTTTACAAACCAGTTTAACATTATTTCTTTCATACATGTACAAAAGTTCTAGTTGAGAATTGACAGAGATTAGTTGTTAATGTTTTATTGAATATAATAAAGTGTGTAGTCACCATCATGGAGATCCGTGTTTGCTTTAGTTGGACTCTTGACCATTGACTTTATACCATTAGTTTCTCTCTGGCTGCTGTAAATGTGTTTTTTTAAAACACTTTTATTATGGCAAGATAAAGCCAAGAGGAGCTTGAGCAGGTGTTTATAGCTGTTGTGATGATGCCATAATCATTCTGGACATGTCTAATTCTCTGAGCTCATCCTGTGTATAAGCTTTGAATTGATGGGTATTTGATATTTATCATATACCGTATCTGTAAATCTACAGCATGAGATACAGTTATGTCTCTGTAATCAGCTTTTTTGAAGGATCTTGAAATCATATAGTGCATTAAAACATTCTGAACTTTTGATTGACACAGACAGACATCAACAATCAACTATTTATCTCAACAATGGTGACAATCAAAAGTTTCATGTCGCAATGCATGCTGGGTTCCAGGATTGTATAAAACTCACAGCATGCACTGCAGCATGAATAAATAACAATAAAAAAAATATTGCCACCAGTGTTTAGATTCATGTGCTGATTTTTGATATATCTGTTTTTCTACAACACAGTGTGGCTTTCTTTTTTTTTTTTGTGCATGATGTATTTAAAAAATAATTGAGTTTTTGTCTTGCTGCTTGAATTGTGTTTTTGTAAGCCACACTTGTACACACACACGGTTTTTAAATGCAGATTGTTTGATTGATTATAATGACAAAATCATCATATAGCCTGTTCATTCACTAATCTCATTCAGAGTTTGATCCTGGATCAGAAATTTTACATTACCACCACTGTGAAGCTAAAGCAATCAGTTACAATGACAATTAAATGTCTCATTATTATGAGATGTTAAGTCATATTATGAGAAAGTTTCTCATTATTAAGAGATACTAAGTCATAATTACGAGAAAGTTTCTCATTATAATGAGATACTAAGTCATAATGATGAGAAAGTTTCTCATCATTATGACTTACCAGAATTATATTTTTTTACTCAACTGGCTTCCATAGTGTACAGTAGTCCACATTTGAGATATATATATTTATTGACTCCTTCTGATGTTACATCAGCTATAGAGTAGTCCATATTTGATTTACTGAACATATTTCTGTCCAAAGAGTCCTTGATCATGAACTTTCTATGCAGTAATACGTGGAATGAAGTGATCTCAGCAGCTTCTGACTCCGAGGAGGAGGTGGTGGGGGAGGAGCCGAGTCTGCTGGTCAGATTGGGGCCAGGTGGACCGGTAGGAAGCCCTTTTAGGCTTACACACACAGTGCCAGGAGCTAGGGAGACCACAGACGTACCCGAGGTGGGGCAGCGAGGTGGAGAACAGGGACCCAGCTCGAGAGGCCCGGAGGCGGCCCGAAGCAGGGTCTGAGTGTGCAGTGCAGCACTTCCTGACTCCACTGAGCGGTGAGAAGGCGGATGACCGGGTCCTCGAACCGCACCCAGGTGCCGGCTGGCGAACAAGAGGGGGCTGAATTGCAAGGCTTTGCAGGGTCACACACAGCCAAACTAGCCCTCTTGGGAGAAATTGCTCTTTCTTTGAATATGTGGGTGCCGCTGGCTCCGCTTTTTTGGGAACCAGCGGGGGAACAGACAAAAAAAAAACAAAAAAAAAAACGGTCCTCCTACGAGTGAAGGGAGTGGTCGGTGACCATCTCCAAGAGCATTCCTCCATCCCTGGGTGGCCAGCCTCAGGTTTAACGCTTTCGTGAACTGCTGGGCAAAGTTCTCTACCGCGTCGCCGAACAGCCCAACCGAAAGAATTTCACACACAAAATGCAAAATACCTAACATCTCTTGCAAAATGAAGCACTGCATTCAAAATATCACAAACACATCTCAAAAGCAAACATTTGTCTTACGTTGCAAACACCTTTGCCATGATATTGATATAATATTTTTGGATATATCATATACACACAGTTATTCAAAACCTAAAGCTCTTCTTTCATGAGCTACTATGTACATTTCTGTACAAGAGTGAAAGTAATTGGCAGAGAGATGTTGAAAAATTCATGGTAAACACGAAAGCAAGATTGAAAAAAAAAACTATTTTTTTACTGTAAGCATTTGTGGTTGTGAATACAGTCCGAAAAACCTATAACTTGACCTTTGGCCTATTTATATTGGATAATATTTATGCTGTATTTATATTTATAAAATGTATACTGAACTGGATAATATTGTTCCAAACCAATCTGACTTCTGACCTGTAATGCTGCCTGAATCATAATCATACACTGTTCGTTCATTGGCCAGAGGAGAACTGGCCCCCACTGAGTCTGGTTTCTCCCAAGGTTTTTTTCTCCATTCTGTCACTGATGGAGTTTTGGTTCCTTGGCACTGTCGCCTTTTTCCACCTTTGTTGCCATTGGCTTGGCTTGCTTTGTTGGGGACATTAAATTTAATATTTTAATTTAATATTCAACAATAATATTGATATGCCTGCATTGACACTATTATACAAGAACTGAACTGAGCTTGATGATGACATCACAGTTTACTCCAGAGCAGCTATATATATATATATAAATTAACTAAATTAATAACTTAAAAAAAAAAAAAAAAAAAAAAGAAACATCACTGAACTTACTTAAGCTGAACTGTGACGCTATTTTCTTCTGGAACAAACTTTTTTGCATTATTTTCCTGTTATCTCTGTAAAGCTGCTTTGAAACAATCTATTGTAAAAAGCGCTATAAATAAATGTGACTTGACTTGACTTATAGGCATATTCTAAAGCCATGATTGGTTGGTGTTAAGTAGCAATGAGTGTTTGCACATGTTAGTTTGAGGCTCTGATGAATTAGTGTGGCATTTTGATAGGTTGTGTTTGAAAAAGGAAATCAAGATACTTCCTATTAGATTTGTGTGTTACATAGAGAATTGTGTGTTGTGGTTTGCAAAAAGTGTTTTATGAAATTGAAAACTGAGTCGAAGGCCGAGAATTAGTGTATGGTTTTGCAGATTTGGTGTGTGGTTCTAGTGTTTGAGTGTCAAATTATGTGACAAGTAAGGATTTTGTGTGTAAGCAGTTGAAAAAAACTGTAACTACTTTAACTTAAGAGTAGCTTATAGCTTGTCAAACTACAGTTTCAGAGTAGCTTCAACAACAAAGTAAAACGACTGACTCCACATTGAGGACTGTCGACAAATTGCAACGACTGAGTTGAAATTTGATAGCTGAAAAGTTCTTCCCAGCTAACAGAATTTTGTTATAAGAACGTTCTCTAAATATTCATTGTTGGTTTTGGGAACGTGAAAAATGTCCAGTTTTCTTGACGTTAGAGGAACGTGTTTTAAAAGGTATAATGTTCCTCAAACGTTCTTTAAACGTAATTTTCGATTAAAAATTCAACGTGATAGTAATGTTGATTTCTAACATTCCAAGAACATAAAAATGTCCAGTTTCCTGAATGTTACTACACAGCAAAAACTCAAGAGTGTTTGAATTTATGCAAAATTCAAAGTTATAGAGGTTTAAGTTTATTAAAATGATATATATATATATATATATATTATGAAGCATGTTGAACTCTAAAACTGCTAGAAAACCAAAGCCATAAATCCAATTATAATTTTTGTTGCAAATTCGAGGTTGATATCTCAAAAAAAATTAGCTTTCAGTAAGAAAGTCTCTGGATTCTTGTTTTTGTTTATCTTCCCTTCAGTGATTCTGCTTAGCAGGTGTTCATCAGTGTCTGAATTCACTCACTTCTTTTCATTCACTGCACTAATGGACTATACACAGCAAAATCTGTTAAATTAACACTGCTCAGTGTTTACATGAGTCCACACTCAGAGAGTGTTAAATGAACACTGAAGCAGTGTTAAAGTTAATGAGATAATTAAGTGATTAATTGATTGATAATTGAGCATTATTGAAGACACCTGATGCTAACAGGCAGAATCACTGAAGGTGAAAATCATAATTGGTATGTTACCATTATGGAGATCAGTGTTTCCTTTAGTTGGGCTCTTTACCCTTAAGTCATTAACTTTAGATTTTGTTTGGCTGCTGTACATGAGTTATACCTGCCAGATGAACAAAGAGTAAAGGTGATATGCTGGGGTTGGTTGTGTTTTAACATTATCATTATTTCACTATCATTTGACCTGAACTCATATAGAACCCAATTTCTGAGTTACATTTACTTTATTGATTATAGCAGCACTGTCCTTGAAAAGTATAATAATTGTAACTTTTTCCAATGTAATCAAAATAATTTCTTAAAACTTAATCACATACAAAATAGTTTTTTTAAACACAAGAATCAGCCTGTGAATCTCAACAATGGTGACAATTATAAAGCATGTTGCAATGCATTCTGGATGTCACCAATCAAATCTCATTCATGGCTCCCATCATGCATTGCTGCATGAATAAATAATGAGCTTATGTTCAGAGGTGATCTGTTTGTCAACATTGTTGAGATTCATACGCTAATTTTTGATGTCTGTATGTGCCTAGATAAAGTATGTCTATGTGCCTAAGGTTTTTTTTTGTAATTGATTTGATCATTTGGATTTAATTGACAAGGCTAAAAAATACTCTACAAGGACAGTGCTGCTATAACCCATAAGGTAAACTTAACTCTCAATGAGTTCAGTGATTCAGGCCAACTATTGATTATGTTAAAACACAACCAACACCATCATATCACCTTTTCTCTTTGTTCATCTGGCTGTTATAACTGAATTACCGCAGCCAAACAAAATCTAAAGTTAAAAAAGTAAGGGTGAATAGCCCAACTAAACTAAACACCGATCACCATAATGCTGACCATTTTACATTAATTTTCTCCTTCAGTGATGCTGCTTGTTAACATCAGGTGTCTTCAATAATGCTTTTTTTGTTTAATAAAGGCCTTCTGAAGTGAAGTGATGCGTTTTTGTAAGAAAAATATCTATAGTTACAACTTCATAAACTATAATCATTGGTTTCCGGTAATGGCCGTACACAAGTCTAGTTTAGTTCGTAAGAGTGACCTCTGACCCGACGCATGACGTAGGCTGGAGTAGCGTAAGTGAGAGTTAGGAGAGAGTAGTCGCCTCTCGCGGTTCAAACAAACAGGGCTGGGCAACAAACTCACGATCCTCTGACATTTCTCTTTAAAAATTGTCAATTTAGACATCTATACGTCATTAAAAGCTTTGAAGAGCTAGGATATTTTTTTAATATAACTGTGTTTGGCTTAAAAAGAAGAAAGTCATATATGATTAGGGTGCATAGGGTGAGTAAATTATGGGATAATTTTAATTTTTGGGTGAACTAACCATTTAACTAATGTTTTCATCAAACTATTTAACACATGGGTAATTTCATATCATACCTGAATTAAGATCTGTGTGACATTGTCTACAGCACTGAATAACACTTTTCACCCCACAATTACTTCAAAATTACATCCAAGGTCAGAAGGCCCTAAAAGTAAGGAACATATATGTCATCATTAAGAGGAGAACTTGTGATGTTGTCTAGTTGTGTTCTGGTACAGTCAGTAAAGCATCCTCTGGATCTCTGTCCACATCCACATTCTGAAACATCACAAGAAGATGATCAGTATCACACAAACTCACATCTCAAACAAAGAAAGGAGATAATAGAAGATAAAATATGGTTAACGTTTGTGAAATCATGCACTTTTTAATCACAAAGAATGTACACAAATACTGCGGTTATATGTTCGTGCAAGCTTACAAATCAGATTAATGAATATAAACTATATTTACTTAAACATCCTTCAAAATGTCCCGGTGAGGCATTAGTGTTTTTTGCAAAGAAAGCGACCCAGGAAGGAGCCTGTCTTGATATTTATACTCTCACAATGGGGGCAATCAGATCTTAGGTGTGGGCAAGACCCAAGCATGTGGTGCAGCACAGTATTATGGCCTGACAAGTGCTGACAATAAACTTGCTAAAACCGAACAGATAAAAAAATACAAAGGAAACCAATAGGGTCTGGCTGCTGACTTGCACATGGAACCAGGACAGCATTTAACACTTTTAGACATACATTTACAAATTCCCTCAGCACTTCCCCTCGGGGGAATCCCCACTGCCATTTTGAAGTGCGTTCAAGTTTGTCAAGTGGATGAGGGAAGTGTATTTGGACAGACCCTCGACCCCTCGATTTTGACAGAGTCTACCCAATATGTACAGCAGGTCGCGCTTAATTTACTCCCAGCCCACACAACTCTAGTGTATGATATTGGAGTTATTTTGACATTTAACTGAATTTAATACTTGTAGCTATACCTTAACCCTTGTTAAGGGTTGTCAATTAAAATAAGATACACATAGGTCTATTGTGGACAAAAATGTCCATTAACAAAAACTGTCATAAAAATGGTCTCTTGAAGAAAAAAGACCCTTGGCAGATAATCGTTGAAGTAAAAAAAAAGTTTAAAAAGTGACACAAAAAAGTTATAGAGGTTTAAGTTTATTAAAATGATATATATATATATATATATATATATATATATATTATGAAGCATGTTGAACTCTAAAACTGCTAGAAAACCAAAGCCATAAATCCAATTATAATTTTTGTTGCAAATTCGAGGTTGATATCTCAAAAAAATTTGCTTTCAGTAAGATTTTGTTTGGGCGCTGTACCGAATTTTCCCCATTAGATGACAGCAAAGCTCCACTGGTACACAATGGTTGGATTTGTGATTTGCAGTACAGTAGAGTTATTCTCTCTCAAATATTACACGTACACAAACATTTTTTTTATTACACACACACACACACACACACACACACACAAACCGCACTCTGACATCCATACCAACACACCCACACAATTATAGCAGCATCATTTATCCACTTGGCTCTATAATATGCAGAAGCCGAAAACAGGAATAAAGCGAATATTTGCATTATAGGCCAAACCTGAGAAAATGGCACCATCTGGTAAAAAATAGTACAAATAAAAAATTGTAAGCATTGCCAACAGAATGAAAGCCTATTAACAAAGACGGCATCATTTAATGGCACTGGGATTAAAAAATTCAGTTTTAATGGGTTTCAATGGGGAAATTTTTCGTCCTTAAGGTCCTAAGTGTAACTATTTTGTGTACCTAGTGTAAAATTAATTTTACATTCTTGTTTTAACGCGAAGAGTAGAGACGCGCCATTCTTATTAGGAAATAAGTTCCATTTCTCGCTGACAACTCACATAGCAACATTGTGATGTCCCAGAGCCGGCCCACATCTCTCACTCACTAAAACACATTTTGCATTGTGATGTTTCAAAATGCTAAACACAGGTAGGCGTAAGTTAAACACACTTATTTGTCATCGTTTCCACACAATGACTCAAAATTGTTCACACTTATTTCTAATGATGTGACCAAACCAACTGTACATAGTACAAGTCAGTTCAAAGTGCCAAAACTTACTCAAAATTTACTCAAAACTCAAGATCATTAGTTGAAGATCAAGAGCATGGCATTAGTTTTCACTGTTATGCCGACGATACTCAGCTCTTTATTTCTTCACGCCCTGACAAAACTTACCAATTCACAAAATTAACGGAATGCATAGCTGATATAAAAAACTGGATGACTAGTAATTTCCTACTACTTAATTCTGAAAAAACAGAGTAAAAAATTATTGGACAAAAAACCTTCTCACGTAATAACCTAGAATACTGGGTAACACTTTATAATAACTGCATGCTATTAATCATTTGTTAAGCATGAGTAAACAGTTAATTCATCATTTATAAAGCATTAATAGACATTAATAAGCAGTTTATAAATACAGCTATAAACGCTTTTTTTCTTGATTTATAAGCATATCTATAATGCGTTTAATAATTGTATTTTCATACTTTGTTAATGATCAATTAATAATTTCTAAATGAAGTATAGCATTATTTACAAACAAGAGTTGTCAGTCATTCATAAGATCACTTAGAAAGTGTAAGTAAATGGAGTAAATTCAGGTAGTTATAAAGCATTTAGTAGTGGTCAGTTAACTATTTTGTGAGCTAATCTAAAGTGAGGACTATTCATGCCTTGTAAAGCATTTATAAAGGAGATTTGAAGGCGCATCAATCTTCTAAACGGTAAAATGTAACAAACACAACACAGTGATACAGAACATAGAAATATTTAACAGCCTTTAAATCTCCTTTATAAATGCTTTACAAGGCATGAATAGTCCACACTTTAGATGAGCTCACAAACATAGTTAACTGACCACTACTAAATGCTTTATAACTACCCGAATTAACCCTGAATTACAGCTTAAATACATGTTAATAAAGCATTTATTAACACACTAAGTAACCATCACTATATGTCTGAATAATAAGATGTATGAATGTACATTTAAATAGTTTATTAATCATTTACTTACACATTCTAAGTAATCTTATGAACCACTGAAAACTCTTAAATAACTGGTTTATAAAAAATGCAATTATTCATTTAGAAATAATAAATTGATCATTAATAAAAGGATGAAAATACAATTATTAAATAAATTATAGATATGCTTGTAAATCAGGAAGAAAGCATTTATAGCTGTATTTATAAACTGCTTATTAATGTCTATTAATGCTTTATGAATGATGAATTAACTGTTTACTCATGCTTAACTAATGATTATTAGCGTGTAGTTATTATAAAGTGTTACCGAATACGGTCTAACACTTGATGGCTGCTCTGTCAAGTCTTCGTCCTCGGTTAAGAACCTGTGTGTGTGTGTGTGTGTGTGCTCTTTGATATTGATCTTTCATTTGAAAGTCACGTTTCTAGTATCTGTAAAACCGCATTCTTCCATCTTAAAAATATATCTAAATTACGTCATATGCTCTCAATGACAAATGCAGAACAATTAGTTCATGCGTTCATGACCTCAAGGCTAGATTATTGTTATGCCCTACACTGTAAAAAACACAACTAGAAAAAAGTTTAAATGACTGATTTTGTTGTTCAGCAAAAATCCACACTGTTAAAATCTCGTACAACAAAAACAAATTTGGTACTAATTTCCCCTAGCTTTTTCTTGTTGACTCAACTTTTGTAAATAACAGTTATACGAACTGAAAATAAGTTCTCTGACACACACACACAAAAAAACATTTAGTTGAGTCAAGCTAGAAACTAGAATAAATCCCTAATCTTATTTAAAAATAAAGTCAAACTGTTAGTAATAAGTGAAGCTGGTAAAGCTGTTTTTGGTGTTTAACCCTCCTCTGCTGAGATCTTGAGAGATCTGTTAGTGTTTAATGTTCTGTTGGGCTTTAAAGTGTTTCTGTTGTGTGAGTTTTGTGGGTCACCATTGTGCTGAAGAGTAGAGCCTGTGCTTCAGTCCAGCAGAAGACCAAGAAACACTGGATGGTGCTTTATCTAAAAGGCAATAACTGTATTGTAGTGAGTTTTTTAAATTCATTATTCAGTTAAGTTTCAGGTATGCAAAAGTTATTGCAGTTTAATAAATTCAAAGAAGTGCACAGTCTATCATTGTCCCAACACTCTTATGTCTTTGTATTAGCAATTTACAATATATTTTTGTTGCATAAGGGCAGTGATGTCATCATCCAGCTCAGGGGTGCGTTTCCCGAAAGCATCGTTAGCCAACTATGGTCGCAAGTTGGTCGCAAATCCCATTGAACTCTATTGGTAACGACGGAACTTGCGACCATAGTTGGCTAACGATGCTTTCGGGAAACGCACCCCAGTTCAGTTCTCATAGTGTAAATGCAGTCAGATCAATAATATAGTTGTATATTAGGTGTCTCCAACTAAGCAAGCCGGAGACGACAGTGGCAAGAACACACACTCCATCAGGAGACAGAATAGAGAAAACCCTTGGGAGAACCCAGGCTCAGTCGGGGAACACTTCTCCTCTGGCCAAACGAACCAACATGTGTGTGTGTGTGTGTGTGTGTGTGATTATGATTTCAGGCTGCATCACAAGTCTGATTGCCGATTTATCATTCAGAACATATAATCCAGTTCCTTTTGCATGAGGATTGGAATACATCATACCAGCATACGCTGGGAGTTGGAGCTGGCCATAGGGTCAGAGGACTTCGACAAGCTCTTCACAGGGGATTTATCTCTAGTCGTCATCTCTAGCTAATCTAGTCGTTGTGGTCTCTGCTAACATTAGCCACAATGAAGGTGGCAACTCTAATTGATAGTCAAATGTTTAAATGAAAGAGAAAATTTAATTTTCATAAATTTATGAAAGGCAATTACTGTAAATAAAAGGTGAAATTTCAATAAGAGATGAAACTAGATTTAGTGGCAAAAGTTACTTTCTGATTCAACTGAAGTCAACAAAAAATATGCTGACTTTGTGTGTGTGTGTGTGTGTGTGTGTGTGGGGGGGGGGGGGGGGGGGGGGGGGGGGCGGGGGTGCATTGTTGAAGATCTGTTGTGAGAGTAGTACTAATAATTTAGAAAATGTACCAATTATTTGTAAAAATAGTAGAACCCCAATTCCAGAAAAGTTGGGATATTTTGTAAAATGCAATAAAATGAAGAATCTGTGATTTGCTAATTCTCTTGAACCTTTATTTAACTGACAAAAGTACAAAGAAAAAATGTCCAATGTATTCCCTGGCCAAATTAATTGCATTTTGTAAACAGATTTTGATTTTGATGGCTGCAACACACTCCAAAAAAGTTGGGACAGAGGCAAAATAAAAGTTTAAAGATTACAGAATATCTAAGTTAAGCTGTTTTGAAACAGTCCATAATGGTAAATGGATTGCATTTATATAGCGCTTTCACAGACCCAATGGCCACCAAAGCGCTTTACATATTCCCTTACTTTCAATGGGTGAATACCCATTCATACACCGACGGCGGTATAATAAGCAGGTGAACTGGTACCCTGATTGAGTGTAAAAGGAGCATCCACCAAAAGCTCAGTCTCTGCAAGCAAAGATGGGTCATGGCTCACCACTTTGTGCCAAATTTCATGAGGAATTTCTCAATGCAAGATTGTTCCACAGAGTCGTTTACAGGCGCTCTCTCGTCTCATACCTTGTATCCTGTTTTGGTGCAGAAATCTTTTTAATTACTAAGCTACAGTATATGATCCCTATATGTATATGATTTACCATGTATCATTTTGTGAAAAGATTCAGGGAGACCAGAGAAATCTCAGTCCGTGTAAAGCGTGATCCAGATGGCAACATCTGAAATTCAGCCTGTAAGGGATGAGAACTATCTGGCAACCCTTCTTAGCATTTGCTGCTGATAAAGTTCCTCCAACCCTTTCTGCTGAGAGCCTGTAATGCAACTGCTCACTTTAATTAACCTGGAAAGGGAGTTTTTATGTTTTACAGTAATGGACCCGTACCAACAGATTAAGGAGAAGGTGACAACTGACTCAACAAACGACCCATAGAAAAGGGTCATCAGGGTCTTGTCCACATTAAACTTGGACAGCTTCCTAAGGCAAGACAGGCGCTGCTGGCCTTTCTTGCAAAGCAAACTAGTATTTGGCCCGAAACACAACATGTCATCAATAATAGATCCCAAATACTTATAATCAACAACCTCTATTTCCTGACCATTTATACTAGTTTTTACAGTGTTCATGACATTATGCCTAAAATCAATACACATGTCCTTAGTCTTTTGAGATGGCATTGTATGATGGCAAGATGGCATTGCATGAGTAACCATCATTCTACTGTGTTAAATATAGCCACATGGAAACGCGTTGTTAACTTCACACAATCTACTGCTGCATCAAGAAAAGCAACTTGTTACGCAAGGAGAAAGCTATACATCAACTCTATGCAGAGATGCCGCTGAGTTCTTTGGGCCCGAGCTCATCTCAGACGGTTTAAAAGACAGTGTAAATCTGTGCTGCGGTCAGATGAATCCACGTTTCGGCATGTTTTTGGGAAAAACGGACAGAGTTATCAGGTCCAAAGATGAAAGGGACTATACAGAATTGAATTAGTGACAGGTGCAAGAGCAAACATTGTATGGGGGTTCAGCAGTGCAAATATGTGAAGGTACCATTGATGTGGAGGAGTAAATTGGGATTATAGAGACATGCACTGCCATCAAGATGACATCTTTCCTGGGAAGCAAGACAAGACACTCACTCAGATGTAGGCCTTCATTCTGCACATGCTACATCAGAGTGAGTGAAAGTAGGATGGATGTGTAGGACACTGTAGAATGGATGTGCTTGACTGGCCTATACCTGCAGTCCAGATCTGTCTCTTGTTGAAAATGTATGGCCCATCATGAAAAGGAGAATCGGAAAAAGTCGACCACGGACTGTTGAGAAGCTGTCTTATATCAGGAGAGATTTGGCAAAAAAATCAACTTGGAAACCTGCAACAATTAGTATCCTCAATTCCCAACTGATTAAAAAGTGTAATCAAAAGGAATGGCTATGTGACACAGTTATGCCTCACACATGCCTCTGTCCTAACTTTCTTAAGTGTGTTGTAGCCATCAAAATCAAAACTTGTTTGTATTTACCAAATACAATTAAGTTGGTCAGTGAAAACATTGAGAATCATTTCTTTGTACTTTTCTATCAGTTAAATAACGGTTCAAGAGAATTAACAAATCACAGACTCTTTATTTTATTGCAATTTACAAAATGTCCCAGTGTTTCTAGAAATGGGGTTGTACTGTACCAAATTGATTAAAAAAGCCTGTAACAGGAGAATCGTAGCCTGGATGCCAGCCCGAACCCCGCCCACAACATTTTTTGGTCGGGAAGTTCGGTCTGAACTCGATCCATTGAGGAGTAATTATGATCGGTTCAGAATTAGTCGGGCCAATCAAATTGCCAGGGCGGGCTTTATACGAAGATGGACAGATGATCTGCAGTTACGTAATCATCACGTTATCAAAGAGCGCTTGGGTTGAACTGGTTTCCCTCAAAGATGCATTCATTTTAAAAGACGAACAGAGAACTGCAATCAAGGCATTTGTCGATCGGAAAGATGTGTTTGCCGGGATTCGGCAAAAGTTTATTTTATCAGCTGGCTCCGATGGTCGCTAGGAAGAAGGGACGCAATGAAAACCCTGTGGTCGTTGTGGTTTCTCCTTTGGTCGCACTCATGGAGGACCAAGTAAAAGAAGCAACTCTCATTATTTTACTACTTCTTCCAGCGTGCGTGTAGTTGAGTTCTGTTGACAACTTTGCGTAGCTCATAAAAAAAACACTTACTGCGTTGCTCTGATTGGTTGTAGGTCTATCCAATTGAGTGCAGAGTTTTTTTTTTTTTCCTGGTTCGGTTAAGACACGCCTCATAATCAAAGCTCTATGGAGCAGAAGTATTAGACTCACATCTGACTAGAATATGAGTATGACGAAGTCAGGCTAGGAGTATCGCACTGCTCTTTATTTCAGAAGTGCTACAGTATGAGAGTGTTACTGTGCTCACCACAGGTCTGTCTCTGTGTGTGTTCACTGCTTCAACCTTCAGGAAAATGGACTCAACATCACAGCCTGGAAACACAATAGAAAAATATATAATTTTACGATCTAATTGATCTTTATGTAAACAGTTGTATTACAGAAGAGAGTAAGAGAGTCTGACCATAGGCAACAGGAGTGAGTTTCATCACCGTGTGCAGAGGACACTTCAGATATGGCAGCTCATCTAGAGAGACGTCAGGGCAGAGCAGTAATTACAAAGACTCTGTTCAGCCAAATTTACATGTACAAGAAGGAGTAAAACTGTAAACATCAGTGACCAACAAAACATTTGTGAACTACCTGTATTTCTGCATTGATTACTGATGGTCTGTTCAGCTGTTCAGTCACAATTATACACAAGCACAATCTGACTTACAACACTCAAGCAGTTTTTTATTGAAGACCATAAATTAGCATTATAATAATTTACAGTTGCAGGCTGGAAAAAGTAAGCTAACCCCAGAATTTAACAATTTGTAGTTCTTTAGCAGCAGCACAACTTCAACCAAATCTTTCCTGTAGCTGCTTATAAAATCTACACCATTGAAGATGCACGGCGGATCGCGTCTTTTTAAAGATGCCTGAGGCTACACTGAGGCTGATGCAGAGTTGCTTTCCCGGGCAGTCGTGAGCATCGGGCTTAAGTGGTCTCCGCCGCCCTGTCCCGAATGCTAGATCAGATGCTATGGCTCAACCTTGCGGAGATGCGGGATGCAGAGAAGGTGCACTTTCACAATATCCCCATCTCCCTAGGTGGCCTTTTCGGGTCACACACACACACACACACACACACACACACACACACACACACACACACACACACACACACACACACACACACACACACACACACACACACACACACACACGATGTTCATGACCCTAGTCTTAATGATGTACTTCATTGTACCAAAGAAAGGAGGTGGGTTCTAAATCGTCTTCTAAATTGCTGAAATCACGTTCTGAGTGAAAAATAAATACTTTAAAAAAAATTTTTTTTTTGCAGTTTGTAGGGTTGGGGGTCTTTTGCTGTTACCCTTAAGTTCTTTATCATCTCTTTCAGGATTGCCTATTGGACTCAAATGCCCACTCTTAGGGAGAGTAGCAACAGTTCTGAATTTTCTCCATTTGTAGACAACTTGTCTAATCATGGAATAAGGAATGCTCTGTAATACCCAGCAATGCAATGTCTTTAGCAATGCTGTAAGTGCCTTTTTTTTTAGACAAACGAAGATCACAACACTTTTTATGAGTAATCAATGCAGACATTCAGGGCTGCATTTCCCAAAGCATTGTGAGCCAAGTTGATTGAAGAGACCATTAGTTGCTGTGGTTCTACGATCTACTTACAATGTTTTGGGAATAGCTGGGTTTGCAAACTTTTTTGCAAGCCTGTGTATTTGAGTAAATTAATGCTCCAGAAGTATGATCCAAGGTTTCACTCTACCTGCACTTTTGTCCAGGAAGTATGCCAGCAGACAGCGCATGACGGCCTGATGACATATGACCAAAACATTCTCCTGGCGCTCAAGCTCCATGATTACAGGCTCTAAACGCTGAACCAGATCCTCATAGGACTGAATACACAAGCACACACACACAAGCACTGTAGTACTAAAAGAAGGATACAAATATATTAACTTTGCATGTACTGTAAATTGAATTGATTGTGGCATTTCTTTGTTGTTTAGAATCCAGTGTTCTTTTGTCTTTTATGAGTTCAATAAAGGACTATGTCTCGTTTTCTGTCCAAACATACCGCGCCATCTACATCAGTTGACCTGTAAATGCGCAAAAACTGTTTCCATTGCAGTTTTGCGAAATATTCCTTTTTCGAATTGCCTAAAAAATCACCTCAAAAGTAAAAACTTTTTTGCCATATATGGGAGTTTTTGCGGAATTTGCGTGTTTTTATTTTCAATTCGCAATTTAAATTTGCGCAATTTGAAGGGTACCCACATAAGCAACATTTTGACGTCCCAGATCCAGCCGATCTGGCACATGTGGAAAGATGATCCGGCCCACATCTGGCACATGTGGATTGCCAGATCTGGGCCACAAGCAGGCCATAACAATGTCACGTTGCCAAGAGCAAAGAAATAAACCAGAACTGGACCTTATCTGAGCCACAAAATCTGTGTATATTACAGTTTTTGCCCATTGCTTGAACACTACAGACCCATGCTTAGACTAAAGTAACACAACTTGAAGCTTTTGTTACTATACCTCAAACACATGTACCCATACCTTAAACAAAAGCGCTGCTTTGCACTCTAGTTGCAATTCTGCAACACACTTACTCCTTTATGCAACACACTTGGTCCTGCATACTACACTCTATTTCATACATAAGACACTTCGTTCAAAAATGAAATCTCAGGGTGCCATTTGGAAAACACATGTATCCAAAATACAAAACACATCGGGTAATTGCAACCACTCAAATACACACTTGAAGGCACTTACTTGCAAAACTGAACACCAATCATCCAGCTACAAAAAGCCCTCAGTTTAGCCATTTCAAGAACTTTGCAAGCATGGATGGAGGGAGAGCAAGAGGCAGAGGTAGAGGAGGAGGAGGAGGAGGAGGAAGAAGAAGAGGAGGAAGAGGAAGAGGAGGAAGAGGGGGAAGAGGAGGAAGAGGAGGACAAGGTCAAGGTCGAAGAGGCCATGCACGGACCCCTATTTCTGATGGTATAAGATGTATAAGATGACTTTGGTGGACCATGTCATCATCAATCATGGCCTGATAATGAGGGAAGCTGGGCAGAGAGTCCACCCACATCTAAGCCGCTTCACAGTGGCATCTGTAATAAGAACATTCTAGAAAACGACTAGAAAACAGGTGTGTCTTCACCTCTCTACCTTCTACTCTACTATTACAGTATTTACAGCACTGGACTGTATATCACATTACCACATCCCGTGTACAGGGTATTGCAGGGTGCTAATGCACCTTTTGCAGCCAAAGTGGTAGTTTTTGTGAAACATACCATGATTACTTACAGTACATTGAGATGTTTCAGTACAGTGGATGATACTGTATATACAGTAAAGTGATGTAAGAAAAGAAGCAAACCGATGACAATTTGTGGTTGTATTTCTCTAGAATGACTAGAAGACCTTCTGGGGGAGGACGCCAACGCCTGTTCACACAACAGCAGAAACTCGCCGTTGTGGACCTAGTGAGGGCAGACAATGCCATCCGTCTCCACCAGCTACGACAGAAAATACTTGCAGACAGGCAAGTGTTCAACAACATAAACCATGTGAGCATCACCACCATCAGACGCATCTTGGGAAAACACAACATCACCATGAAGCAGCTCTACAGAGTCCCATTTGAGAGGAACAGTGTCAGGGTCAAAGGACTTCGAGCTGAATATGTACGGGTAAGTGTAACTGTTCTTTACATTTACAATACAGTATTGGTGAAATCCAATAGCAGCTGAATATGTACCATATCAGTACCACATGGATCCATTCGGAGAGCTACACAGGGACTTGTGTGATGGGGTGAGGGTTCAGTATGTGTAGCACTGTAGTAAAGTAATATGTTTTTTTTTTTTTTGTTACAGAGAATCTTGGTCATGGATGGAGCTGCACAGCCTCATGAATTCATTTTCATTGATGACGCTGGATTCGACCTGAGCAAAACAAGACGACGGGGTCGTAATGTAATTGGCCAAAGGGCAATTGTGCACGTCCCGGGGCAGCGTGGGGGAAATATGAGCCCACGTATGCACAATTGCCATGCTTTTCTGTGTTTACAGTATAGTGTTTTTTCTATTATTATAAAAAAATGAATTCATGTTACTGCAATGTACAATATTGAGTAGGCCTATTTGCTTTTTTGGTTGTTTGAAAATGTGCCTCCTGAAAATATGCCTTCTGAATAAACAGTGAAAATCAAAGACTGCAGTGTTTTATATAAAGTAGACTAGTGTGTTCCCCCTGATCTGAAAGTGTATGCATATGATGCAAGTATGTGTAGATAGTAGAGTTTCAATTTGACACAGATGTGAATGGTATATTTCCCAGTGTTGTGTCATGTTTACTTGTGTGTAGAGTTTTGGCACAATGAGCAAAGTTTTGCAAAATGTGTTCAAGCAACGGGCAAAAACTGTAAATATTGAGTAATTTCAGGCTTAATAATCCTGTTTACAAGCAGAATCACTGAAGGAAAGAAGAGAACAGAAAAAGAGACGAGCAGAAACACAAGAACTACAACTAACTTCAGCCACAGCCTTAGATGAAATCAACTGAAGATAAAAGAAGACATTAAATCTCTCAAGATCTCAGCAAAGGAGGATTAAACAACTCCACAAACAGCATTACCAGCTTCATATTACTAACCAGACTGACTTTATTTCTGTCAGACGTCTACAGAAGTTTTTATTGAGAAATAACAGGGGTTTAACTCTAATGTGTTTCGGTTTAAGTCACCATAACAGTGATTAGTGTTTCCATTAGTTGGACTCTTTAACTTTAATTATATCTTTCGTCTTTTTTGGCTGCTATGACGTTTGCAGGAGTAAAGAAAGCTGAAGTGAAACAAGATCAGGTGTGATGGTTATCTGTTGATGGTTTTATAATCATCATGAAATAAACTGATTCACTGATGTTTTTGAATCTAACAATTGTGTTGTACCATTAATATATTCACATCGCAAACCCTGTGTTACTGCGGCATGAGATCCAGCAGTATTATAACAATCAGTTAGAAGGTTTTAACAAAGATGAGCATTAATAGTAAATTTATGCTGACACACAGACATCAATAATCAGCACATTAATATCTCAACAATGGTGACAATCAAAAGTACCTTGCTGCAATGCATGCTGGGTACCAGCGTAGTAAAAGCTCCCAGCATGTATTGCAACATGAAAAATTATGCAGCTGAATTGTCCTATTATTTTGTTAAATGTTAAATATTTGCTTTTATTTTTTGCTGTTGTTTTTGTTGTGACATTTAGTAGCTTTTCAGTGATGTTCGAATATTTTTGATTGTCACCATGGTTGAGATTCATGTGCTGATTGTTCATATCTGTGTGTGTCAACATAGGTTAAGTTTTTGTGCTCATGTTTGTTAAAAGATTTTAACTGATTGTTATAATACTTCTGGAATTCATGCTGCAGTAACACAGGGTTTGTAATATGAATTCATTTACATTTAGTAATTTAGCAGACGCTTTTATCCAAAGCGACTTACAACTGAGGACTAAACCAAGCGAGTCATTGTGAAGAGGCAAAACCAACGCAAGAAGTGCTCAAAATACAAAGGTCAGACACTGCTCGGAGTAGCATAAGCCAGACAAGCGAGGATTAAAAGGAAAGAAAAAGGATTTTTTTTTTTTTTTATGTTACAGTTTTTTTCAGTCGCTAACAAGCGTTTGTCCAACCAGTAGTCACATTTTCAAAACTCTAAACACAATTAGCACAGCATCGGTCTATTGTGGCCATACCATTCACACATTTCATGTCGTTTTCACACAATATGCAGTCAGAGAACACATTTCCACAATGCTTACATTTTCTTAACAGACAAGTTATACCTCCCGACAAAATTATGGATTGTTTTTGTAGTATTTGCGAATGTTAACACACACCATCCCACAATAGCAAAAACAATATTCCAAACCTTAGATACAGTATAAAAACCTCTGCTCCTGCAATGATATCAGTTCAAAAACAATATATCTCAGCAAAATAATAAACAAACAATTGAATAATTGACACACAGCTGATTTATGTTGGGTAAATTGGGCCGACCCAAAATTACCCAATTTTTTTCTATTACATTGACACTTATACAGTAAAATTAGGACTTTGAGGAGTGATGTTTTTGAAAACAGAAACAGAAAAAGACAAACACTGTAATGTCTGGACGAGGAAGAGTAAGAGCAAGGGGCCCAGGGAGAATAGCAGGAGCAGTGAGAGATGCAGTGAGAGGTGCAGTGAGATGTGCAGTGAGAGATGCAGTGAGAGGTGCAGTGAGAGGTGCAGTGAGATGTGCAGTGAGAGATGCAGTGAGAGGTGCAGTGAGATGTGCAGTGAGAGATGCAGTGAGATGAGTAGTGAGAGGTGCAGTGAGATGTGCAGTGAGATGTGCAGTGAGAGATGCAGTGAGAGGTGCAGTGAGAGGTGCAGTGAGAGGTGCAGTGAGATGTGCAGTGAGAGATGCAGTGAGAGGTGCAGTGAGATGTGCAGTGAGAGGTGCAGTGAGATATGCAGTGAGAGGTGCAGTGAGATATGCAGTGAGAGGTGCAGTGAGAGGTGCAGTGAGATATGCAGTGAGAGGTGCAGTGAGAGATGCAGTGAGAGGTGCAGTGAGAGGTGCAGTGAGAGGTGCAGTGAGATATGCAGTGAGAGGTGCAGTGAGATACGCAGTGAGAGGTGCAGTGAGAGGTGCAGTGAGAGGTGCAGTGAGAGGTGCAGTGAGATATGCAGTGAGAGGTGCAGTGAGAGATGCAGTGAGAGGTGCAGTGAGATATGCAGTGAGAGGTGCAGTGAGAGATGCAGTGAGATGTGCAGTGAGAGGTGCAGTGAGATATGCAGTGAGAGGTGCAGTAAGATATGCAGTGAGAGGTGCAGTGAGAGATGCAGTGAGAGGTGCAGTGAGAGGTACAGTGAGAGATGCAGTGAGAGGTGCAGTGAGATGTGCAGTGAGAGGTGCAGTGAGAGGTACAGTGAGAGATGCAGTGAGAGGTGCAGTGAGATGTGCAGTGAGAGGTGCAGTGAGATGTGCAGTGAGAGGTGCAGTGAGATATGCAGTGAGAGGTGCAGTAAGACATGCAGTGAGAGATGCAGTGAGAGATGCAGTGAGAGGTGCAGTGAGAGGTACAGTGAGAGATGCAGTGAGAGGTGCAGTGAGAGGTGCAGTGAGAGGTGCAGTGAGAGGTGCAGTGAGATATGCAGTGAGAGGTGCAGTGAGAGATGCAGTGAGAGGTGCAGTGAGAGGTGCAGTGAGATGTGCAGTGAGAGGTGCAGTGAGAGGTGCAGTGAGATGTGCAGTGAGAGGTGCAGTGAGAGGTGCAGTGAGTGATGCAGTGAGAGATGCAGTGAGATGTGCAGTGAGAGGTGCAGTGAGAGATGCAGTGAGATGTGCAGTGAGAGGTGCAGTGAGAGGTGCAGTGAGATGTGCAGTGAGAGGTGCAGTGAGAGGTGCAGTGAGAGGTGCAGTGAGAGATGCAGTGAGAGGTGCAGTGAGAGATGCAGTGAGAGGTGCAGTGAGAGATGCAGTGAGAGGTGCAGTGAGAGGTGCAGTGAGAGATGCATTGAGATGTGCAGTGAGAGGTGCAGTGAGATGTGCAGTGAGAGGTGCAGTGAGAGGTGCAGTGAGAGGTGCAGTGAGAGATGCAGTGAGAGGTGCAGTGAGAGATGCAGTGAGAGGTGCAGTGAGAGATGCAGTGAGAGGTGCAGTGAGAGGTGCAGTGAGAGATGCAGTGAGAGGTGCAGTGAGAGATGCAGTGAGAGGTGCAGTGAGAGGTGCAGTGAGTGATGCAGTGAGAGGTGCATTGAGAGGTGCAGTGAGAGGTGCAGTGAGTGGTGCAGAAGTGCAATATTTGATGAAAACGTGGCCTAACCCTGAAGATCGCAGAGTTTAGATACAGTAATTTTGTGCTTTTTTTGTAAGCAATACTGTAAAACTTTTTCTGTTCTTTCATACCGTGTTTCTACTGTACCTCCTGTTGTAAACAGTAAAGGGAAAAAACTGATTTGCTTTTTACTAGAATGCTTTTGAATGTGAACATTACTGTACATGTGGACATACAGTTCCCAACCAAGAAATTTAGTGTAAAAAGGTTGGATTGCATGTTTTGCATGCAAATACCTGTAAAACTGAAACAAATCAAAGTCTATGTAGTTTTTGTAATGTCAACAATAGCCAGTATTTTGAAACCTGGTGTACTTTGATTGACTGCATGTACCTTGTGAAGTGAAAACAAGTGTTATTCTTTGACAGAATAATTTCATTTTGAGTCAGATTTCCAGCGTTTTGGTAAAGTTAGTGTGTGCAGAGAAAGATGTGTTCTATTTTGAAATGAAGAGTTAGTATATATTTAACAAAATGTGTTTTTGAGAAGAAAATTAACCATTTGGCCAATTGTGTTTTGTAGGTGTGGGTCTGTGTTAAGAGTTTAGAAAAAGTATCTGAAGTATGGGTAAGCGCTTGTTAGCGATTGAAAAAAACTGTAAGTGCTCACGGAAGAGATGAGTTTTCAGTTGTCTTTTGAATGGGATTCTGCATTCCGGATGAGGGTGGGCAGATCATTCCACCAGCATGGTACCGTGAATGAGAATGTTCTGGAGAGTGATTTTGAGGCTCTCTGTGATGGTACCACGAGCCGTCGCTCATTGACCGATTGTAGGTTTCTGGTAGGGATGTAGACTTGTAGTAGTGAGTGGAAGTAGGACGGAGCTGAGCCTGTGGTCAATCTGTAAGCAAGTGTCAACACCTTGAACTTGATGCGAGCAGCGAGTGGTAGCCAGTAGAGAGAGATGAACAGAGGAGTGACGTGGGCCCTTTTGGGCTCGTTGAAGACCAGACGAGCTGCAGCATTCTGGATCATTTGTAAAGGTTTAGTTGCATGGAAGTCCAGCCAGAAGAGCATTGCAGTAATCCAGCCTAGAAATGACCAGGGCCTGGACGAGAAGTTGTGTTGCATGCTCCGTTAGTAAAGGCCTGATCTTCCTGATGTTGTGCATAGCAAACCTGCATGATCGAGCTGTCTTTGTAATGTGGTCTGTGAAGGTCAGCTTGATCATCAAGGATGATCATCAAAGATTACTCCAAGATTTCTGACCGACCCTGATGGGGTGATTGAGGTTGAATCTAGCTGGATAGTGAAGTCGTGCAGTAGAGACGGATTGGCAGGGAGGATGAGAAGCTCAGTCTTTGCCAGATTGAGCTGCAGGTGATGTTCCTTCATCCATGCCGAGATGTCTGCCAGGCAGCTTGAGATCCGTGTAGCTACTGTGGGATCATCCGGTTGAAATGAGAGGTAGAGCTGGGTGTCATCAGCATAGCAATGGTAAGAGAAACTATGTGCCTGTATGATGGGTCCCAGTGATGTGGTGTAAATGGAGAAGAGGAGCGGTCCAAGAACTGAACCCTGGGGAACCCCTGTGGTCAGTTGATATGCTTTGGATACCTCACCTCTCCATGTGACCCTGAAGGACCTACCTGTGAGATAGGACTCAAACCAGTGGAGGGAGGTTCCAGTGATGCCCAGTGATGAGAGGGTGGACAGAAGGATCTGATGGTCCACTGTGTTGAAAGCAGCAGATAGGTCCAGGAGAATGAGAACTGATGATTTGGAAGCAGCTTTTGCGATCCGCAGGGCTTCGGTGACCGACAGCAATGCGGTCTCTGTTGAATGCCCTTTCTTGAAGCCAGATTGGTTGCCATCCAGCTGGTTGTTCAGAGACAGGAAAGATGATACTTGGTTGAAAGCAACTCGTTCAAGTGTTTTCGCAATGAATGGCAGGAGAGAGACAGGTCTGTAATTCACTAAAAGTGATGTGTTTAGCGTTGTTTTTTTAAGCAGTGGAGTTACCCGAGCCTGCTTAAATGCTGTTGGGAAAATGCCAGTGTGGAGGGATGAGTTGATGATGTGTGTGAGTGCTGGTAGAAGTGTGGGAGAGATTGCTTGTAGAAGGTGTGAGGGGATGGGGTCTAGAGGGCAGGTGGTAGGATGACTGGAGAGGAGAAGTTTAGATACTTCTTCCTCGGTTAGTGGGGTGAAGGAGGAGAGAAGGTTGTTGGCTGTGGGTGAGGTTAGTCTGGGTTCCTGTCTGTGTGAAGCTGAGAACTAACTGCTGATAGTTGTAGTTTTGTTAGTGAAGACGTTAGCAAAATCATCAGCAGTTAGCGAGGAGGTGGGTGGTGGTGGAGGTGGACAGAGGAGAGAGTTGAATGTCTTGAACAGTGAACGTGTTTTAGAGGCGCTGTTGATCTTGTTGTGGAAATATGAAGATTTTACGGCGTGAACATCAACAGAAAAGGCAGAGAGCAGAGATTGATACCTACTGAGGTCAGATGTGTCTTTTGATTTGCGCCATTTCCTCTCCGTTGCCCTGAGTTCGGTCCGGTGTTCACGAAGAACCTCAGATAACCAGGGGTTAGAGAAGAAAACTGGAAACACGAGTTGCCATCGCAGTAGGTCACTGGTCTCTGCAACCTTGTTTATCACCCCATCAGAGTCCAAGGACATCAGAATGTCTTTCTCTGTTGACATAAGCATAGATGCTTCCAAGTGCTCTTGGGTTAGAGTACTCCTAAGTCTGTTTTTAACAAACTTAAGGGTGGAAAAGCTCCTCTCGCAGGCCACTTGAGTGGTCGATAACGTCAACAGAAATTTGTAGGCCAGTCCAATGACATGGTATGCATCTGTCAACAGATTGTATTGTGCCAGCTCTGGTCAGATACACTCAAATGGCACAGTTTTTACACATACAGACATTCTTTTTAACCAGCTCTGGTCCTTCCACATCATATGTGTCTTCATTACCACTGCCTTCAGATGCATCATCCGCATCATCTTCTGTGTATGTCCTCAACTTGTATTCTTTCAGAGGGGACAGTTTCAGTCTTTCCCACTGTCTGGCAAGGCTTAACAGCTCAGCCTGCAAAGTTCCAGCAGTGGCTTGAAATTTGAATCAAATTTCAGCAAACAGTTGCTGAGGTTTTGCATCGCTGATCGAATGAGACCCCTTTCCCTTATCTCAGGGAAGTTTTTTGGGTCAAGGCAGGCAAAATCAGTGCAGAGTTTTCCACTTGCAGCAAAGCGCTGGTGAATACTCTCCGTCACAGTGTCCATTATTACATTATAAACTCTGACCTCAAAGTCTCTCTCAGCTGCTGCAAGTGGTTCATCTTCTGCCAACTCTCCTGGCATGGTCTTCTTCTTTCTCACCCGTTTTCAGGTAGGGCTATACCTGCACCATCATCTCACAGTCCTTTTCCAGACGCTCGTCATTGGCCCACTCCACAAATTGGCTCGCAGCTTTTTGGGCCCCACTGAAATCCCTCACACACTTCTTTAAACCATCTGCCGTGCCCTCAGCCAGACGCTGTGCTGTGAGTAGATCCATCCCGCTTGTCTGGAGATATTTTGATAAGGGTCCAGTGTGCTCAAAAACCCGAAGAAAAGTTTGAGCTGTGAGAATGGTCTCGTATTTCAGGAGGCCCTCCATGAATCCTGTAGCCTTGACCCTGCATTGTTTTGTCTTCTACGATCGCTGCTAATGTCAAGATCAGGTCAATGAACATGGCACTCTCAGGCTTTCCGAAACACCCAAACACCTTTCTCAGAGCAGCATCCTTTGCCCACCATTGTGTTTGCCCAATTGGACAAAGTCTTCTTTGACGGTTCCTGGATTCTGCAGTTATCTCGTGCCACTTCTGCATCCGTTTATACAACTTGTGTAGGAAGACAGCAACATAATTTAGTAATCCGAACAGTGATGCACTCTGTAGTACAATGCCTGTTGTGTCCGACAACATTAAGTTCAGAATGTGTGCATAGCACCATACATGAATTTGGTTAGGGGCCTGCTCACTGAGAAAGGCGGAAACACCTTTGGCCCTGCATGTTGGCTGCACCATCCGTTGCACTGCATACACAACATGTCTAGATTGAGTTTTTGAAGAATATTTTTCAGCAGTTCCACAAAATACTGCCCAGTAGAGGCCTCACAGTCAACCACAGCAACCGATGTCTCATGAATTGCATCTGCCACATATCTGAGGATTACAGAGCACTGATCATTGTATGTTATGTCCTGTGCGGTGTCAATTTGGACAGAAAACATCCCAGCTGCTCTGACTTCATTGGCAACTGTTTCTTTATTTAACTGGCTGATAATTGTGATGATTTTGTCCACTGTGTCTTTTGAGAGAAGAGTGACAAGTGACCCTCTGCCTTTCCCCCCAGCCTCATGTTGTTTCTTACTTTTTTTCAATGCACTCTGTGACATGCTGTTGCATGCAGGAGTCATATCTACTCAGGAAAAGTATCAATTCAAAGAAGTTGCCATGGTCAATAGTGTTATTTTTAAGGGTGTAGGCAGATTCTGATTTTGATCCCCTGTAACTGAGACCACGCTCTCCGCACACTTTCACGGCATTAACAACACGCTCCATCACCTGCCGTTTAATTTTCACTTCTTGTCGATGTAATGAGAGCTGGTTTCCACTTATTCTACTCACAATGTCTCCTTTACTTGCCATCAGGAAATACGCCTCTGCACAGTCCCTATGCACTTTACTTTTTCATGCTCCTCAATCCTCTGATGTACATGCTTCCACGCTTGCATGCCTCCTCTGACAAAAGGACTGTCTGATACAGTGGGCTTTGAAAAAGCGAGGCAAACAGTGCAATAAAGTGCATGACTTGCTTCACAATATGTCAGCCACTTACGATTGAGCCCATCTTTTGTGTAAAATATATTTGGTAGGGCTCTTTTTGGGGTTTGTTGGGGGTGGAACTGCAAAAATAAACTGAGGTCTTTGGACTGTGGGCGGGCAAAATAATTAAAGCTTTCCTCATTCACTTCATGATATTTTCGGCTTCCTTCCATATTCTTCTTTCCTGTTTCAGTCTCTACACTTTCTGTATCCATCTCAGCTGTTTCAGTCTCTACGCTTTCAAAGTCCTCAGTTGTTTCAGTCTCTATTCTGGACCCTGAGGTAGAAGCGTCTCTGTCCCTTGCAATGCTTGACAGATCATCTTCATCTACATCTGCTTTAAATGATATAAAATAAAAACAGCTAGGTATCATCAACAGTATTACTACTACTGTAACTTCATTGAGTAACACAATATTTAAACAATAGTTGTTTGAGAGTAATTGACCATAAGGATGTTATGATACAACACAATTCAGATTTTTTCTACTTTAGCACACCTTTACCTATATCTCTCCATATGCTACATTCATTAATTTTACTTTTCACAAGCAAAATATAAGATTGCAGAAGTGCATTGACACAAATTTTTCATCAATGCACTTCTGCAATATTCTATTTTGCTCATGAACTACATTCTACCCTATTGCACTCATAAATAACATTGTGCAATGTGCACACCTGTGACTGTAGCTGTGGTTTCTCCTGCTAGCCCTGTCTCGTCACCAGTTTCATCACTGTGCTGAGTCTGACTGAGTCTGACTGAGTCTGATACTGTGGGAGGTAAAAGAACAGGGACAGGACATACGCTTGTGTGATAGAACTCCACATGCAACGGCCATGTCGTGAATAGACCCTTTTCACATTTCCGGGTTTCTCTGAAGTGGAAGTCGTCATAGTTGTGTTAAATTCTATAGCGGTGAATGAGAGAACATATTAAATATGTTTTGTGTTCCCATTTGCTCAAATAGAAAAAGAAAAACTCCTCTATAGTGTTTTCACAACTTTCAAAGAGAGGAAGAAAATAGCGAGAGATTGATAATAACGGCAGTCAGAAGAGAGAAATGTCAATTTGTCATCACTCCCACAGCCACTGTATTAGAAACCCCCTCACAGCAGCATTAACTATTTTTTTGTAATTTGATACAAAGGTAATATAATAAATAAAGTATACTTTATTTTTCAAAATGAAAATATAAAAAACTTAGCAGGATTTACGATGCTGACGATGATTAAAATGCGTCTGTTGAAAAGGGTCCATTTTCACGTTCACGGTCACCTAGCTCGAACGTGCATTAGCTTCTGCTAGTGTTAGCGTCATAATCCTTATACACTTAACATAGCAGCAGCCAAGGAAAGTTACTCATTTTAAAACTAGGAACATCTGCCAACCACTTAAGGACAAATTCAAGAGCCACTCAATAGTAAACCATTAATGTGTCTCATATTTACAATTACTACCGAAATAAGCTACTTTCAAATTCAGGCTATGCCTTTTGGGGAGGGGCCCGCCCGCCCCACCCGCCCCACCCACTCGCCCCGCCCGCTCGCCCCGCCCGCTCACTGACTGATCCCCTTTATTTTTGAAAAACCTAGACATGGTTGGACCTGCTTTCTGATTAGCCTGTGTTTCTATTGAAATAAGAGTCTGTTGCGGCCCGCCGTACGGGTTGAGAAGAGAGGCTGCACAGTTTGACCAGCGGGCAGCGGCCGCATAACAGGCCGCCGGATGGTGTTGCTAAGAACTGCAATGTATAACTATGATCAGACCGGCCCTCTCGCGGCCTCGAAACACCACCGGCCCACCGGGAAAAGTCCCGACTCTCCCGATTGCCACTCTGCTACTGGTTCTTGTGTTTCTGCTCATCTCTTTTTCTGTTCTCTTCTTTCCTTCAGTGATTCTGCTTGTTAACAGGCAGAATCACTGAAGGAAATCACTTTCCTTGTGTCCATGGTAAGGCTGAGATGACTCCATATTTAATATAAACAGATTTTGTGGCTCAGATAAGGTCCAGTTCTGGTTTATTTATTTGCTCTTGCATGCACACATGCATACATTTGGCATTGCTATGGCCTGCTTGTGGCCCAGATCTGGCAAACAGGAGTGAGCCACCCAAGGGCCGTCATTCCACGCTGCATGTGGGCCAGATCATCTTTTCACGTGTGCCAGATGTGGTCCGGATCTGGGACGTCAATATGTTGCTATGTGGGTAATGGAAACGCAGCTAATATAATCTTCAGAAAGGCTCACTGCAAAACCTTTATCAGTAATGCACTGACTGACAGCCTGTGCAACACGCAAACACATAAAGCATCCAAAAAATTTAAATCTCTCATTGCTGTTCAGTATCAGCACCATTGGAATGCTGTTTGGGCAATCAAAATCAAGGCCCAAAACTGTCCATGGTAGCCCAGGTGAGTTTTAACAAAGTCTCTTTCAAGGCAAGTCACTGCCTTATTCTTCATGTTGCTTGCCACAATATACTCACCTCCCCCTTTGGATAGCGGTACCGGTATTTGTCTTGGTCTCTGAGTGCAAACTCCTCAGGAAAGTGATCTTGAATCTCTTCGTACATCATCTCCTCACACACACCCTGCACATGAACACATGCACTTCATGACAAATATATATAATTCAAAATCAAACACACTCTGCAAAAGAACCAAAAGAAAATGGCAACTGTGGCTTTTGCCCAGTGGGCACTTCGGTCAATCTCATATCTGCAACTAGAAACAGGACTAGACTCACAGCATCAATCTCATTCAGTGCTTTCCATTGCTCATATGGCACTCCAATCGCCTCCGCAGTCTGGATTGTTCTCCTCATGTGACTGGTCCAGATCTTCAGGTCCAGGATGTACTGACCCCTGATGTATGTCCCTAGAGCAGCAGCAAACTGACACAAATAAAAAAACTGTGTCCCAAATCATAGTATGTTGAAATAAGTATTTCAAAGATACCCTGATTGTCTAAGATTTCCAGGGGGAATTCTGAGTGCAGATCAATGCACACTCTACAGGCCAACAACCCCCTGCGCTTTGGAGGAGGCATTCGGTTAAGAACTACAAACACAAAAAAAACTGCAAACATTGCAGATATATGAGTCTGAAGTAGAGAGGTTTAGACAAAGGGGTTTGAGTGATTAATAATCAGAATCTAACCTAATGAAAAACATTATTTTAATCTGCAAAAAACATTGTGAACTTTAATAAAGACATTTTTGGCTTTTAAATTTTTAAATGCATCATTATGCAAAAACATGAGTAGAATTCTCCACATTAAAGACCCTCAACTGGAAGATCAATGTGCAATGTATTTTATTTTATTTTATTTTTTATTCGGTTTATTATAACTGAATTGTGGTTCGGTTATAATAAACAGTAATAATAATTACTTAAAACATCATCAATCCAGGATTCATTCAAAGCCTGAAAATTCTGCTTCTACACTCTTTCCATTATTTTAGATTTTAGATAAGATTTACGCTAACCTTCTTTCCTTGTGCAGAGAGACCGGAATCACCTCCGATACGCCCCGAAACATTGAGTTCACTCTCTCCATGACGACAGAGGTAGATAGTGCGAGGGGTGACATGGATGTTCATCAGGTAGTAGACGATCCTGCTCTGAATATGATCCTGAACCTGATTCACCAGGTATCTGCTGCCCACGTTAAAGATCTTAATGTATGACAGGTTCCTGTGGACACACAGAGACAGGGCAATAATGATGAGGACTTCCACTACATTCATGTCAACAGATGTTTGTCAAATTCATTCTGCACTGTTAACCCTTGCTGTAAAAAATGGCCAAATTCTGACAGTATCATACCGTTTTCAGTTAAAACAGTAATATACCGTAGAAAACAGACCATTCTGGGAAATATTTGTTGTTTTCGAGAAAATAGCCTACAGGAATATACTGTGAGTTAACAGCGCTCAAAGTCGACACTCAGCGGCTGTGCTCCAAATCACACCCTATACCCTCATTCACTATTCCCTACATTAGTTCACTAATATAGTGCACTTGTGAGAGTGAATGAAAAGAAGTGAGTGAATTCAGACACTGATAAACACATGATAAGAAGAATCACTGAAGGACAGAGAAACAAGAATATAAAAAAGAGAAACACAAGAACTACAACTGACTTCCAGCCACACTGAGTGTGAAACCAGTTTACAAACCAGTTTAACATTATTTCTTTCATACTTGTACAAAAGTTCTTGTTGAGAATTAACAGAGTTGTTGATGTTTTATTGAAAATAATAAACATTGTCTAGTCACCATGATGGCGATCAGTGTTTGCTTTAGTTGGGCTCTTGACTCTTTAACATTAGTTTCTCTCTGTCTGCTGTAACTGTTTTTATAAAGCACATTTGTTATGGCAAGAAAAATCCAAGAGGAGGTTAATCAGGTGTTTATAACTGTTGTGATGATGAAGTTCTGATCATTTTATTTACTCGGATCTTTGAGTCTCGTTCAGCAAAATGAACGAATCTTTTTTCGAGTCATTTTGTTCATTTCATTCAGTTCAGCATAATATAATTAAAATGGCATGTTAAATATCCCAACACATCTAGTACTTACTTAAAAAGAATAAAAATAAACTATAGGGTAATGCAGCCAAAGCCAAATTATAAGAAACCGAAATGTTTTATTAATTGATTAGTTGTTGGGTCTTAAGTTCAGGCTATTGTAGTCTGTTAGTTCACCTCACCTTCCGGATCCGAGACGTTCTTACCTTTGCAACTTCATATTTATCAGGTTTGTTCTCCTCCTCTCGTGTCTCGAGACGTTAGTTGTCGACTCGTCAGTGTCTGACTCTGATCTGTGCTGTCTGCTGGGCCGTGCCGTGTGTGATACAGCAGGGCCGGAAGAGAACTGATTAGTTCATCTTTCGAGTCTCGAGTTCGGGTTCGGCCGGGTCTTTCGTTCTTCCTGTCAGTCCCATAGAGGCTATGCTGTCAGTACCGGAAAGAGGAATGATTACTAGTTCATTTTCTTCGAGTCTTCGGGTTTTGAGTCCTTCATTCTTTTGTCATGTGACCGCTGGTATCTCGCATCAAATACAACATTAGATTCGTATTATTGACTTTGTCTGAATGTATATTGTTTTATATTTAGGAATTAAAATACAAAATATGTGCAATAAACATTATCTGAAAAATTATTGTCCCTGTCCATCTCTTTTCTTTCTCTCTTTTCAGATGTTTCTTGTATGCATCTGTGGTGTGTTTTATTATATATTATACATTCATTAACTACATATTATACATTAACTACGTGCTTGTTTGTAAAAAGGTTGTGAATTAGTAGGATATTCAATACTGTGACAAGTCACGTGACAAAAGAACGAACGACTCAAACCCGAAGACTCGAAAAAAATGAACTAATCATTTCTCTTTCCGGTACTGACAGCATGGCCTCTATGGGACTGACAGGAAGAACGAAAGACTCGGACCCGTCTGAACCCGAACTCGAGACTCGAAAGATGAACCAATCATTTCACTTTCCGGTACTGACAGCATAGTATGGGACTGACAGGAAGAACAAAAGACTCGGACCTGTCCCAAACCCGAAGACTCGAGAGAGAGATGAACTAATCATTTCTGTTTCCAGTACAGATTCAGAACCCATATGTTGCGCAATGCGCATGCGCGGTCAACACAAAATGAACCAATCACTCTCTGAGACAACTCGGTAGTCCCGAGTCATATTAAAGATTCGTTCAAAATGAACGATTCGTTCATGAACGACACATCACTAGACATGATCATCCTGGACGTGTATTTTTTGCTGATCTCATCCTGTGTATAAGTTCTAAATATATGGATATTAAATATTTATTAATCATATATCTATGAATCTACAGCATGTGATCCAGCAATGTTTCTGTAATCAGTTATTCAGAAGGATATTGAAACCATGTAGTACATTAAAACATTTTGAACTCCTGCTTGACTTTTGTCATCATCATCAATATAACAAACTGCATTCACAAACCGTGTGTGTGTGTACAAGTGTGGCTTGCAAAAACACAGGTTAGAAACTAAAGCAAACACTGATCTCCATAATGGTAACTTCAAACCAAACATGTTCAATTAAACATCAATAACAACTTCTGTAGATGTATGACAGAAATAAAGCCATACTGCCATAATAAGTGTAATAATGTGTAATGGCTGGAAGTCAGTTGTAGTTCTTGTGTTTTTCTATTTTCTGTTCTTGTGTTCCTCTTTCCTTCAGTGATTCTGCTTGTTAACAGCAGGTGTTCATCACTAATGCTCAACAATCACCTACATATTCACTGAATTATATCACTGCAACACTGCGTCAATGTTACTTTTACTCTTTGTAGTGTGGATTTTCCTGTGGGTTGAAAGGGTTAACAGTGTAAGATAAAAAGACACGCCCACGAAATGTATTTTAACAGTGATAAACTGTAAGTTATAAAACACTGTTGTCAGTAATTCCAAATTGCCTTTTTTTTTTTTTTTTTTGTCTGTCACCATTGTGCTTAAGAGTAGAGCCTGTGCTTCAGTCCAGGGGAAGATATATAAACATTATACTGCATGGTGCATTTTTTTTGTGGTTTCAAATGAAATAAGCTCACAGTAATACTTTGCTCACATTATAAGTGCATTACAAATATTAGTTAATACATTTAAATGACAGTTGGTCAAGTTAAGGCAGTCGGTTTCTGCAAATAAAATTAGTTAACTCGAGTTTTAATTTAGTGTATTTTTACAGTAACATACTGTAAATTAGTGTGTTGCAGGTATTTTACTGTAAAAAAAGCCTGGTGAATAACAGTGTGGGCGACAGTGTTTCACCTGTCTTTGTCATCATCTAAAGGAACATATGCGAGTTTGTAGCAGTCTATTCTCTTGAGGAAGTCAGTCACAGCCTCCTCTTTATCACAGTCAACGTAATCAGGACTGCTCAGCTTCACTTGCTGCAGATACAGACAGAAAACAAAGGTCTTTTACAGGATGTAGAGTGTGCACAAACATATATTCCAATACAGACAAGCTCCTACAAACTGTCAAGAAATTACCAGATAATAGTTTAATAATTATGCTGCTCAATAATCCTTAAACAAGAAATAAATATATTTTTTAAACACATCATGAAATAAATCGTATTACCTTGATGTTTTCTGCAATGATTTCTGGGTCATCACAAAGAGACTCAATAAAAAAGACCTACAAGAAGGATAATTTAATTTAAATTTAAAAATGATATATTGTAGAGATATTTTTTAATTCATTTCTAAAGATGAAGTATTCATTTTGATGAATATTAACTCATCAATTCACCTGTTTCACTCACTTTATAGCCGTTCTCTTTAGCAAAGGTGAGAATCACCTCTCTACGTTCTCTTGTTGTGTTGGTCGCATCAAACACCTGTAAGAAATTTCATTTCCAAAACTGGCTTGATTATCATAGAGAAGTCATTGCACCATTTGAGTGAATCACATCCCAAGTAAATGGTCATCAATTGTAGAATGGGAGTGGGTGTGACCTTCATTAACATACAGACCACATCGGTTACAACAGGAGAAAATTCATTTACATTAGGGTAGTAACTGTATAAAAGGTTTATAGGATGAGCTATTCTATAAGACACACACAAATTATTCATTATATTTAAGGAATAATCCAGCAAAATCACTCTCCCAACAAAGTTCTGTGACTCATCTGCTGAAAACTGCAACTATCATCCCAAATGATGTAACACACACGCAGAACCAGGTCTCTGGTTACAGGACACATGAATACTGATAAGGTTTATGACCAGAAGGAATTTGCAGAGAGTTGTGACTCTCACTTAATTCTTGTTGAGAAGGACAAAAAACAAACCCTTTTAATCCTATATATTCTATATATAACCACTTGAGAAATGTATAAACATGTATCCAATTTTCCCATCTCATGATTTTCCTTTGATGGGGTTTGGCCTATGTGTTCATTCTCTCTTTTAAACTCTTTCCAGACTTGCATACTGGTTAACCAAAATCACATGTGTAGTATGTTTGGTCTTATGAGCTCATATGACTGTTTGATTTTGTTTAGTGAGCAATATGAGTACTTTATGTGTTATGTGTTATAATTGAGTGTGTTGGTAACGTTTGTAATGTATTTAATTCAGCATGTTTGTTACCTTTTTGTACTCAAGTTTGTAACAGTATTAATCTATGCTGTTGATATACAACTATATTGTTGTTAGATCTTTGCCTTGTGTGTTTGAGAATGCTCATTTATTTGATGATTTATCTATTTTGTGAAATTCATGCTTGTGTATTTTCTCTACTTTGTAGTTTCACACTTTTCATGATTAAACTTCCTAAATTGCACCTTTGTGGAGTTTATTATGGAAGTGTTTAGCGGCTGGATAGCTGGATCATTATTAAAAGTGAGGCCAGTGACAAGAACTAAAAGCTGATGGTTTGCTCAAGGCTGTTGATCTGCTGAATTTCAAACAATGCTATAACTTCTTGTTTTCCTGTATTCTGCTTCAGCTCTCTTTCCATTGCTAAACTGAATGTGTATGTGTATGTTAGAGCAGTTTAAGTGTTTAGTCTATAAAGTCTTGTTCATGTCACACGTAAAGTTGTGCGTGTTTCATGCTCATATACTGAAGTCCCTAATCATGCAGATTTTGACTACATGGTCTGAGTAGTACTGTACAGAAAGAAAGTTATTTCCCATAACCCGGAGATTAACATTTCTTAAAATTTATAAATAGTTAATATTGCTAAGGATTAATCGCTGGACGAACAGGTTAGTTGATTGTGGTATTAACTCTGCTACATCAAGTTAGTTCATACAAATATTCATAATTAATTATACAATAACAAGTTATGATTAATTATTAATATTTCCCTTGAGCTAATTTGCTACAGGATGTTCAGGGTTCGTTCTGACTCCGATGAACCCAAGGTACTTCACTTTGTCACTGCTACGCTGCAATAAACTTCTTCATCAAGAGCTTAGGTGCGAGGTCTGAGCTCAATACCCTCACATTTTACTTTGCTTTGAATTGCTGGCCCCGGGTAGCCTGGGAAAACCCAGACAACTTCCGGCAAATTTAGATTTTAGGTCTATCCGCGACGTCCGTTGGTGACGCCCCTCTGGAAATGATTTGTCTATGACGCTTTGCCAGACCATAACTCAGTTACAACTGAGAATGGTCTGGTTTTAACCAGGCTAGGCCCCGGGACTGGAAGCAGAGCTAACTGGAGACCCCAGCTTTTCCGCATCCGCTAGGAACTTCCAAATTGGAAGGGAGACCAAAGTACTGACACCAACCATTCCCTGACCTCAGTCATATAAGCTCTAAAGGGCAATAAAACCAAGGGGAGCACATATTTAAGCATTGAGCCATAATAATATACTGAAAAATATATTAAATAATATATTGAGTTCATACAGCCATCGGCACTAATCCTCAACAAACCCGTCTTTGTACAGGAACAGACTCCGATCTTCAACCAGAGGGAACTGGATTAATATTCTGAATGTTCTGATCCAATCTGACTTCTGACCTGTAATGTTGCCTGAATCATAATCATACACTGTTCGTTCGTAGGCCAGAGGAGAACTGGCCCACGACTGAGCCTGGGTTCTCCAAAGGCTTTGCTTAGTTGGGGATATTTAATTTAATATTCAACAATAATATTAATCTGACTGCATTGACACCATTATATGAGAACTGAACTGAGCTGGATGATGACATCACGGTTTTCTCCAGAGCGGCTATATATACGGTATAAATGAACTAAAGTAATAACTTTAAAAAAAAAAAAAAAAATGAACCATCACTGAACTTACTTAAGCTGGACTGTGACACTATTTTCTTCAAGACACAAACGTTGTTGCATTATTTTCCTGTTATCTCTGTAAAGCTGCTTTGAAACAATCTGTAAAAAGCGCTATATAAATAAATGTGACTTGACTTGACTATAATGTGTTATATATTACAATATATTGAATAATACTAATTGCCACTTTACATATATTGAAAAATGTATTTACAATATATTTACACTGTAAAATGTAATTAGTTGAGTGTCCTTAGAAAACATGAAAAAAATGCCTTAAGGATCAAGGATGTTTTACTCAAAATCGTAAGTTTCTAAAATAAAAACATACAAAAAGTGAAAAAAGGTGTCAAGAGAATGACAGACTTTAAGAAAGAAACCCTTTAAAGCCCAACAGAACATTAAACACTAACAGATCTCTCAAGATCTCAGCAGAGGAGGGTTAAACACCAAAAACAGCTTTACCAGCTTCACTTATTACTAACAGTTTGACTTTATTTCTGCCAGACGTCTACAGGAGTTCTTATTGAGAATTAAAAGAGATGTTGATGATTTATTGAAAATAATATTATTTTACAGTCACCATTATGGCGATAAATGTTTGCTTTAGTTGGGAAACAACTTAAGCTATTCTTACAAGAATAAAAGCTTATAAAGACACTATTATTTGCTTTTTCAATTTCAGCCTCACCATAATTAAAGTTTATTTTTTCTGCCACATTATATATGTTAGTTATTTTAAATTTAAATAATATTCACAATATTACTATTTTGTCTATGTTTTTAATAAAATAAACAGCCTTGGTGAGCATAAAACAATTCAAAAACATTTAAAAAATGTAAAATATTTCCAACTTTTTGGCTGGTTGTGTATAAAACATTATGCATTAATCAGAAACTACTGTGATAATACTTATGGCCTTACCAGCTGCTAATTGTTCAGATAAAGTTAAGTTTCTAATCACAGCTCTTCTAAATTCATCAAGATCTGTAGAAACGTCAGTAACTATTGTCCGTGTTCAGATGAGCATGTGTGTGTGTGTGCTTGTCACTTACTGCAACTTGTCCATGATCCCGAGTGAAGTAACAACAAACGTCTTTCAATGCCGCCAGAGCACACGCTCTAAAGCACACAATTTACGAGAAAAAGAAAACAAAAATACAATAACAAACACACACACAAAAAACATTTACAATATAATTTGTTAGTTCTTGTGCTCAATCATATGATTATCCATATGGTGTTCAATGAGTACTGATATAGGGCGAATTGAGCAAATGAGCATCCCTATGCCTACATAGGGCACTACAAAGGGCAGACACTTTCTGCAGGTTACATCACATTACTGACTGTTTTTATGAGTGAGTCAGTCACAGTATTTGGAAAATATATGTACAATATATTTATAGAGCAAAATGTCATTACACGAGTGTATTTTAGTGTCTTATAGTGTATTAGACTTATGGTAACACTTTAGAATACGGTTCCTTCGTTAACGAATAACTACACAGGAACAAATGAGTAACACAATATTAACAATCTAGTAACTACTATTAACTAACAAGGAATTCTGATTAACGAATTAGTAAGTAATAGCGCACAGATGAAAGTGGTAGTTCACTATTAACTAATTGATAACTACTATTTTTTTATGCTTCCCAGAGAACTACTGAAGAAGATTAATAGTTAATGCAAAACTAATCAATAACTATTCAGGACAAATGACTAGTACTACATTAACATTAATAACTGCTTCTGTAAACAAATACACAAGGTTTATCAATATGTAATAGCATAGCAGACTTATGATTTGGGAAATAATTAGCCTATGCTCTCTCCTAGAGAACTATTTATCAACTGAATAATTTTAAAGAAATGGCTTTTTAAATGCAGTTGTCGGGACCTTACTTGTCCTGTAGTGATTCAATGCCAGTCCAGAGGAATGCCAGAAAATTGGCCAGAGTCACGGTGACGGCTGGAACATATTGAGTAACATTATCGATTATCGATATTGAGAACATATCGGCCATCCAAATATCATATACAGTGATTTTATTATTTAACCTATACCTCGCAAAAAAAAAAAAAAGAAGATTTTATTAATGTCTCCTACCTCATACGTGTGTGCAAATATCTTGTGAAGGATTAGACGATTCTACACTTTAGGATTGGCTTTTCATGTAATAATCATGATAACTAACTAGTAATGACTTAAGTGTTACTACATACTTCTAAAGGAATGACTAATTATTTGGATTCGTATTCTAAAGTGGAGATCATGGTAACTAACTAGTAATTACTCAAGTGTTACTACATAGTTCTAAAGGAATTACTAATTATTTGGATCTGTATTCTAAAGTGAAGATCATGGTAACTAACTAGTAATTACTCAAGTGTTACTACATACTTCTATGGGAATTACTATCTAAAACTTCACCAAAAACCTCAAAAGCTTAAAAGAATGAGTAATTCCTTTAGAAGTATGTAGTAACACTTGAGTAATTACTAGTTAGTTACCATGATCTTCACTTTAGAATACGGATCCAAATAATTAGTCATTCCTTTAGAAGTATGTAGTAACACTTGAGTCATTACTAGTTAGTTACCATGATTCTTACAGTAGTTCTCTGGGAAGAATAAAAAAAAAGTAGTTATTGATTAGTTAATAGTGAACTACCACTTTCATCTGTGCGCTGTTACTTATTAATTTGTTAATCAGAATTTCTTGTTAGTTAATAGTAGTTACTAGATTGTTAATATTGTGTTACTCATTTGTTCCTGTGTAGTTATTCATTAACGAAGGAACCGTATTCTAAAGTGTTACCAGACTTATTTCTAAGTACATGGACAGTAACGTGGAAAACGATTGCCTTAAATTTCTCTGGGATGTTTTACCCAAAGCTGTTTCTAATATAAAAACATACAAAAGAGAATCAGGACAATGATAAACTACTGTGACGGATCGTCTGCCTCTCCCTCGTAATCAGCGCCACCCCGTCCCTTAATTCGCCGCCCTTCGCCAGGTTCCCGACTGGAGTGGTTGTAATTGGAGAGGAGGGGCGCTGATGAGGAGAATTGGCGGCGTGTGATGAGGCACACCTGACGAGAATGAAGCCTCATCACCGCCGCCTGTTAAATGCTGAGCGCGCCTCTCCTCGGGAGACCGGTCTCTTCCCTGTGCGAGCACACTGTTGTACTCGTGGGTCCAGGAAGGGAGCGCGGAGGGATTCCCGCGCTGCCAGAGATGCAAGTCGCCGGACCCGCGGTCCGAGAACAGAAGACGCGTGACGCCGCTGACGGACCAGGACGCCAAAGCCGCCACTTCCCTCTGTTGTCGTGGCCGGGAGAGGACAGCTCGTGATGTGACGAAGCCGCCGCCCACTCATTCCTCGACCCAAGGAGACAGGGAAGACGCGTGTGACTGTCGGACACCGCCCCCTTACCTGGACCCATCCCACCTCTTCACTAACCTTCCTTCGCGATTCCCTGGCACAACGAGGACACCAGATCCCCTTTTATTTTAACACTTATTTCCCCCTTTTGGACATTTTATGTTTAATCAATTTAATAAATGCCTCTCCGAGGCTTGACACCACTCCCACTGTGTCTGTCGTTTGCTCTTCCCGCCACACTACACATTTAGTTTTATTTATTAAACTGAAAAAAAAAAACCCATCAACTTAAAAAAGTTAACAGACAACACTGCAATAGTTTAACATATTTTAGATAAAGCAACATCCAGCATATCATCAGTGTTTCTTGGTCTTCTGCTGGACTGAAGCACAGGCTCTACTCTTCAGCACAATGGTGACCTATAAAACTCACACAACAGAAACACTTTAAATCCCAACAGAACATTAAACACTAACAGATTTCTCAAGATCTCAGCAGAGGAGGGTTAAACACCAAAAACAGCTTTACCAGCTTCACTTATTACTAACAGTTCGACTTTATTTCTTCTACAGAAGTTCTTATTGAGAATTAACAGAGGTTTAGATGTTGATGATTTATTGAAAATAATATAATTTTACAGTCACTATTATGGTGATCAGTGTTTGCTATAGTTGGGCTATTGACTTTAGAGCTTTAGATTTCTTTGGCTGCTGTAACTGTGTTTTAATAAGGCACTGTTGTTATGGCTTAAAAAGTATTAAAAAATACTTAATACTTAAAAAATTATGTGGATAATCATTTGGGTATTTATTATTGGTGATGTCATACTCATAGTTAATTATACTGTGTCCTTGATCTCATGCCAAGGTTCATCACAAAAGTCTGTTACATCTTTCAATGCAGTTAAATGTATTATGAACATGGATACTATAGCAAGAGGTCAGCACTTTTGTGGTAATCTGATTTATTTTTTCAACGGTGATATGTTTCATGCTGCAATGCATTCTGGGAGCTACCATAGTATAAAAGTCATCCATGGTTCCCAGCATTGCATTGCAGCATTAAGCATTTCACCATTGTTGAGATTCATACGCTGATTCTCGATGTCTGTCTGTATCTAAATACAGCAGAAGTTCAAAATGTTATGTGCACAAGTATTAAAAAAGAGTATCTGATTACCACAACAGTGCTGATCCTCTTGTTATAGTATCGGTGTTCATTATATAATATTTAAACGCATTGAATGATTTAACAGAATTTTGTGATAAACCTTGGGATGAGATCTGGGACTCAGATATGCTGGATGTTGCTTTATCTAAAATACGTTAAACTATTGCAGTGATGTCTGTTAACTTTTTTTAAGATGATTTTATTTAGTTTTAGTTTAATAAATAGAAATAAATACACAGTCTGTCATTGTCTTGGCACTTTTTTCACTCTTTTGTGTGTTTTTATATTAGAATCGTACAACTTTGAGTAAAACATCCTTGAGAAATTTAAGGTAATCATTTTGCTCATGTTTTCCAAGTACACTCGTCTAATGATATTCTACAGTCTGAATATATTGTAAATATATTTTTCTATATATGAAAAGCGGCAATTCATTATGTATTATTCAATATATTGTACTATATAACACAACAAATATTCACACAATATAGTATTTCGGTTACACTTTATTTTAAGGTGTCCTTGTTACAGTGTTGCAATTATAGTTATATATTTAAGTACTGAACAAGGACACTGTAATATAAAGTCAAGTGTTACCATTATTTCATATATTTTTCAATATATTTACACCATATAATATATTGATCAATATATTTTCGTTCTGTAAGGGTGAATATTCAGAACAATAGCATCATTGTGAGTGTGATATAAACAAGAACTTACAGTAATATTAATTTTGGAGAAACAGCACTCTTTCTCATGTGATATTACTTAAATGAAGCACTGTAGTGTAAAGTGTGAGTTTCTCACTTGCGAATCTTCATGGCCTCTTCGTTGTCTGGGAGGAAGAATTCGTAACTCTTATAGGTGTGAACGGCATCCCTTCGGTACTGTCCAACGTTAAACACTGTTAAAATAGGTTCACATCAGTGACTGTTTAGTGCAAGAAATAATGCTCTATGATTTTATTTGGTCTACAGAGGCACATATTACATATATTGAGACTTATGTTCTTTAAAGACTACTGAATTTGGAAAACAATCAAACATTTTGCCAAAGTTGCCCAATTAACATTGAAAATGCCAAAAATGACCTCACTGTTACCAATAAAAATGTACAGAGTTCAACAGCCATCTACCAATATACCAGGCTGCAATGACCTGTATTGACCAATAAGTGTACAATAGAAAAATATTAGTGCCTAAATCTACCAATAGCCTTGACATTTTTTGTTTTTAAATATTATTGTTACAGTTTTTCTCGATTGCTTAAACACTATAACCAGGCTTTTGAACTAAAATTTTAAAACCATAATGCCATTTATCAAAAAGCACACCCATTTCACTGAACTATGAACACTATTCCCCTGTTTTGACACATTAGTCAGATTTGTTGAACTGTCACAGCAAAACTCTACACACAAATCCCTTCATTTCTCATTGCCTACACCACGTGGTCATTTAGAAAGCACTAACATTCAATATTGTTCACTCAAGTCAGCACAGCTTCAGCTCAGTTAGCACACAATTACCCAGGTGAAAACACTAAGAGTCAAAATTGAACACACATCAGTCAGATCCTTCAATACATAGATAAAAACTTATACAATCTTTTATAAAAGAGTTTTGGAACAATGGATCCACAGAGAAATTAAGCAATATGTCGAGGAGGGAGAGGAAGAGGAGGAAGAGGAGGATGAGGAGGAGGAGGAAAAGGAGGAGGAAGAGGAACAGGAGGAGTTAGAGGAAGAGGAGGAGGAATAGGAAGAGGAAGAGGAGGAGGAGAAGAAGAAGGAGGAGGAGGAGGAAGGGCAAGGGCAAGAAGACAAGCAGTCTCGGATGAAATTCAAGCCACTTTAGTTGGCCATGTCCTTGTCCATGGTGTGACTATATAAGGGAGGATGGGCAACGAGTACAGACAAACTTGAGTCGCTTCACCGTCGCCTCCATCATCAGAGCCTTCAGGGAGGTGTGGTGGCAAACAGATTTCTATCACTGAATAAGGGACAAACATTTCCAATTGTCTTTGATGAGGTTTATGTTCTTGCAAGAAAAGGCCAGCATTCGTACAGTCACACAGAGTGGCTGCAGAGTGTGACAGTGAAGGGAGGGCATCCTTTCTCCTTTATAGTCTTGACTCCCAGAATGTTATCTTTCTAGGCCAATGATGGTGTTTCAACCATATGTGGAACATTCTTAGACTTGTTCATCGTATTGTATCCATTATTGGCATGTACCAACACTCTTTACCATTCCAATACAATTCCAGATTTGAATAAGGTTTGTGTGTGCTCTTTTACTGCCATATGATGCTCACAGACATCTTACGTGAGAGTAGGAGAGAGTAAAAAAGCAAGCAACATGACTTACCAGTTTTGGAAATGTTGTTTTGAATTTATAGCACCAGTGTGTAAGACTATGTTGTAGTGTGTGTATTTTTGAGGGCTTGTGTGTGCTGTCTGAGGGCAAAGTTTGGTTTTTCAGCAAGAGTGAATGGTTTTGAGTGTAGAGCTTCATTTTGACCTGAAAATAGGATGTTTGGGGAATTGGGTGAGACGTTATGGGTTTGTGTTTACTGTTTTGAGAATACGAGGCATAGTTTCAAGAAATGTGTTTAAGCAATCGAGAAAAACTGTAATTTAGGCTTTGTTGATATGAAAGTGTTCAATTATTTTAAGCAATTTTGTGTCTCATTTGCCTTCTGAATTATATATAGCCATTTTTTTTATCCATTTACCAAATTGCACAAATAAATAATAGAACATTATTGTAGATATTGGCTTTGATATTCGCCATTATAAACACTATTTCAACATGCATGCAAGATTACAGTTTTTCTTCATTGCTAAATACACTATATCTGATTCATTTAGCCCAATTTCCCAAACCATTCATTCAGTTCTAGAACAAAAGACATATTTCACATGTTTTCACACACATTCCAATTTTCTCAATGTTTCTACATGTTTTGTCATGACGTTTCAAAGATCAGGTTTTTGTCCAACACAGCATGTAAAGGAGTATTGCTTTATTCACTTCTGTGAGAGGTATTGATTACAGTACTATGTTGCATTTCTTTTGTCAGGGTTGTCCCTGAAAACGTCAGTCGCCAGTCAGCATCAGTCAGTGTTGTGATTTCACAAAGTTCCAAATATTTATCTGAAAACTGTTTGGTAGCAGTGTTTTGAATTAATCCCTCCAGTGTGTAACAAACAGTTATGAAGTCTGTGTTTTTGACAGTTTGTGTGTATTGTCTGAGGGCAAAGTTTGAATTGGGATTCATAAGTTAGCTGTTTGTACTGTTGGGTGTGAGTTTTTAAAACTGTGTGAAGATTTGAGAAAATGGTGAGTTGTTCCCAGATTTGTGTCTAAGCAATTGAGAAAACTGTAAAAGGGCCAGAGTCAGTTCATTCAGTTTTGGAACAATGGATCCAGAGAGACTTGAAAGAAGAGGTCGAGGTCACCAGAGAGGAGGAAGAGCAGTAGGGAGTGGAGGAAGAGAGAGAGGAAGAAGAAGAGTAGGAGGAGGACAACAAAGAGCAAGGAGACAAGCAGTCTCAGATGAAGTTTGTGCCACTCTAGTTTACCATGTCCTTGTCCATGGTATGACTATGAGGGAGGTTGGGAAACGAGTACAGCCAAACTTGAATCGCTTCTCCTTCGCCTCGATCATAAGAACCTTCAGGAAGTAAGTGTACTTCAGACTGCTCTCTGCTGTAACTTTTGTGTGCTTGTACTCTGTGTTACAACACATACATTTACTGTAGCTGTTGCAGTATACTGCTGTAATAAAAAGAATCCAATAGGTATAGCTGAAAGTAAATCCAAGCTGGTAAATAGGGTCATTGCCAACAATGTATTCTGCCTGTGAGAGATTCAAAGGAGAGTGACTGAAGACAATCACCAATTTCGAGGGATAAATGCCACCAGCCTCTCCAAAATCGGACACTGCTGTTCTATCTTACCCCATACAGTGATACTATTGGATAGCACTGGGAAAACATGCCTATTCCAAATGGAAAGGCCTCTGAAACAGTTTCATTGGAACAGCTGTCCTGCCCTTGAACGAATTCAAGCAGTTCAGCACTGACTGAGTCCTACTCCATACAGAGAAAAGAGATCCTCTGCCCGAGGGAGAGTTTGCTCTTTTCCCAGTTGACCCGAAGCCCCAGATGGCTGAGGTGCCTGAGCCCCAGGTCCCTGTGTTCGCACAACTAATCTCGCAAGTGTGCCAGAATGAGCCAGTCATTGAGATAGTTGAGAATGTGAATATTCGCCTCCCTTAGAGGGGCAAGGGCAAGCCTCCGCGACATTTGAGAAGACGTGGGGCGACATGGACAGTCTGAAGGGGAGGACCTTGTACTGATATGCCCGTCCCTTGAACACAAAGCGTAGGAATTGTCTGTGTCGAGGGAGAATCGAGACATGAAATTACGCTTCCTTCAGGTCGATCGCTGCAAACCGATCTTGGGGGGCGAACGCATTTAAAAATGCGTCTCTGCATTAGCCTCTTGAACGGAAGATAGTGAAGGCTCGATTCAAAACACGTCGTATCCCAGCACCCTTTCTTGTAAAACCCTGACCTCATGTCAGCTAGAAGGACCAGCTCTATTGCGTCTTTTGCCAGTTGGACTGTGATCTCCACACGCAGGAGATTTGTGAGACAGAGTCCTTGTCTGCCACTGAGATAAACCGGACGCCGCTGAACCTGGGGGGACCCGGGCGAACTGAATCGCATAGCTGAGTCTGATCGAGTGAGCCAGCGAGATGGGCTGGGAAGCACTAGCCAGGCTCCCAGACACCACTTGAGAGAAATCAGTGGGACTACAGACGTACCCGCAGTGGGGCAGCACAGGGTCCTGACCCAGAAGGCATAGCTTCCGGGAGTGGGGGCCGAGTGTGCGGTGCAACACTTACCTGGCCGTCTTCCTGCAGGGGGGCTCGACGTCGCGGCTGAGCTGGCCATGCTGGAGCTTTTTTTTTTGTTTGCAGGGGAACAGACGCTCTTAGCAAAAGCAGACTTAGGGGCAGCGTGTAACGGCCTGTCAGCAGAGGTTGCGTTTGAGCAGGTTCTTGATTGTCTCAGCCTGCTTCTGGACTGCCAAGAACTGCTAGGCAGTGTCTTCGACAGCGTCGTCGAAAAGACCACCTTGCAAATGGGAGCATTAGACTTGCAGGGTGGCTAGGCGAAGCAAAATTAATTATATTATAATTAATATAATTTTTAAAATATATATATTTTTTAAATTGCAATTGCACACTCTAGCTGGGGAATTTCCAGAAATCCCTGACTACCCACCATCGAAGATAGTGAGAGAGCTATCGACATCTGATCCTCATCCAGAGCGGGACAACCCGTGCTTATGTGACAGCAATCGTGGCCATCAGATGAGGACAGGAAGCAACCGCATCCAGAAATGCATGGAGAGAGAGGCATCTTTAAAAAGACACTCGCTGTCCGCTTGCTCTTTTAGGGGAAAAAACGATCTCTTAGTTAGTGCTGAAGCGCACAGGGGAACAGTTGCTGTACAGGGTGCAAGACCAACTTCAGGAAATCTGCAGCACGCAAAATACTATTTTAGGAGAACTTCTATGTGTGCAGAGAAAGGTCTTTTAGAAGCGACCACCGCTGACGAGCCGTCACACACACACTCTCGGAAGAGCTTCTTCCTGGTTTGTTGTACACACTCGAACGATGATTGCTGAGCAGAATCGTGAGAAACGCTCGGCTCCAAAGCGAAAGCTTGAATGAGTGGTTAAAGCACCCGTCTCACGGGGAGTGGTTCACGATGCAAATCTCACTCGCCAATGTCCATTGGCTTGTTTTTTTTTTACCTCTCAAAGTTGATTGGGCGTATCGTCGAACGTGGCTGACTGAAAGGGAACCACAAGCAAAACAACTTATTACTCTTTTTTGATTGCTTGTGTGTAATGTCTGAGGGCAAAGTTAGCTTTTTCAGCAAAATTGAATGGTTTTGAGTGGAGAGCTTCATTTTGATCTGAAAATAGGACGTTTGGGGTATTAGGTGAGAAGTTAAGGATTTGTGTTTAGAGTTTTGAGAAAAGGAAGCATAATTTCAAGAAACGTGTTTAAGCAATCAAGAGCAAAACTGTAATGTGTGAGGTTTCAAAATGTTGTGCTTCTACCTGTTACTTTGATAAATTGAAATGTTTGTATAATATAATGTTTCCATGAATAATAATTCTCACCCTTGGTGGGAACGCCAATCCAGTTGAGGTAGCGTGTGAGTTTCTTAGAGATGTAGGTCTTTCCACGGGCAGGCAGACCAACCATCACAATCATGGTGGGAGAGTTGGTGAACTGCGGAACTGATGCTGAAACAACCACACACATTATGTCTAATTACAGTACAGTAAATGAATAAATCCCATGATAGTTTCATACACATTATATTAAACTAACATTTCATTTCAAACTGACACATCATTTGATATGGTTTTACAATGCATTTCTTTTACTGATCTCTAAGGAGACCGAAGCCATGTATACACTCCTACTCATTTCATTGTTAATTAGTGAAGTTATTCATTTTACTAAAGAAACATCTCATGTATCAGTCGTTTGTGTGTGTGTGTGTGTGTGAATGGCAATGAACTGGACTCCAGTGAGGTGAATAGCCCAGAGGACACAAACCATCATACACTGTCAAACTAAAACACACGCACACACACAAAAAAAAAAAACACACACACCACAAAACTGATTTTTATCACAATTACTCACATAACAAAAGTATTAGAAAAAGTATTAGGAAATATTCTCTGTATGATTTTATTTTAAAGCATTTTCACTATGCAATATGCTTTTTATGTCTATTACATACTAACTCTCACTTCTTACTTAGGCAGTCTCTTAAAAAGAGTTTATGGAGGTTTTATGAAAATTGGTCCAGTTTGCAAGATACTTGGTCCAGTTTGCTGTGTTGTGCTTGATGTTGTGTCAGCATAATGAATAAAAAAGATGTCCACTAACTAATAGTTTTATAACTGATGGCAAGAACAGAGAAATAGAGTCAAGGATGAGACAGAGTCAGGACAAGTCAAGTCACCTTTATCTATATAGCGCTTTTTACAATACAGATTGTTTCAAAGCAGCTTCACAGAGATAACAGGAAATGAATGCAACAAAGATTGAGAGAGATGTTTCTTTAGATGTCTGACTTACAGCCTCTTCTCTGTCTCAGTCTGCTGCTCATCCACGGCACCCAGATTTTCTCCAGAGGATTTTGTGTAAGTTCCATTTGTGAGCGATATGTATATTTATTCTGTGTAAGATATATACAGGTGTGTATGATAAATGCACAAAGTGACTAGTCAAACTGATGTCTTCTCTAATGTATGTGTAACCTTGTCCACTTTGAAGCAGATGTGTTTAAACTGGTGAACCCTGGTAGAGGAGGCGCATCAAGCACCTGATCACCACGTAACAGCCTATCAATATTCACTACAAAACAAGCATGATCTGAATATATTATGCAACTAATAATCATTCAAATAATTCCTCCTTTCCATCACCGAATCATGTAGGCCTGTGTGATAAAGAGATTGCTTTTGCATAGATTTAATTCAATTAAAATACACTCATGATAATATGCCTGTAATGGATTCATTATATTCTCATTAAAATACTTCCCTCATTGATTTATGTGGCCCTTGCTTATAGGTTATTTTAAAATCACTCAAAGTTTTGAACTTTAATATAAAACTTGGCATGAGTCCATACATATATGTTTTGTATTTAATGAACACAATTCCAATGCATTTCCATTATAATACATTTTAATGTTGTTGTCTGATGATGGTTATTTTATGAAATGTCATAAGGTGCATCCAACAAAAAAGGGCCATTTTGAGTTTTGGAGTTAATTTAGGAAAGTGCTCAAAGACCAGAAATTATAAAGATGCCTTAAAAAAACAACTTGAGAAACCCCATAGAAAGTCTAACTAGCTAGTCACAACTGTTTCCTGCATTCAATTATAGACACATTGATCTATAAATGAACATGCATCCCAGGACATTGTGTATACTGTCACAAATTTGTCGTTCCTACCACACAACTTTTCAATGCTGTTTGCGAGTGTTCGTTGGAACTATGTTTTTTTTCAAGAAACACCGATTTATTGAACTATGCTGACCACCCTGTTCCTCCCTCTCGACTGGGGATACAGGGGAGGACTCTGGGTTTGGGCTAAATTCCAAGCAAGGAGCTCTCGATCCCCTTGGAAAGCATGCCAAATACGCTTATTATATATATTTTTGGTAACGCTTTAGATTACAGCCCGGAAAGTACTGTGTAATTAAGAGGAATTTACAGAGTAACTTTCGGTAATTATATAAAGTACTTGCATGTAAGTATAAGGGAACAATATGTAAAGTTTGGGGAATAAAGGGGTAACAACCAGGAGAATTAAAAAAATATTTATACTGTAAGTATTATAGAACTAAGGGGTACTTATTCTACTATTATGATATAACAATCTTACATTTGGGAGCAATTTAGCGAGAACACTGCGTACCTTTTTGTAATAATTGTGTACCAATACATACTGTATAGGCTTTTTTTTTAAATTACAGGGTACATATCTATGCATTTATACTTTTATTTATTTATTTTTTGATAGCAAAAGTGCAGACGTTTAAGTTTGGGCTAACATGTTTCAAGGCAAGAAAAGCTAAGACTATTGCCATTTTTTTTAAATACTGGGAAATAAATCTTGTTTCATGTGGTTACAGGGTAAGTGGTACTTGTATAATAAATAAAGGTTTCCGAGTCAGTGATATAAGATTGTGTGTATGCATTTTTATTGTTACCCTGTAACTACATGGAACAAGAGGGTAACAAGCACCACTTTAATTTACAGCCCACAATGTCACACTTACCCTGTAATTACATCGAACAAGGGGGTAACAAGCTACATGAAACAAGAGGATCTTTCCACAATATTTAAGCAAAAGTTGCAATAGTTTTCGTTTTCAGTGCACTTTTGTTAAAAATATTACATTTTAAAAATTACAGGGTACGCAGTATATGTTCTTGCTAAATTGCTCCCAAATGTAAGATTGTTGTATCATAATAGTAGAATAAGTACCCCTTAGTTCTATAATACTTACAGTATAAATAATTTTTTAATTCTCCTGGTTGTTACCAGGGTTCTAAATTAACTTTTTTGATCACCAGCCAATGTGGCTGGTAACTTTCTAAAGTTACCAGCCATTTAGAATTTCCACTAGCCAATTTTTTTCCGGTGAAAATAAGAGAAATTATGAGTGCCACTGAATGCATTTGAGCATTTTATTAAAATTGTTGGCATGAAAAACACATATAAATGTACAATACAACACAGAAAGTGCAAACATTTCATTTCAAGTTTGGGATCTATCTATCTATCCATCTATCTATCTATCTATCTATCTATCTATCTATCTATCTATCTATCTATCTATCTATCTATCTATCTATCTATCTATCTATCTATCTATCTATCTATCTATCTATCTATTAGGTGTTACATGTGTGTCCTGAGTTTCCCCCCGTTCATTGTGTATTTGGTTTAGTCCTGTGTTCCAGTTTTCCCGCTCCTCGTTTCTGTTCAGTTCCTTCACCTGTGTCTAGTTAATTTGCCCCAGCTGTGCCTTGTTCCCCAATCTGTTCTCTGTGTATGTAAACCCAGTGTTCTCCCTCACTCCTTGTCGGTTATTGTCTATGTTACCAGTGTGTATACTTTGCCCTTCTGCCTGCCAGTATCTGTTTGTTGTTTTGATTTATTAGTAAAAGTGTCTGTCTTTGGAAATCCTAGTCTCCTCGTGCTTCCTGCCTACACCCAACCGTAACAGAATAATCGACCTAAAAGTAAAGAAAAAAGGGAAGATGGAGAGCTGGAAGCAGGCCTTTGTGGGAACCCGCCAAGCTGTGTTCCGTGGGACCCGTGGAGGCCGCAGTGGAGGCGGTGGTCGAGAGGAGTCCCGACACAACTCTCCACTCTGGCCTCTCTTCGATCCTGGGTTGGTGGTGTCCAGTTCAGCCAAGCCTTCGCCGCTGGTTCCATCCAGCACCAGGCCCTCTACACCGCTGGTTCCGTCCAGCACCAAGCCCTCTTCACCGCTGGTTACGTCCAGCACCAAGCCCTCTTCACCGCTGGTTCCGTCCAGCACCAGGCCCTCTTCACCGCTGGTTCCGTCCAGCACCAAGCCCTCTTCGCCACTGGTTCCATCCAGCACCAGGCCCTCTTCACCGCTGGTTCTGTCCAGCACCAAGCCCTCTTCACCGCTGGTTCTGTCCAGCACCAAGCCCTCTTCACCGCTGGTTCTGTCCAGCACCAAGCCCTCTTCACCGCTGGTTCTGTCCAGCACCAAGCCCTCTTCGCTGCTGGTTCCGTCCAGCACCAAGCCCTATTCGCCGCTGGTTCCGTCCAGCCCAGCCAAACCTGCACCGCTGGTTCTGTCCAGCCAATCCGAGCCAGAGCCCGCTGATCCTGCGCCGGAGCCCGCTGATCCTGCGCCGGAGCCCATTCATGCTGCACTTGAGTCTGCTCTGGAAGACACAGCGCTCATTGTGGTGTCCGTGGCTGTTTTGTGTGTGTGGGCAGCACACACATCAACTACAGCCCATGAACCCAGCCTAGAGCTTCCCCGCACGCCTGCCGAGCCAGAGCTTCCCCGCACGCCTGCCGAGCCAGAGCTTCCCCGCACGCCTGCCGAGCCAGAGCTTCCCTGCACGCCTGCCGAGCCAGAGCTTCCCTGCACGCCTGCCGAGCCAGAGCTTCCCTGCACGCCTGCCGAGCCAGAGCTTCCCTGCACGCCTGCCGAGCCAGAGCTTCCCTGCACGCCTGCCGAGCCAGAGCTTCCCTGCACGCCTGCCGAGCCAGAGCTTCCCTGCACGTCTGCCCACCCAGAGACTGTCCACGTCCCAGAGCCTGTCCCAGAGCCTGTGATTCCCCCCAAGAAAGTTTTGGGGGGGGGATATAGGCCACCTGAAGTGGCCTCTCCACCCTGGCCACCTGAAGTGGCCTCTCCACCCTGGCCCCCTGACCAGCTTGCTCCGCCCTGGCGACCGGAAGAGGCGTCTCCACCCTGGCCACCTGAAGGGGCGTCTCCGCCATGGCCCCCTGACCAGCTTGCTCCGCCAGGACCGCCCGAGGGGTGGTCTCCTACTCCGCCATGGCCCCCTGACCAGCCTGCTCCGCCCTGGAGGCTTCCTGCTCAGGGTAGGCCACGCCCTCGTCAGCCTCCAGGGCGCCCGCCCCCCCACCCCTATTGAAGTTATACGGCGCGAGGACGCGCCTTTTTGGAGGGGGCGTTATGTTACATGTGTGTCCTGAGTTTCCCCCCGTTCATTGTGTATTTGGTTTAGTCCTGTGTTCCAGTTTTCCCGCTCCTTGTTTCTGTTCAGTTCCTTCACCTGTGTCTAGTTAATTTGCCCCAGCTGTGCCTTGTTCCCCAATCTGTTCTCTGTGTATGTAAACCCAGTGTTCTCCCTCACTCCTTGTCGGTTATTGTCTATGTTACCAGTGTGTATACTTTGCCCTTCTGCCTGCCAGTATCTGTTTGTTGTTTTGATTTATTAGTAAAAGTGTCTGTCTTTGGAAATCCTAGTCTCCTCGTGCTTCCTGCCTACACCCAACCGTAACATTAGGGATGTGCACGAATATTCGAATTTTCGATCTGTAATTATTATTCAAAAAATAAAATACTATTAGAATTTTACTTTTTTTCTTTATTTTTTTTCCGCAGTTATAATTAAATGCACTGGGTGGAGCATTTAACAAGTGGATTGTATTTGATCACAAAATGTCATTGTCTGCCTCGCGAAGTTTGGAATTACTTGATTATCAAATAGCCTATTACAAAATGGAATTACGTTTAATCAATTATTAATTAATTAAACTGAGTTATCATAATATCACCGACACCACCACAATGAGAAATAACATGAAATCCAAAGAAACAGCAGTCGACTGAGGAAGACTGTGTCCATCACTGCATTAACCACTTCCTTTAAGTTTCGTTGAGGGATGCAGAAAACGCAAAGTGCTGTTACTTCACTTTGCACACACACACGTCTCTGCAACGTCTGTGTCAGCGCAGCGCGTTTTCTCACTCGAGCATGTGGATATTATTGTTTTTGTCAACATGAACGTGAAACAATATAAACACGATAATCATATGCTGACTCGAGTATGTAGCCTACATTCTGTGTTTTTTTGTGCGTTTTTTCCCCGTTTGCGCTGCTTGAGCTTAAATGCTTTTGTTGTTTATATATATATTTTTTTACACACATTGTTTAATGTTTTCAACTAAAAGAAAACCTTAAGATAAGATATATAGGCTAGTTGTGTATATTGCCTAATGTATAAGCTTGTTCAGAAATAATGACAAAAACCTTAAACAAAAAATAACGTATCTCTCGTTAAACGACATTTAAATTTAAACCCAGAAGTCTGTCCCAACCACCGCCGCATTTAGTTTAATCTTAACTTTTTACTTTAGCTACTTTACTAGCTCCCTCCTCTTTCAGTCTATGCTCCCTGCTCTGACTCGTTCTTCATCTTCCTTGTGTTTTCTGGTGGACGGACGCTCCGTTCGTTTCCATGATCATTTCTCGCGCATGTTTCACTGCAAACTGCGCGCAGCCAATGGGCGTATGAAACGTCATCACGTAGTATTACGGCACAGTGTTCATGGGAAATGTAGGAAGTACTGCCAGAGGGATAAATGACCGAGAACAGAGCCATATGGATCACCGGCCAAACTGGCTAGTAAGTTTTTATTAACACCCGCCAAAATGAATTTTAACCCGCATTTGGCGGGTTGGCGGGTGTTAATTTAGAACCCTGGTTGTTACCCCTTTATTCCCCAAACTTAAAATATTGTTCCCTTATACTTATATTGTAAGTACATTATAGGTACACTATAATTACCGAAGGTTACGCTGTAAAATCGCTTTAATTACGCAGTACTTTCCGGGCTGTAATCTAAAGCGTTACCTTTATTAAAGATTTATTTTTGGCGTTTTAACGCCTGTTTTAACAGAAGTGTGTGGATCACTAGAATTAACATTAAAGAGAACTTCTTTACTTACAAGATAATAATAAAGAGAAAATTGCAACTTTCTACAACAGTATCGCATCAGACAGTGTATTGTAGGGACTAGGGCTGCACAATTAATTGAATTTCTAATCACGATTACGGATGCCACGATTACGTAATCGTTCGAAGCCGCAATTACAAAAATATCCACTTACATTATTCTGTGATCTTAAGAGATGTGTTTAGAGCATGTTATGTTGCGAGAGGCGAATCACGACTACTTCGGAGAACCCAGCACAATAGGAACTACCTGTGACGTAAGTATACGCGATACGTGGCGCGCACTGTATATCGATTCCCTATATATACAGCGCAAAATAACCTACGAACATGCAACGTCGTTATTTTGTAAATTAGTAAGTCACGAAATAAAAGTAAAATACCAATAAATCATGTTACTGGTACGTCATGTGTTAGCCGAAAAGGATTTGAAAAGGATGTTCATTTTATTCTTTAGAAGCAGTTTCCATGTTTCATTAACAAACAGTTCATGTTAGTATTGTGTATTCACCATGGTAACTGTGTTTCCATAACCCCAAAATGCCACTTTATTTTCACTTTGTGTTTTTTTTTTTTTTTTTTTATGACGGTGGTGGCTCATACCAACATTGCATTAACAAAAACTAGGTTGGGACTGGTATTTAACACATTTTTAATTATCAGCATGTCATATTCTTACAATTTATGTGTATGTTAAGAAAAGGGGGACTTGTGTGTGTCAACAATTTTTGTGTAAACAAATTTATTTTAATAGGCCAATATTTATATATAGTTGCATCTACGCTAAAATTAGTATCTATGTTTATTCCGAGGTTTACCGCTGTCTGCTGGATCAAGGCCGTATCCAGATCTGATGGAGGACCTGCGCCTAGACACGACCACAATGCATGATGTAGTCAGCCGGATCCGGGCCGTATCCAGATCAGATGGAGAACCTGCGCCTAGACACGACCACAACGCATGATGTAGTCAGCCGGATCTGGGCCGTATCCAGATCAGATGGAGGACCTGCGACTAGACACGAACACAACGCATGATGTAGTCAGCCAGATCTGGGCCGTATCCAGATCAGATGGAGGACCTGTGCCTAGACACGACCACAACGCATGATGTAGTCAGCCAGATCTGGGCCGTATCCAGATCAGATGGAGGACCTGTGCCTAGACACGACCACAACGCATGATGTAGTCAGCCAGATCTGGGCCGTATCCAGATCAGATGGAGGACCTGTGCCTAGACACGACCACAACGCATGATGTAGTCAGCCGGATCCGGGCCGTATCCAGATCAGATGGAGGACCTGCGCCTAGACACGACCACAACACATGATGTTGTCAGCCAGATCCGGGCCGTATCCAGATCAGATGGAGGACCTGTGCCTAGACACGACCACAACGCATGATGTAGTCAGACGGATCAGGGCCGTATCCAGATCAGATGGAGGACCTGTGCCTAGACACGACCACAACGCATGATGTAGTCAGCCGGATCCGGGCCGTATCCAGATCAGATGGAGGACCTGAGCCTAGACACGACCACAACGCATGATGTAGTCAGCCGGATCCGGGCCGTATCCAGATCAGATGGAGGACCTGTGCCTAGACACGACCACAACGCATGATGTAGTCAGCCGGATCCGGGCCGTATCCAGATCAGATGGAGGACCTGTGCCTAGACACGACCACAACGCATGATGTAGTCAGCCAGATCCGGGCCGTATCCAGATCAGATGGAGGACCTGTGCCTAGACACGACCACAACGCATGATGTAGTCAGCCGGATCCGGGCCGTATCCAGATCAGATGGAGGACCTGCGCCTAGACACGACCACAACGCATGATATAGTCAGCCGGATCCGGGCCGTATCCAGATCAGATGGAGGACCTGAGCCTAGACACAACCACAACGCATGATGTAGTCAGCCGGATCCGGGCCGTATCCAGATCAGATGGAGGACTTGCGCCTAGACACGACCACAACGCATGATGTAGTCAGCCGGATCCGGGCCGTATCCAGATCAGATGGTGGACCTGCGCCTAGACACGACCACAACGCATGATGTAGTCAGCCGGATCCGGGCCGTATCCAGATCAGATGGAGGACCTGAGCCTAGACACAACCACAACGCATGATGTAGTCAGCCGGATCCGGGCCGTATCCAGATCAGATGGAGGACTTGCGCCTAGACACGACCACAACGCATGATGTAGTCAGCCGGATCCGGGCCGTATCCAGATCAGATGGTGGACCTGCGCCTAGACACGACCACAACGCATGATGTAGTCAGCCGGATCCGGGCCGTATCCAGATCAGATGGAGGACCTGTGCCTAGACACGACCACAACGCATGATGTAGTCAGCCGGATCCGGGCCGTATCCAGATCAGATGGAGGACCTGTGCCTAGACACGACCACAACGCATGATGTAGTCAGACGGATCAGGGCCGTATCCAGATCAGATGGAGGACCTGCGCCTAGACACGACCACAACGCATGATGTAGTCAGCCAGATCCGGGCCGTATCCAGATCAGATGGAGGACCTGTGCCTAGACACGACCACAACGCATGATGTAGTCAGCCGGATCCGGGCCGTATCCAGATCAGATGGAGGACCTGAGCCTAGACACGACCACAACGCATGATGTAGTCAGCCGGATCCGGGCCGTATCCAGATCAGATGGAGGACCTGTGCCTAGACACGACCACAACGCATGATGTAGTCAGCCGGATCCGGGCCGTATCCAGATCAGATGGAGGACCTGTGCCTAGACACGACCACAACGCATGATGTAGTCAGCCAGATCCGGGCCGTATCCAGATCAGATGGAGGACCTGTGCCTAGACACGACCACAACGCATGATGTAGTCAGCCGGATCCGGGCCGTATCCAGATCAGATGGAGGACCTGCGCCTAGACACGACCACAACGCATGATATAGTCAGCCGGATCCGGGCCGTATCCAGATCAGATGGAGGACCTGAGCCTAGACACAACCACAACGCATGATGTAGTCAGCCGGATCCGGGCCGTATCCAGATCAGATGGAGGACTTGCGCCTAGACACGACCACAACGCATGATGTAGTCAGCCGGATCCGGGCCGTATCCAGATCAGATGGTGGACCTGCGCCTAGACACGACCACAACGCATGATGTAGTCAGCCGGATCCGGGCCGTATCCAGATCAGATGGAGGACCTGAGCCTAGACACAACCACAACGCATGATGTAGTCAGCCGGATCCGGGCCGTATCCAGATCAGATGGAGGACCTGCGCCTAGACACAACCACAACGCATGATGTAGTCAGCCGGATCCGGGCCGTATCCAGATCAGATGGAGGACCTGAGCCTAGACACAACCACAACGCATGATGTAGTCAGCCGGATCCGGGCCGTATCCAGATCAGATGGAGGACTTGCGCCTAGACACGACCACAACGCATCTCTGAAGTGTCAGCAGAGATTGTCAACTAGACTCATCGACACGACAGCCATCGGCACTGATCCTCAACAAACCCGTCTCCATACCGGCGTGACTCCGATCTTCAACCAGATGGAACTGGATAATATTCTGATTGTTCCAAACCAATCTGACTTCTGACATGTAGTGCTGCTGAATCATAATCATACACTGTTCGTTCGTTGGCCAGAGGAGAACTGGCCCCCGACTGAGCCTGGTTTCTCCCAAGGTTTTTTTTCCCATTCTGTCACTGATGGAGTTTTGGTTCCTTGCCACTGTCGCCTTTGTCTTTTGGCTTGCTTAGTTGGAAACACTTAATATTCAACAATATTATTGTTTTACCTGCATTGACACCATTGTGTGAGAACTGAACTGAGCTGGACGATGACATCACTGTGTTCTCCAGAGCTGCTGTATAGATAAATGAATTAAATTAATAACTTTTTTACAAAAGAAATGAATCAACACTGAACTTACTTAAGCTGGACAATGACACTATTTTATTCTAGATCTGCAAAACAAAATTTGTAGCATTATTTTCATGTTATCTCTGTAAAGTTGCTTTGAAACAATCTGTAAAAAAATAGTCTTGTAAAAAGCGCTATATAATAAGGGTGACTTGACTTGACTTTTTATATCTATTGTGTATGTAATCCATTGCATGTCAATCACATCGATTAAATAAACATTTATTCTTAAACAATTAATTAAAGACTTGGCATGATAAGTACTATTATCATGGAATATTGCTAAATTCATACTAAATGCATGCAGTTTAAATATCTCTGTGTGTGTTATTTGTATATCATCTGTATGGAATGACATAACGAGCAAAAGCTAAGATTAATAATTAGCCATCAGTCGATATCAGGTATCTAGAACATGTAGATAACATGCCAGTTTACTTAAGCCAGTGCTCTTCAACTCTAGTCCTGGAGGGCCAGTGTCCAGTTAGTGTTTAGCTCTAACTCTAACCAAACAAACGAACAAGATTAATCAAGAATTACGCACAAATTATAGACAGGTGGCTTAAATTGGGATTGCTCCTAAAAGGTGTGTTGGACATCTCCTGCAGCTGGATCTAGCCGATCGGCAAGAGTTGCCGCTTGCAGTCGGGGGGGAGCTGAACAAGGAGATGTGAAGTCCAACACTTTCTGCTTCCCGTAGTGACGCTCATTTGGTGTTTGCATATTTTATCATAGCTGAAGTTAAATAAAAGCAATTGTAACAATGTTCACAAATAAAAAGAACGAAGAAGTCAGGTCAGCAAGTTCTCAGTTTCTTTCTTTATTTCTCTCAAACAAAACAAAATAGCGGAGTCTGCACGGGGAGAGCGAGTGGTGAGAACCCCAGTAACTGGCGGAGAGACGGGATAAATAGAGCCTGAAGACCTGAATAGGAGAGAGGACATACAGTATTTTATGTTGCTTAAAGGACTGGTTTATGTTTACTGCGCAGTAAACATAAACAAAAGCAGTAAACATAAAACAGTCCTTTAAGCAACATAAAATACTGTATGTCCTCCGGGTCTCTCCTATTCAGGTCTTCAGGCTCTATTTATCCCGTCTCTCCGCCAGTTACTGGGGTTCTCACCACTCGTCTCCGCACTCGCTCTCCCCGTGCAGACTCCGCTTCACCGTCCCCTCCCCCTCCACACACTCCCACCGCCCTCTCCGGTCTGATCCGCACTCGCTCTCCCCATGCAGACTCCGCTTCACCGCCCCCTCCCCCTCCCCCTCCACACACTCCCACCTGAGGAGTGTGTGGAGGGGAAGAGGAAGACAGCTACAGCCGTCTGCACCCCCGGTCTGTGGACCACCTTGAACTTAAAAGGCTGTAACACTAGATACCAACGGGTGATCCGCACGTTAGTATCCTTCATGTGGTGAAGCCATTGGAGGGGTGAGTTGTCCGACAGAGGGTGAACTCTCATCCCAGGAGGTAATAACGGAGAGTGAGAATGACCCAACGGATGGCTAAACATTCCTTTTCAATGGTGCTGTATCTAGTCTCTCTGTTGGAGAGCTTACGACTCAGATACAGCACCGGCCGTTCCTCTTCTCCGAGCACCTGGGACAGGACGGCTCCCAGCCCCCTGTCGACGCAGCCTTCACTTTGGTTACAGCCTGTTGGCACAACTGCAGCTTCCTTTTTAGTGAGCTCCGAATAATTTGGCACAAACCTATAATATCTCACCAGCCCCAGGAACAGTCTCACCTCCTTTTTGGTCTTGGGATTTGGGCAGGCTGCAATCGTGGCGGTCTGATCAATTTGGGGACGCACCTGCCCATGTCCCAAGTGGAAGACTAGATACCGTACCTACACACGTCCAATTGCACACTTCTTCGGGTGCGTGCCCTCCCACATGCCTCCGTTGTCTTCTCAAACAGGTCCACAAACGCCTCTGGGTCATCTTGTGGAGCCATTTTAATCAGAGGCATGTGGGAGATGGTGGAGGCTGCGTCCGGGGTTACCTCCTGGCCAAGCAAGCTCCGGATGACCCGCTTCCTCCCCCTGGACCAGCAGAGGGAATCGATCCTCCTGCTCCAGTCTGAGGTCCATAAGGGCTTGGTGTGCTCCCCAAGTGCCGTTTGTTCTGGCAGGATGGCGGCGTGCACGATTCTTCGTCCCGGGTTTTGGCACCACAGCAACAATGTTCACAAATAAAAAGGATGAAGGAGTCAGGTCAGCGAGTTATCAGTGTCTTTATTTATTTCTCTCTCTCAAACAAAACAAAAAGTAGCCAAATGAAAATAGCACTGTCTAAATAGTGGGGTCTACATTTTTTATATCAGTTTTATTTTGATAAACATGACAATAAAACATCTCGACTACAAAACTGCACACCTGAAAAACACGGGTTTGTGAGCATTATTGGAACTGAAGGTGTACGAAGAAACACGAAACACAAGTGATTGTTGTCATGTGGTGAATCCGGCCAATTGTGGAACAGCTGTGTTGAGAGCTCAGAGTATCAAGTCGGACAAAATTTCTAATAAGCATGCACTGCTTCAAGTCAGAAATTTCAATCTGGTTTCCGTTCCCGACACAGGAGACTGCTCTGGTCAAGGTTACCAATGACCTATGCTTGCAGCAGACACTGGCCTGTCCTCCATTTTAATTCTCCTTGACCTCAGCTCAGCCTTTGACACAGTAGACCAGGGGTGCCCAATCCTGCTCCTGCCGATCGACTGTCCTGCACAGTTCATCTCCAACCCTAATCAAACACACCTGAAGCAACCAATTAAGGTCTTCAGGATCACTTGAAAATTAAAGGAAGGTGTGCTTGATTAGGGTTGGAGATGAACTGTGCAGGACAGTCGATCGGCAGGAGCAGGATTGGGCACCCCTGCAGTAGACCATTGGTCCAAAACTGGCCCACCAGCAATAATATGTGCCCCGCGCCCGCAGCCAGATTATTTTGATAGCAGCTGGTTCTGAAATAGATCTGTCATGACAGCAACTGTTACTCACAGACACTTAGTCTTTAGTGATTTTGCCTTCAAAATAAAAGTACGAGAACGTTTTTGCAGCGATGTTTTATTTTAAGATGAATTGAGAGCTCTGTTCTGAAAGACATTCAAAAGAGTCTGTGGATCGCTTCGTTGCAGATAAGACACACCGGTTTGCATTCACAAAACTAGGTAGGATAAACGCATAGTTGTCTTTCCATTTTTCTTTGTATGCCTTATTTTCGCGGTCAACTTTCCTCTTTATATCACCCTGTAGCCCAAGACTGGTTGCCCACTGAAGCTAAGCAGGATTGAGTCTGGTTAGTACCTGGATGGGAGACTCCTGAGAAAACCAGGTTGCTGCTGGAAGAGGTGTTAGTGAGGCCAGCAGGGGGCGCTCACCCTGTGGTCTGTGTGGGTCCTAACGCCCCAGTGTAGTGACAGGGACACTATACTGTCAAAGAGCACCGTCCTTGGGATGAGACGTTAAACCGAGGTCCTGACTCTCTGTGGTCACAAAAAATCCCAGGATGTCTTTCGAAAGAGTAGGGGTGTAACCCCGGCATCCTGGCCAAATTTGCCCCTTGGCCTCTGTCCATCATGGCCTCCTATTTTGATTGGCTTCATCCCTGTCTCCTCTCCACCAGTAAGCTGGTGTGTGGTGGGCGTTCTGGCGCACTATGGCTGCCGTCGCATCATCCAGGTGGATGCTGCACATTGGTGGTGGTTGAGGAGATTCCACCTTCTATGTAAAGTGCTTTGAGTGCCGAGAAAAGTGCTATATAAATGTAATGAATTATTATTATTATTATTTAGACTCTTTGATAGTGCCATTAACATCACTCTACACACGACGTAATAGCGTACCTCCAGCACGCAAACAATAAGAAAAAAGCAGTTTAGTATGTGAGGATGCCAAGAAATAATTCTGAGTGTAAAACCAGTCTATGTCTAATAATTATTACAATAAGTTAGGCTCGATTGTGTAACAAGCAAATTAAAATGATACACATTTATTATTCACAATATGGAAAGAGGAAATAAAACAGGTCGTTAAGAGCATGACTAAAAAAATAAAATAAGCCCATTAATGGCATGTTTGAGTTATTTTTATCCCTTCCGCATCTCCCACATGAGTGTTTTAGCAAGGCGGATCTGTATTGCAAGTTGGTGAATGAAGATACTTGCCAGGTTACGTGTCACTACAGCTTTATATTCATATATCCAGTGTAAAACCCGGACACCGCCACACAAATGTGGCTTTTTGTTAATGACTGTCCTACTACAGGATTTAACACAGAGTAACAGCTCACTGCCAGTTACAAAAGACACTGTAACAGTCTGGCACAGGCAATTCTAGCTGCATTTTTCATCAATTAATTTCTTAAATTATCCTTTGACTATGTTCTGGTTCTATGTTTGGCATTCTTTTTGTCCCGATGCCAAACTTACTTGCCGACCCCTGCAGTAGACCATAATATCTTAATTAACCGTCTAAAGACCTGTTGATATCAGTGATGTGGCTTTGGATTGGTTTACTCCCTATTTATCGAACAGGTCCTTCTCTGTAGTGGCTCCTCGTCTCATGCTCCTCTAACCATTTACATGCTACCCTTGGGTCAAATTATGCAGTCATCATGACATTGATTTCCACTGCTACGCAGATGACATGCAGTTGTATGTCCCGATAAAGCCTGGTACCACGGATGCATCCTGCATCATGTCCTGCTTCACCGAGATTAAAAATTGGATGTTGAAAAAATTTTCTGCTATTGAATTACTTCAAATCAGAGGTACTTATAATTACCCCAAGTGTCCCCAGTATTAGCAGCATTAATAATCTCTCCTCTAGTCTGGTGCCCTGTCTAATAATGTTCGAAAAGAGGCAACCTAGTGTCATCTTTGATTCGGATGTCCTTCGATGCTCAGGTGACTAAAGTGGTGAATAACTGACACAGCTAACAAAGATCAAGCCATTCCTTTCTTTTGCAGATTTAGAAAAGGTCATTCATGCTTTTATCTCCTCCCGACTTGACTATTGTAATGCACTTCATCTGGTATTAGCAGGACTGCAGCTGATTTAAAATGCGGCTGCCAGGCTTTTAACACTCACTAAGAGAAGCGACCACCCTTGCTGCCCTTTTCTGGTTACCTGTGAGTTTTAGAATTGATTTAGAGATTGTCCTGCTTGTTTTTAAAGCCTTGCAATGTCCAGGCTCCTGCCTATGATCTGCTGATTCCCCATGAGCCCGAGCGCTGCTGGAGATCCTCTGGTAGGGTACTACTAATGGTCCCAAAATCTCCACTTGTCCCTAAAGGTGAGTGGGCTTTTGCAGTCCGGGCCCCTCGGCTGTGGAAGTCCCTGGGCATCTCAGGCATTCAGGCACGCTATCCTGCTTTAAATCTCTTCTCAAGACTCACATTCACCCTATAGCTTTATCTTAATCTGATGGTATTTCTTTTCATCAAATCAGCATATACAGTATATTAGAATGATTTCTGAAGGATCATGTGACACTGAAGACTGGAGTAATGATGCTGAAAATTCAGCTGTGACATCACAGAAATAAATTACATTTTAAATAATATTAAAACAGTATTTTACTGTATTTTCAATCAAATAAATGCAGCCTTGGTGAGCAGAAGAGACTTCTTTCAGGAACATTAAAAAAATCTTATTTTCCAAAATTTTAACTGGTATAAATGATATATTAACACACACACATCCCAAAGCGCTCTAACGTGGCGAGCTCGTAATGGTGGGAAGTAGGACATTTCTGAAAGCATTTGAAGACCGGATAATTATGTCCCTCACAGCCTCGTTTCATTCCTGTCAAACATTAAATATGCTGATTGATACCCTGATCTTACAAATATGGACAAAACATATAAATGGGAAAATACTTTTAAAAATAAACAGAAAATGCAAAACTGGTGTCAAAATCAAACCACACACTTGCAAATAAATATCCCAACAACACTTCTGTTCTTGATTTAAAATCAGTTTATTGAAAAACACATTAGTAAAGAGCATACGACTCCGGGATGAACGGTCTTCAACAGGTACGGGTGGCAGGAACACGCTCATGTAAGCGGAGGTTAACATCACGTGATGTGAACAGGTGACCGACACACAGAGCACACCACCACTAATGGCTGAACAATATTTGAGCTATTAAAATAGAGTATACACACAATAAAGCTGGCCCCAGTTATCATGTGTCATGGCTTCTCCTATGACTGGACTCAACGAGTCGGTCAGGACTTGTGATAGTAAAGACACTGCCTAGATTCAGCAGATTTAGGTCCGCCCCATTCCCCGCAATAAGTCTAGCCATTGTATACAGTGTTTTATTATAATGGTGTGCATGTTTATGAGAGACCCTGGCTTTGAGTAAAGCCTCAGTAAACGGCTGCATGATCTAATATACAGTCAGATTTCAACATGACCAAGAAACATGTTATGATGGGAATGTGAAGCCCAAGAAATCCATGCGTAATCAAACATTAATGAAAAGCAGGGTTTATTTTTCAAGAGTAAAATTAGAACAAAAAACAGTGACTACAAAAGGGATTATACAATTATTTTACCAAACGACTAAAATAACAGCTTAAACTGCAGGTCTTGGTCGACTCACATGTACTTGAACTCAACCGTGATGTTTTGCACTATAAAGCTTTAAAGCAAATTATGCCAAGTTAAAAGTGTAAAAAAGTCAGACTAATCTAGTTTAATGGATTAATCAAAATTACATGATTGCCAAAAGGTACTAAACAGAAACACAGATGATTTGACCCATTCACGTATGAAGGCAAAAAGAAACTCATAATGAAACATTTAAATCCATCAAGAGACAAAAGTGTAAATATTAAGAACTAAACAAGCCAAGCTGATCTCTAGAAAGTACAGAGAAACACACGTTTTGAAGAATGTGATTGTGTCACTCATTGGGATTGGGATTGGCGTCAGGATACTGGGAGAGGTCAAAGGTCAGGACTTTACTGATGACGCAGTCTCCTTGCTGTGGACACAGACAGGCAAAGTCATGCATAGGAAATCTACTCACTTATTTGTACAGTGCTTTTTTTTATACTACAATTCACAATGTTTCAAAACAGCATACGATGAAACGTGGGCATTCAATGAAATTTTCACTTTAAAAAAAGAAAGAAGCTTTTTTGCATTTAGTTCGGTCTCTGGCGTGTCTGAGCTCAGAGAAGCTGAAAGAAAACAGCCAGTTTCTATAGAATAAACACTCACTGCCACTTCACTAGGTACACCTGTTCACTGCTGTTAACGCAGATATCTAATCAGCCAATCACGTGGCGGTAACTCAACGCTTCAGGATGCAGAGATGATGAAGACACTGAAGCTCAAACTGAGCGTCCGAATGAGGAAGAAGAAGATTTAGTGACTTTGAACGAGGCGTTTGGTGTATTTCAGAAACTGCTGATCTACTGGGATTCACACACACACACACACATCTCTAGGTTTACAGAGAATGGTCTGTGGAAGAGTGAGTATCCAGTGATCGTCAGTTCTGTGGGAGAAACGCCCTGTTGAGGTCAGAGGTCAGGAGAACGGCAGACTGGTTCCAGTGTAGAGAGACACAACAGGAACTTAAGTCTGCAGAAGATCATCTCTGAACACCTTGAAGCAGAAGACGACACACACCTGTGCATGTCCTGTCAGCGGAGCACAGCAAACTGAGGCTAGTTCACACAGCTCCACAGGACCACACGTCGCCTGATGAGTCTGGGTTTCTGCGGCCACATTCAGATGGCTGTGAACCGCATGAGAGCATGGATGATGCTGCCCTGTGTCAGCACTCAGCTGCTGCTGGTGTAGTGTGTGTGTGTGTGTGTGTGTGTGTGTGTGCCATATCATCTTGGGCCTCAGTCCAATTGAGCATCATTTAAACACCACAGCCGAGCTGAGTATCATCCACAGCTTTATGCCCACAGAGGACACATCTACTGATGCTTTCATCAGGAGAACGCGCCAAACTGGTGTCTGGATCATGACTGAGTTCACTCAACTCAAAGGCTAAAAATCATGCCAGTATGGACCAGAACCTCAGAGGCATGTTTCCTGCAGCTTGCTGAATCTGTGCCATGAAGACTTAAGGCAGTCATAAACACGGGTCTGACCCGGTGCTAGCGAGGTCTACCTAATGAAATGGCCGGCGAGAGTATATCGCTGTATGCGAGCTTATCTAAGCAGTGGAAGTAGAACATATGTACAATAGTTGTCAATTCAATTTAAGAATACATTTTTGTCCATGATATTGAATATGAAATCTGTCTGGTTCTGGGTAAATGTACAACATGTTGTGTAGTGAGTGACACACATATCTCCCCCAGAATTATATAATAATAATAATAAATACTGTGGTCATATTGGCCATCCCTAAGCAGTTTCATCGAGCAGCTGATTTAAAGTCATAATACAACACAGTACTGAAATAAAGCATGCGTGTGTGTGTGTGTGAACCCTGACCTCTGGATAGACTCCGATCAGGGAGTCTGCCTTGGTGTAAAACTCCTCTTTCAGGGAGATCACGATAGCCTGGAAGTTCTGCACCGACTGATCCTTGATGTAGTTTGCAACCTGCACAACACAGGCAAACAGCAGCTCAGTGCATGTCGATCTCACAGAGAGTGAAGATCACGAGCATTCATGTTTCTCTTCATGGTGATGCTGTCACAATCAGGACATTTGGGCTGTCAATTCACAAAAAAATCTTTAATCTCAATTTTATTTCTAATGATATTTAACATGGAAGATTTACATAAACCTTAAAGGGAAAGTTCACCCAAAAATGAAAATGATGTCATCATTTACTCTCATGTGGTTACAAATCTTTATGACTTAAGCCCTATCCGGACGGGACGAGTGTAACATGGAGGGGGGGTAGAGTAATTATTACCAGAGCTTCTCTGTGATGTGCATCTCAGTCATCATTACAGACAATATCAGTGAAGATTAGGGCTGCAACAACTAATCGATAAAAGCGATAATAATCGATTATGAAAATCGTTGTCAACGAATGTCATTATCGATTAGCAGAGGTGGAAAGAGTAATAAAATATTCTACTCAAGTAAAAGTACTACTACTTCAATGAAATTTTACTTAAGTACAAGTAAAAGTACCGGTCTAAAAATGTACTCAAGTAAAAGTAAAAAGTAGCTAATTTAAAATTTACTCAGAGTAAAAGTTACTGAGTTACTTTTTTAACAGCGGGTGGGGGAATCCCCCGTGTAGGGTTGTATTAATGGTATGAGATTTTCACAGTATGATAACGTCTCAGAAAATATCACGGTTTATATATCACCTCTATCGGTGATGTTTCAGATTGCAACCAATTTTTACAAGAGCGCTCGTGCTCGAACACAAGAGCGATCACTCATGGTACCGGCCACACTGAGACTTTCAACACACCGGAGAAAGCATCACACAACATGCTGGAAACTCATGTAAACTCCCACTGCAACGTTACAATAATAGGCTACTTTTATCAGCTTGACGCTGAACTAATGCTCCATGCTCATACCATGATAACGTTACATCTGTGGTGTTATCTAGCATAGGGCATTTCACTAACCATTCGTGTATCTTTCACAATCAGCAATGTCAAGATAGGTGAATGTATAATATGATAACGAAAACGGTTAGTAAACTAGACTGAACAATGTCAGTGTAACAGTAAGATCGTAGGAAGTAACATTACTGCACTGAACGTGTCGGAAATGTGTATTATAAACAATATGATAGTAGTGGGATGAGTGACGTTAGACAGTAGATCTAGTACATAAAATAAAAGTTACATCCTAAAGCACCTACTTTTTGTTATCCTGGAACAGTCTTTTGTATTCATTTCATGTCTCATGTATGTTGTAGTTGACCTTGCTATTTCATTATAGTTTAACATTATTTCAGCATATCTGAAAACTTGTAATTTATCACAATAAAAATAGCGGAGGTCTCTCCATAATTCAAACGCTCTGCCGATGTTGATCCGTGTTTTCGTCCTATGTCGATTCGATTCACGTTTGGCCTGACGAGCTTCAGCAGATACATTTTTGTTTTGTTTTGTTTTTTATATTTTTGCGGAATTTGTGTTGGAGTTTGTGTTGTGCTGGAGGCAGGTCGTGTTTAGTGTTATCAGACTCCATGTCGTCAGCTGCAGTGCCGTCGCATAGACTGTATATAAGGAGAGAGGCTCGGGAGCGCGCATGCACGTCACATCCGATGGATTTCGCAGAAAATCCGACCCGGAGACTTCACATAGAAATAGGAATACTGGCCTTCAGAGGTAATAGCAAAACCTGACAAGTGGATCATTGTAATGTGTGATTACAACCCCTTCACACACAGGCAATAAAAAAAGGATTCATTTTAGAAGAAAAGTTACATATAGCACCTTTAAATAAATAAACAGTATTATTAAATTATGGTTATTATTATTATTATTATCATTAGTTAAAATGACAGTTAAATTAATGAAATCAGGGTTTTTTTTTGGTTGAACAAATGCTTTTACTATAACAAACTTGAAACCATTTGTTTGTTTTGTTTATTAAAATTTCATTAAAACATGTCTAATCAATTAAATTCAATAATTGATAATGAATTAGATTAACAACTTATTTTTAACATTAATAATTTATTAAAATGTTTAAGAATAATATAGTCCTATGAAATGTATTTTATTCAGAAAATGAATGTTTCTTTTTATGATTTAATCCAAATATATTATCAAAAACGGTGGTAATCAAATGTAAATTTAAACTTTGTGTCCTTTTATTTTTTGGGGAAGCGCTGCAAAAACAGATTTACTAAATTAAACTATGGACAAAAAAATATATATTCCTTTAAATAATGTTTAAATAAAATGTATTATTGTTGTTATTATTATTTTGAGAAGTTCGTTCTATTGTATGCCCAGAATTTCTCCTTAGTAAAACCGAACTTTTATTTTGACAGGTTGTAGTGAAGAAGACCCGTTTCAAAGTGTATTTGACAATGGTTTTTCTCAAATAAAATTATGACAATGCTCATTAGGCGTTCTCTCAGAGCAGCTCTGGAAATGTTCATGTATTCATGTCCTCAAATTAGGGATGCACGATATAGGATTTTGACCGATATTCGATATGCCGATATTTTCAGACTAATTTTGCCCGATGCCGATACCGATATATTTGTGTGTCTTTTTTAAGTGCAAAAAAAGCTTATTAAAGCTTCTATTAAAGTTCTCAGTCAAGAGCAGTGAGTGATTTCCTCTTTGTGTTTTGTTGTTTTATTAACATTAACGAGATAGTTCTCCCCAAAATTTTAATTGTCATCATTTACTCTCTCAAGTTTCTTTCTTCTGTTGAAATTATAAAAGTTATTTGGAAGAATGTGGCTAACCAATCAGTTGCTGTACTTCAGTGACTTCCATAGTATATTTAAGCTCAAGAAAGAAATGAATACAGGTTTGGAACAACATTAGAGTGAGTAAATAATGACAGAATTTTTATTTCTGGGTGCAGTATCTCTTTAAGGACAAGCGGCAGCATATTATACTGTCTCTTTAAGAACTGCACGCGACGCGTCTAATATACACGCATTTGACAAGCAGATTTTCTCTGTTTGCTTTCACTTTAGACATAACCAACTTTGTTTATGTAAACCGTGTGTGTATTTGACAGTATCAGCGCAATAAGACTCGAAAGATTAGTCCAGTATGCAGGCGCTGTGACGGCTTTAGTTCCTGTGAGCGTCGGGTGTAACGCGCTCAGAAAAGCGGATGTTAGAACAGCGCATCAGCACGTGAATGACATGTTTACCTAGCAAGACTTTGACGCACATGCAAACAATGAACTTTTGTGAATTGCGGTGTCCCGTGAATGTAACTCTACCTCTGCGTTTACATGTGATGTGATGTGAATGTACGTCGCGTTGTGTATGTTGAGATGAAGGCGCCAGAATTGAACTGATAGGATGCACGATACTATGATTTTTCTTCAAAAGCAGATCGTGGAGACATTTTAATCGTCCACGATCAACAACCGTGAGACGCACGGCACACCCCTAGTTGGAAGTTTAAATTGCTGGCGCTCATGCTTCGTTCACGGTCGTCACGTGCGCATAGGAAACACGCCACCCTATCGGCAAGGCTCATCGGCAGAAATATTCATATCGGCCGATGCCGATGATGGTCATTTTAAGCTTTTATCGGCCGATACCGATGTAGTCCCGATATCATCGTGCATCCCTACCTCAAATTGTTTGTGAGACGCTGAAAACACCATGAACGTTCTTGAGTATGTAACGTTAGTAGCCTAGACAAAGCGGCGCAGCTCAGCAGAACAAATATGTTATATATTTAGGCCTACATAGAAGTATTTTTGTGCTTAAATATTCACAGACCATGTCGCGATTGGATTTATTGCACAGTTCTACTTTCCATGTATTCATCCATCCATTATTTTGCGTGTTTTACGTGACATCTGCGTTATGTGAATTCCATTTTCATGACTGGATTCCGGGATTCCCTCTTCATCACGTAAGTCATTCGGCCTTAAGTTAAATTCATCGGGACATACCTTTATCTGCAGGAGGGATGGTGTGTCCTATGTATCCTCTTTTTGCAGCCACTTTGCGTCCACATTTTTTGCAAATTGGATATCTATACTCGAGGACAACCACTCGTTTTTTCTACAAAGTATTTCCATACTGGCCATAATAGGCTATATGCACGCATAAGTTCCGCATTTGACGCAAGGATGCTCGTCAGTTTCCGGTTGGGGAGATTAAAGCGGAGGAAAACCGAGGAAAACGGGATTATGGCAGAGTCTTCAAAATTTACTGTCCTCCCGTCTTTGAAACGAAACTTTCATACGTTTAGATGTAATTTTATATATAGTTATGTTTATTTAATATAATTTTAAAAAGAAGCATAAACACAACGAGGTGTGTCTGTTTTGTCAGTTTTTGTGACTAACGCTTCTTTAGTATAACCATGGAGTATACAATTCAATATAAATTCTCGGTATTGCATTGGACTCTATGATCGGCGGAAGTTATCGAGCATCCTTGACCTTCACCGGAAATACCGCCGTGCGTAGAGCCCATTCGCTTCATAAGAATTCGAGGGCGCTTTCAGCTTCAGCTGGGTCTGCGTCACCTTTCTTGCGCGTTTGTTCTCCCGCCCTTCAACCAACCAATGCAGTAGTTTCCGGAGTGTGATTTTTTTTTTCTCCCTTGTATTATTATTTTTTACTCAGTAACGGATATGATTTCAAATGTAGCGAAGAACAAAACTTCAAACAAAACGTACTTAAGTAAAAGTAAAAGTACAGATTTTAAAAACTACTTAAAAAAGTAGAAGTACACAAAAAAACTACTCAATTACGTAACGCGAGTAAATGTAATTCGTTACTTTCCACCTCTGTCGATTAGTTGGTCTGCTTACGTCACAGGGAGCGTTTACTGGTGATTGGTTAAAACAGGCCACTCATGATGCTCTGTCTTACATGCGCTTCATGAGGCACACACACGCAAGGTCTCTCTCCCTCGCCGCTCTGCCGTACTACACGGTTCTGCCTACACGGTTCTGTCTCCCATGATTGATTCCGGGAGTTTGAACCATAGACTGTAAAAAATGTAACTAATTTGCGGGCATCAGGGAGCAGCTCTCAATATGCGGGATTGTTGCGCAATCAGTTCGCTCGCAACATAAGTGATGGATTAAAATAGCGCTACCGCAGAAATAGGTTCAATTAAAACGGTGTTTACAAAGTGAAGCACTAAATTAAAGGCAGTTAATAACAGCAGCAGTAAAAGAGTGTTTTTTTAGTCACTGTACTCAGTTGTTTTCAGCGAATGCTTGTGCACTAATGCATCATCTTTCCTGTCCTTTTAATCAAGCCTGTTAGCTTCTGCGTACCTCCACTCCGTTCTCTTTTTATAGCATTTGTCTACTATTAAGTTTTCATTGCTTTTCAAACGCGATCTACTGCGGCTCTACTACGTTCACACGCTTGTTTTCAGTCTTTCTATATTTATTTGATCAATTTATCCTTATAATTCAATTAATTTTAAATAAAAATTAAATGAATGATATATTTTAGATGTTTTTAGTTTATATCTTCACATCTGAACAACATGTCTGTGTAAATTTGTTTAAACAAAAATTGTGTATTTAAATTTTTAATAATAACAAGTTATTATTTTATTTTTTTACATTAATCATGGTTGTCAACTTGCCATCAGCAATTGTCATTAAAAACAATGCAGATATCGATATTAGTAAAACTCAATGTGTGGCTTTTGCACTTTTTAAAGTACACTTTTACACATAAATACCCTGATTTAGGGTTTTATTTAGTTATAATAAACAAAATCTAATTGATTTTTTTAGCCGATTAATCGTAAAAATAATCGTCCGATTAATCAATTTTCAAAATAATCGTTAGTTGCAGCCCTAGTGAAGATTACAGCAGCTTTTACATCAGTAAAATGTCTGGGAAAATTACCTCAGGTAATACTAACCCCGCTGTAAATATGTACGTGAATATTTCGTCCTTTCCAGTTTAAAAGTAGTTTTCCACATTTTTCCAAGTATGGAGACGCTTGAAAAAGCATTCAGTCGCGTTCTAGGCGCTGAGACGAGTCTGTGGCAGAACTCAAGTGTTTTACACACACAGCTCAGATCAGAAAGAAGATCGAGAGCATTCGTTAGAGGCACGAAACATCTATTAGCGTTAAGTGCCTATTACCAACACAATCCAATCTGAAGTTAATGAATACATCGTTCGACCGGACATAACTGTTTTATATATATAAATATAGGTTATATGTGTTTGCGCAGGTGATATCAGGAAGCAGCGTAACACACACATGACGACATGAGTGATGGCGGTGTGTAAATCGAGTTACTCTCCCACTTCTGCTGGTTTACTGAGATCTCTTATCCCGTGAATTGGTCATTATTATTACAGACGTCCTGTGGTAAAATAACATTACTCCATCTACCCTTGTAAAGCTAATCCTGTCCGAATAGGGCTTTACTTTCTTCTGTGGAACATAAAAGATGATATCTTACAGAATATTTATAACCAAACAGTTTTGGTTACCAAAAAAATCCTGAGTGGGGAAAAAAAACTTTTCCTTAAAATACCTTCTTTCTGTTTTCCACATAAAAAAAACCATATAGGTTTGGAGTGACATTAGTGTGAGTAACAATCTCTTCAAGAAAAAGCCCTTTATCCACATAAACCTTGAATCATCCAGTAAAGCAGTGGTTGCCGAACTCTCTCTGCCGGCCCCCAGTGTGAGGGTTTCCTGGACTGAAAAGGTTACGGCAGCCGGCGAAACTAATCTCTGTCCCGTCAAAGATTAATCTGATCATTTATGTGACAACACCTGCCTGTGTTACACCTGATACACACTCCCGTGAGTGTTTGTGTGTTGAGATTTGAGCATATCACAGACACATCTGTGGAGCGCGTGAACTCAGCGGCCAATCAGATGCGTTTAAGCTAGTCAGAATCCACTCAACACCTTGAGTCTCTGTTCAGTTCTGCACACTCACGAATCCTTTCATCATAACTAACAAAGCATAAGCAGAATGTCAATAAGAGATTAATTTTACAGCTTCATTGACTATAATGGGAGTTTTCGTGAGAGTGCAGCTTTGTGCGTGTCGCGTTGTAGTTGACAGCTTCTGTGATTATAATGGCAGCCATCTTTGCTCTCTTTCTGTATATAATGTAGATTTTTCATGCGGCTAACGACACATTGCAAAGTTTCTGGATTGACAGCTATATTTAAATGCGTGATTGAATCCGACTGACAGTGATACAGTGGTGAAGTACACTAATCAAATACTTGAATAACAGCACAGATACTTATTGCTTGTTAATTATTGCTCCAGTAAAAGTACTTGATTTTTAATGTACTTAAGTATTAAAAGTAAAAAGTACTGATCAATGAATGTTTATTTTGTAATTTTATTCACTTGTATACTTTTACAATATTTAATAATTGCATCCAGCGTTGTTGGGCATGGCTACACACACACACACACACACACACACGTTACAGCACAGTAGGGCTGGTGCAAACAGACACAACTCTACTACTACAGAGAAACTTCATGTCGGCGCATTATTTGAGCGGACTTTTGACCCAGGAAAAACCCTGGTGTGTTGTGTGCCTCAAAATATTAGCTTGTGACTGTTTAAAGCTGAACAAGTTAAGTTGCTACTTAGGCTTCTCTTTGTGTTTATGATGTGAAGTCTCTGTTAAGTTGAGAAGTTGTAATACTGTATTAATTACAATGTTTCAAATAAATCCTATAGGATTTGCAAGCAAGGTCCTGTCTAAAAAGTATCTTTATGTGGGTGGGTGTAGGTGGGGCGCTTGAAAATATCTCTCTACAAAAGGGGCCCGGCAGAAAGCGTTCGGAAACCGCTGAACGAAAGTATGTGGTTCCATGCATCACCTGGTGGATCTCAAGAGTAGCACAACAACATTTCTATTCTAAGAGCAGTGCCTAATGGGAAGCCACTTGATGGATTGCATGAAAAATATAAGATGTTAAATGTTCATCATGTTGCAGTTTAAATTGCAGAAGCAATCTGACAAAACTGCGTGGCTCTCGCCTGTATCCTAATGACTGTGTGTGACTTCTTATAAGTAGGTTGTGTAAAACTGGTGAGAAACAAACCTTGCCAATGTTTGTGTTGTCCAGTGCGGCATCGATCTCGTCCAGCACGAAGAAGGGAGCAGGCTTATAGCTGTAGGGGTGGAGAAGGGCGTCAGGCACACACGGATGAAGGCTGGGATTTGACATGAAGGGAAATACACGTCCACGTACCTGTGAATGGCGAACAGCAGCGCTAGAGCAGCCACAGTCTTCTCTCCGCCAGACAGGTTGTCCATGGGCCGGAAACGCTTGCCTGGGGCCACACAGTTATAGTTGATACCATCCAGGTATGGCTCCTCGGGGTTCTCAGGCCCCAGAAAAGCCTAGCAACACACACACACAGACCAGTGGAAAGATTTGTCTTAGTCAGTGCAGCTCTGGGGTCTCATTTATAAAGCGTGCGTACGCACAAAACGGAGCTGGAAACGTACGTACGCCAGTTTCCACGCAAAGGTTGTGATCTATAAAAAACAAACTTGACGGGAGAATGTGCGCACCTTTAAGCAAACTTTGAGCCGTGCGTACGCACATTCTGGAGACAAAGGGAAATGGCGACACAGATGGTGAGCTCGAGTTAAATGTCTTTTTGGTCACTTTTAGACAGAAAATCTAAAGAAAATGATACATATACAGAAAGATAATACAAATATAATTTCACTCACCAAGCCTATCACTTGAAGCAAATATTCATCCCTTCTTAAATGTCCGCGCCAGCGAGCGCGTTGGGCCGTTTAGTGAAACTGACGCATATTTAGCCTATCTAACGGCAGATGAAGTAAAACCGTAAATCTTTATTATGAGTCATAATTATAAATAGAGTGCATGTTAACAATGACACTTTAAATAAATAAAATAATGATTTAAACTATATGTTTTACTTTTGATATAAACATTTAGATTAAATATGCCATTCCCATTAATGGAGTTAAACACTTAAACTACATGAAATCATTACTGAGAAGTTACAACATTTTTTTATATTCAATAAATAGAAATATTTGTTGTGGATGCAATGCTTTTGAACACTTTTCCTCTGGCATGCTGTGTTTTAATGTTTTACATACATAATTGCTTATCATGATATTAGCAGATTGTCTGAGAAAATAGTTTCGTGCAAATAATGTACAAGATCTATCTGTTTCCATTAAAAATATAATCAATTAAAAATACTATTTGACCAGTGAGATTGAGAAAATTTCTCTGAAATGTATTTTACACTATTTGATTTATTTATTCAAAAACAAGGCAAGGATAGGCTTATGATTTTTATTAATGTAGCCTAATATTTGACAGCACATCCGTATTTCATATTTTCCTAATGTCTTGTACCGTTAAACATGTTATCATGTGGATGAATAATCATATGCAAATGATATGCAGATGAGTATATGCATAGTAAAACTAGGCGTTGTAAGCTCCATATATGGTCCTTTCGGGGAGGAGACGCATGTGCGCACAATCTTCCGCTGACTGGGATTTATAAAGTGAATTTTGCGCAGGTTCTGGCGTACGCACGGTTTTATAAGTCTGAATATTTTTTAGCGTACGCCATTTTTGGCTTTCGGGCGCACGTACACTTTTAGTAAGGATCCTACGCACAGTTTTATAAATGAGACCCCTGATCTTCTCCTAAACACTAACTGAGACAAATTAAAGCATACCCTCGACAAGCCCTTACACAATTCTGAAAAATAGGGTGTAGCAGAAAAATGCACGTTTACAAAAGCACACAAGCACTATATAACTTCATGGGTTGTAAGCGTATGGTTTCATGTGGCCAGGATGTACAAAGTTACTTTAGTTGTTTATGCAATCAAAACCACACTTGCTTTTCTGTCATGGTTTGTGCGTCTAAAACCTTTGTTTGCCAGTTGCATCTCAGTGGACTGTAGACTAGAATAAACAGCTGCTTCATGCCACTCTCGCCTAGAGCGTTTGTTTGGCCGCATTCAATATGTAAACTGCAAAAAAAGCTTTTCGTTCATCTTTCGAACACATTTGTGTTCGAAAGATGAACGAAAGTCTTACGGGGTTGAACAACATGAGGGCGAGTAATTACTGACAGAGTTTTCAGTTTTGGGTGAACTAACCCTTTAAGGCCCCCATATACTGGTGTGGCGTCATTTTGAACAAAACTAGGCCAAAATGAAGTTTGTTTTGTGAGTTAGAAATGGCATGCCAAAGTGAACTGGTAAACACCTCTAAACTACCATTGGTCCGTGACGTCTATGTAATAGGTAGTAGGTGTGCTCTGAAGCTCCGCCTTTTTAATGTGGACTTTCTTTGCTTCATTTCTTCTGATGAGTCCATTGAGGTCAGGCATCCGCGTGTAAAAACTGTTTTTTTCATGTTTAATACTGTAAAGCTGATTACTTTAAAGACATACACTGTATAAAGTGGTATATAAATAAACATGACTTGAGTGCCAAACTGGTACAAACATTCACTTTTTTTTTTTACCCCTAAGCGAAGAATGAAGAAGAAGTTGGCCGTGAGTGTAGCGTGGCCTTTAGAGATGCTGCAGCTCTGTATAAGTACCTGGGCACTGCTGTTGCGGGACAGAGCTTTATAGATCTCATCGATGTTGGTGGCCACAGACTCAAAGCAGGCATTGAAGCGGTCAAACCTCTCCTTCTTTATCTGTTCAAACGCCTGCTTGGCCTTCTTCGCCCTCTTCCTGGCAGCTTCAAACTCTAGGACAAAAGAAAAAGAAAAAGACATTAAACAAACACAAAAAAAGTGAAATGCAATTCTGTGTGAGCTGCAAAAACACAAGCTGAGATATACAAACAGTGATGAAAACAACTATGACGCTTCTAAAAGTTATAAAGAGATCGTAAAGAAATCTATATGAATCGAGTGGTTTAATCCAAACCTTCTGAAGTGCTTCCGCTGACCACAGTTAGTGTGTTTGGGTGGAGCAGAAGTCTCCCAGGTTTAAATCATATCTTCATGTGTGTTTGTCAGATGAATGAAGACCCTTGCACTACAGTGTTTCTCAGAGCTGCTGTACAGCTGAACTCTGTTGTTATCTCTGTAAAGCTGCTTTGAAACAACCTGTGTTGTAAAAAGTGCTATAGAAATAATGGTGACTTATTGCGCATAACTTATTAACACGAATCCTACTTACTATATATTGTATAATGTTTTTTTGTCAGCTTAATTTATAAACCTGGATTTAGTGTTTAGTTTGCCCATGTCTGTTTAAATGTGTGTGGACTGTGTATATATACACATACATACACAGTACCGTGCAAATGTCTTAAGGTTATAAGGTTATCAATATATTTTGCTTTAGTTAGCCAATAGAAAAGGGACCTACGGCCCATCTGATCTCATGTGGAAGACATCTCATCTCATCTCATCATCGAGTCAGGCAATTAAAGGGACAGTTCTCCCAAAAATTGAAAATTTCCTCATCTTTTACTCGCCCTCAAGTTGTTCCAAACCTGCATAAATTGCTTTCTTCTGCTGAACACAAAAGATGATATTTTGAAGAATATGAGTAACCAAACAATTGATGGACCCCATTGACTTCCAAAAAAAGGGAATGAAATCAAATCAAATACCATCAATGTTAAGTCAATGGGGTCCATCAGCTGTTCGGCTACTGACATTCTGTAAAATATCTTCTTTTTTTTGCACGTGTGTTCAGGAGGAAGAAACTCATACAGATTTGGAACAACTTGATGGAGAGTAAATGGAGACAATTTTCATTTTTGGGTGAACTGTCCCTTGAAGAGAGAAAAAACTCAGACGAAATCCATTAGAAACGTGCCTTCTTTCTTAGTGCCACAATAAAGCAAAAGTATATAAATAACTGTTTTAAAACAAGTTCTAGCATTGCCTAAGGCTTCTGTCTGTCATCTTTTTATGCCATAAGCACATTTCTTTTCCATGAGAATGGATAATGAAGTTTAAAGTACTAACTCAATAATATAAATGATCAGGCTGTGGACAGTGGCATTAACTGCAAATTTTTTTAATTAAGTTATTAAAACCCCCAAGGGTAGATACCCCTTGGCTAACTGCTAGTTGTTCAGACGAGTCCGCAAGACTCAGTGTGATCATAAAGACTGTGTTTGTTCTCCTGCATGTTATTCCCCTGCCGGCTGTGCATGTCTGACCGTCGCTGGTCTCCTGGAACTTGTCTCGGACGCTCTCCAGCTTCTCCATGGCCTTCATGTTGGGGGCGCTGATCCTCTGCAGGATGCTCTGCTGCTCGTTGAGTCTCTGCTGTAATGTGTTCATCTCCGCCTTGAGCTCGTCCTCGGACAGAGAGTCCTGCAAGCAGCATCGGTCACGGCACATGTCAAGTCATCTTCATTTATATAGCGCTTTTAACAATGTAGATTGTCTCAAAGCAGCTTTACAGAGATAAACTTAAGGTAACAGAGATTGGTTTGGTTTTATAGCGGTTCTTGAATAATGTTATTTTCCAGCTAAAGTTAGTTTTGATTGATTCACTTCCGTCGAAATGATCATTTGTTATTTAATTAGGGGCGCTAAGACGACACCGTTCTCTCTAAACAGACTTTAAACTGAACCTGTGATAAACGCTGATGGCATTCACATGCGCATTAAGAATTGATTCTATAGTTATGTGCGTTTGAATATATGTGCGCAGGTTTGTAATTCCCTACAAACCATGCCTAAACAAACTACTTGTCTTGCCTATACATTTTGATACAGAATTTTATTTTATCACTTCGGGGTTGGTGCGTGAACCCTAATTTCCAGAACGCTTTATCACATTCTGAACACTACAACGTGCTTACGAGCGTGTAAACAGTAACACAAGCATTGATGTACCTTTAGGTCTTCTGACAAGCTGCTGAAGTCGATCTCAATGAGAGCTTCCTTGGCTAGGACAGTGCTAGATGCCTTCTGACTGCTGCTGAGGCTCTCCTCGGCCTGAGAACTGCCCTGCAACACACACACACACACACACACACGAGCAGGATATCAGGAGGAGTTCTCAAATACACTGCTAGAAAGCTTCAACACAACTACATGCTCTTTATTAGGATTTTTTACCACCGCTTATATCCCAATAATAGCAGTTTTATTTCAAAAATAGTTTTAATTCATTAAAACTATGAAAAACAAAACAAATGTGGGACATTATACAAATGGCAATTATGTAGTAAAAAATAGTTACACAATTCATAAGCATCTTATATTTCAGATTCTTTGGCTGGGTTATAGTTTTTAACGGCATTGAGGTTCCAGTGATTGCTGGACGTGTGTTTTCTTCCCTATCTGCTTCAACAACAGTGACGTCACCTCCTCCTGGCTGATGTCGTCCATGGTGCCGGAGCGCAGCGGGAGCCGGATGTCCTGCATCTTGCAGGCCTGCAGCAGGTTGTGTCTGTCGCTGCGCTTCTGCTCCAGCTTGGTCTCGATGGCCGTCACCTCCTTCTGCAGCTGCGTCAACTCCCTGACCACACACACACAGGGTTCTCCTTACAACATCATACTGCTTTTCCTGGAAACATCTATGCATGTCTGGATAAAGCATGAAAGGTCTCACTTGTTTGCACCCCCCAATTTCTTGCGGATCTCCTCCATCTCATGGTTTTTATCATTGACCTCAGATTTCTTGGCCAAGTGCTGGTTTTTCAGATCCTGCAGTTGTGCCATGGTTTCATCAATGATCTTCATATTCCTCTGCTCTTCCTGTTTAAACATGAAGTTCAGCAAGCATTATTTCTAGGCTCAATGGAGCATCATCATGAGAGTATCTGACTGATCTCTACCTTCTTGAGTCTCTCGATCTCGCTCTCATCTTTCTTGACCGTCTGTTCCCACATGATCACCTTCTCCTGGTCCTCCTTCAGCTGGTTCTTCTCGTAGTCCAGCTGGATCGCCAGGCGAGTCTTTTGAGTCTCAAACTCCAGGCTACCAGAGAGTTCCAGGACAGGATGGGTTATCGGTTACAGGAAATAAAATGGTTATCATAATTGACATAATTCTCCATCAGATGCAAATAAATAAGTACTCTCCACATTTCTTTTGTTGTTGTTGCCATTTCCTTTGGTGTTGTGATGTAGGACATCTTTGTTGAAACAATTTATCCACAACAAGCAGATTATTTCAATGATCTCACCGTTTTTTTGCAATCTCATTTTGTCTCTTGACTTTCTCTTCTTCAAATTCACGAATGTTACGAACTCCGATCTCTTTACAGAAGTCCAGAAACACCTCGTCCTCCACCTGGAGTGAAAGACAACACACATGACTGCTGATGGGGGATAGATGAGCCACGGTAAAGGTGTTTTAGATGACTCTGCTGTGTCCTACCAGGTTCATGCGGTCCTTCAAGTCCTTCATATCTCTCTCTCGTGACTGGACGATTCTCTTGATGTCATTAATGCGTGGACTAAAATTAGCAAGTTCACTCTCCAGCTTAGATTTTTCCTGAAATCACCACAATAACGAGATATTTTTCACACTTACATATGAGAAAAGCGAAAAAGCAGGAAAACAAATTAATTCTGATTTTAATTTCAGATTGGATGAGCCACATTCAAATTTGTTGCAAAATACTGTTTTGCAACAAAACGCAAACCTGTGACCACCAGTTGACCTTAATATGAGTGGCAACGCTGCATGACGACTGTAACGGTTTGCAGTTCGGGTAATGTACCATTATATCACATGACAATAGTTTTTGATTATTAGTCACTCTCAGACGCAATGCGGTCCGGATTCAGTTCTTTCACAGCTTGTTGTGCTTGAATGGTCAAATACACACACACTTAAATGCACATTGTGTGGGTATTCACATCATTCTGTTGTCTTGCACAAACTTTGCAAAACTGGATGTGTAACAGTATATTAGATCCGTGCATTTGTTCTTAAAGGGACAGCAGCCTAATAAACTGTTGCCATCCGTTTCATTAATGTTAATAAAAATGATAAAAAAAAGTCACACTGCTTTTGACAATCACTTTTGTATCATTATGAATCAATTTAGATTTAATTAATTCAGTGAAGACTTTTTATATTTGATTATTCAATTTCTGTAGCATTTCTTATAACATGTTAAATAAAACCACGTTAAATAAAACCACATTGTTTTGTACCTACTATACCTGAACAAATTAGTTTTACATTTTATTGACCAGTCTTATATTTGCAAAAGTTTTGTGTTTTTGTATAAAGGAATTTTATTGATGTACTAAGTAGTTTTTCTATTTGTCTCAGGCCTTACAGAAGACTGCCAGTCACGTGTGTAATGATTGCTTCAATAATATTAGTTTTTTTTTTTTATATTGGGTTGACTAAAATGGGAAGAAAAAACAAGTAATTCCAAACTTGCATGGCTTGTAAAGCTTGAAATGAGCAGTTGCGTAAGTGGCGGTACCTGCATGTTGAGGGACAGGTGTCTGGTCTTGGTTTGCTCCAGATCACTCTGAGAGTATTTGAGTCTCATCTGCAAACCGTGAGCTTGAGACTGAACCTGACGCAGCTCTGCCTCCTTCCTCTTGGCCTTCATTTGCTCCTGATATGAACACGCAAACAATCAGTCACGGCACATTTGCTCAAATCCCATACGCACCCTTCTAATTCAGCATTGCTTACTTTAAGCTCATCTGTGAGTTTTTCCTTTCTGTCTTTCAGTTTATCAACGGCCTTCTCATCCCAGCGCCGAGCCTTGGCCTTCAGGTCACTGGCACCCCCGGAGATCACTCCAGACTTCTGGAATAACGTCCCGTCTAGAGCCACAGTCTAAACAATACATAAAACATGTCCAGAATCAATAAACTAAATAAATTTTTACATTTCCCACAGAAAGTGAGTAGGGCTGTGACTTTACGTTCGAAAATTGATTGCACAATCGATCGTACCAACCAACACAAGTTTCAAAAACGAAAATAGGGAATCGATTTTAATGGCCTTTTTTTTTAACCAAAAATGTGTTTTAGCTGGACAGATCAATACAGCACACAGAACATGTAGGATGCTGGAAAATAACAATGTATTTCCTGTTCACCAAATGCTTTTTAATATTCGCCATTACTTCAATGAACAAGCGCGCCGTTATTTGTTGTGTAGTGACGTGTGTGTTCAAGTAAGCCAGAAATGCGCAGATTCTGTGCTATACGCTGTATTTAATATATCACGAGGATCACGAGTTGCGTATTTGTGCTAAATCCGCGCAGATTTGGTTTACACGAACTTCCCCAGCAAAGTGAGTAAACATAGAAACACGCCAGACTGGCTCGTGATTTGACGGCGTTTCCCGCCAAAGTTAATTTTTACACACATTTGGCGTGTTGGAGGGAGTTAATCTCAATCCCTGAATGTGGCGCTCCTGTTTGTCATTGTGCAGGAAACTTCACGCCAATAAATCATCAGAAATATTGCTGACTTGTGCGTCTCAAGCGCCCTCTTTACGCTCGTCCTAATGCCTGTTAGGTGTCCGTGGATTTGCCTATATTTGGTGTTGAAAATGGAAACGTCTTTAGACATGGAAAATTGATTTTACAATAGATTCAATGAAAACTTATGCTTCAAAAATCTTACAGGATTTTTTCACAAAAGTGACAGCCCTAAAAGTGAGCAGTGCTTGCCTAAGCAATAATCACCAGCTCTATGGTGTTGTGGGTTGCGAAAGCATTCACATTAGTCGCCGGGGTGTTACAGGCCTCATTCGGCACAACTATGGAGCATCTAATGCATAATCCGCTCAAAACTAGGGAGAAACAGATCCGATTCAGTGACTTTTTTCTTTGTACCTTGTGTCTGTATGGTCCCCCGAACGCGATCCTGCGAGCGTCCTCCACGTTCTCACAGACCAGGGCGTTTCCACAGGCGTACTGCAGGGCTTTCTTAATGTGTGGCGGCTCATATCGGATTACATCAATCACCAGTTTGGCACCACGCAGCTCACGCAGCTTCTCATCTGTGGGCTTGACCTGGTGAGGACATTATAACACATGAATCAACATGCATGGTTCACAACACATCACGTGAAACACTTCTAGTGACATCACCTCCAGGTAGTCCAGGGGCAGGAAGGTCTCGGGTTCGCCACGCTGCTCTTTTATGTACTGGATACAATCACGACCCGTCTTCTCAGAGTCCACGATGATAGCATCCATGTTTTTGCCCAGCACTTTGGTGACAGCGATCTGGAACTTCTTCTGTGTGGGCTGGCACAGGTCAATCAGTCTCCCGTACTGGAGGATGAGACGATCATGTGAGCATACAAATATATAAGACACATACATACACAAACAAAATCTACAAACCCCATCAAAACAGCAGCTTTTGAAACAAAGATAAATCATATCAGAACTTTTGCACCTAAAAATTACAGCCTATGCAAAGGCAGTGAAAACCAGTCACATTTCAGAGGAAATAAGATAAAAAAATAAATCTGTGCAACCGCTTTTATAATTTGGTATGTGGATATGTTCAGAATTAACTAATCAAGCTCATGTGAAATAGTACACACCTGTCTTCACCTTACTCTGATTAACTACAAACAAATCTTAGATTATTATGAAAAATAAGCTGGATCTCATTGTTGAAATGCATCACTCAGGTGAGGGCTACGAAGTTCCCAAGGCATTAGATATACCATGGCACACAGCGAAGACAGTCATCAACAAGTGAAGAAAGTACGGCACAACAGTGACATCATCAAGAACAGGTCATCGCTCGAGAATTGATGAGAAGACGATGAACCTAAACGGTCAGGGAGGCTTTCAAGAGGCCGACAGCAGCATTGAAGAGCTGCAGATCTTTCTAGCACGTACTGGTTGCTCCATACATGTGACAAGCCTTTTCTGAGCCTTGAGCCCGACTAAACCTAGCAAAAACAAATTCAGTCTCCTAAAACCATGTGGGGAAATGTGTTACAGTCTGAGACAAAGACTGAACTTTATGGTCAAGATTGTAGGTGTGTTCGCCACAAAAACATCAGCACAACGGAAAAAGATCACTAGCATTTGGAAGGACATGAGTGTGAGTAACTCTTCTGGGTGAGCTAACCCTTGGATCGTCTGCTAGAGAGCTGAAAATGAGGAGAACTTACACCTCTCAGCATGACAATGATCCAAAAGCACTCCACTTGAAGATTTTTGATGGACTACATCAACAAAAAAACAAATGCTTTAGCAAAGAAAGATGACCTGTTTAGCAATGGCCCAGCCAGAGCCCAGACCTGAACCTAGGGCTGCACGATATTGGTAAAAAATCACATTGCGATATTTTATTTTTCTGCGATATATATTCCGATATAAAAACAATTTCACCAGATTACTTAAATAGCTCTATTTGGAAAGAATGAATCATTCTAGAATGACTGGGGTGGTTTTGTCATGGAGTAAATCCACATAGAAACTAATATTAATATAAATGTTAACTAATGTAGTTAACTAGACTTTAATAAATGGAACCTTATTGTAAAGTGTTTCCGATTTATGTCTCTTGAGTTCAGTGTTGGACAGACCCGTTGTTTTAACCATTCATTAAAGTGAATCGGTTCAAATGAGTCATTAGTTCGCGAATCGGACGTGTCATTAACGGACCACATCGCACAAGATTTGTCAACACAGAAAACATTTCATCACTGGATGAAATCCATCACTGAGTCAACTCAATTCAATTATATGCGCGAGGGAGGGAGAGCGAGAAAGACAGTTTGAAGACGGTGAGAGTGCGCGCGCGACCGGGGCTTTCACTCTCTCTGCTCGTTCTCTCAGTTAAACAAGCGCAGCAGTCAGTCATCTACTAGGCTACATCACTCATCTACATCACTCACCGGTCAAACTTTGGCGGGACAAAAATACGCTTTAGTAAGGCTGACAGAAAACAGCGCGCAAGTTCCAGTCTTCTTGCGCTTTATGTTTAAACTGACAGGACTTGCAAATTGATAAACTCTCACACTATGATGGTTAAACTTTGCAATTAATCCACGAATCACAAGCGTTACGGGCCGGGGAGCTGCTGGCACGTAGCCTACTGATCATGAATCACGCATCAACTACGATCCCTATAGCCTACTTGACATCGCACATATCTGCGATGTGACTATCGTGGATGCGCACATAGCGATATCGATGTTAAAATGATACATCGTGCAGCCCTACCTGAACCCCATGGGTAGACCTGAGAAGGTATAGGAGATCTCAGGCAATCTAACAGATCTGGATCCTTTTTGCAAAGAAGAGTGGGAAAATATTCCCAAGTCAAGATGTGCCTCTAAACAGACTGCTGTAATCAAAGGCTGCCTCAAGGAAGAGTCCAGGGGTGTTGCTTATTAGTGCCACGCATAGGTTGTAATTTCACAATTCATTAATTATACATTAAATGTGCACAACATCTGATATGATTTATCTTCGTTTTGTTTTTTACAGCCGTTTTAACAGGGGTGTGTAGACTTTATCTCCACTATATACGAGCTGAGTAAAAGGAGGCCCTTCTTCTCACCACTGATCCAGGATACAGCCTCTTGATGCTCTCCAGGATCTCAGCCTTGCGCTGCTGCCTGCTGTTCTCCTGTCTGTCGATTCGAGCGTCACCCAGCTGCTCCATCACCTGCACAACACGTCACACACTTCAGCAAACACACCTTTCACTCCTCTCAAAGACTCCCTGAGGTCAGGTCGCTGTTCTATCAGGTATAGCGTGATAATGTACACCTTGGCAAAAGCCTAGGGTCATCCTTGGCATGCCTGTGGACAGTCTGTCGAGTGGGTGAAAATGGGTTTTTAATAATAATACGTTTAATTTATAAAGCATTTTCCCAAGCTCAATCGATAAACAAATACATCAAAAACAGGACAAATATAAGAAACAATACAGTATACACACATCAATCACCACATACACACCACATGGGGTCTGGAGTGACGAATACCTGATCACCAGCCCGAGGTTGCATTTTCTATCTCTGATCATTTTCTATTAGTTAGTACCGGCTGCAGATAAGTCTTAATTGTTATTGATTTGAATGTCAACGTAGATGATGAAAAAGATGCATTGGGATTGGCATTTATCAGGGCTGCCAACTCTCACGCCATGACACTTTTCACATGCTCTCAGAACGCGCAGGAAGCCTTCAGCCACGCCATTGGGCCAACGGACCTTACACGACCATTGGGTCTCCGTCGAGAGCAGTGGTCGACCGATATTGGTTTTTTGATGACACACTTTATATTCATTTTAATCAATATTTAAAATTAGAAATAAATTAGAAAACAAATCTTTAAAATAAACATGCTTATACTTTAGATGGCAACTTCTTGAATCTCCAATCCGATTACAGTATTTTTCATAAATAAAGTAATTGTTTAAAAATATGTTAATATGTGTGTGGCGAGCAGGACGAGGCCGTGAGAGAGCGGCGCGAGGTGTCGCGCAGGAGTCGCTCATCATTAATCACGCCACCGGCCTCGCGCCGCTCTCTCACGGCCCTCAGCCTCGTCCTGCTCGCCACAGTGTGAATAAAAGGGAAGTAAACACTGTAACAGGGCACTCAGTAATCTGGTAATTTCTTGCGCACTGGTAATCATATTTGTTCAAATACAGACAAGGTAATGCTAATTTACATACAGCACACAGTGAAAACAATATGAATATGACACAGTGGGACACTGGATATAGCACAGCATATTTTAAACTGAAGGATTTAAAGTGTTTCGATGGCGTCTCCTGTGAAGCTGATCTTCTGTTTGCATTCACTCACTTCGCACGGACCGCCCGTCACTCGCAGGAACACGTTTATGAAGGCTACAAATGCACACTTCACAAGATATCACGATTAAACCTGCAAGGTTTGTGAAATTAAATGTTTATTAGATATTCAGAGATTTGTTTAAATGATGTAGATGTGCATTTGCTTAATGTTGACGGTAAATGAGAAAGTATTTTAGCCTGATTGTTTGCCTTTTCTGTTACAAATAATATAAAAGCAAACGCTTTACCAGTTCTGTCTAACACAGTATGAGATATGACTGACAGAGATCGTAAACGAATGAAGACGGAGAATGTGAGTGAGCGCTGTGTGATCAGGCGCTGGTGTTCTCAACGCCGCCCGTCAAAATACAAGTCCCGCTTCCAACACATCGGCCAATCAGAAAAACTTAGCGGCCGATGCCGGTATTTTAAAAAGCCAAGCATCGGCCGATATATCGGTCGACCACTAGTCGAGAGCCCTGACTCAATGTCTTTTTAGAACAGCAGAAATTAAATTGGTCTCATATTTGATGAAGTTTGCATAATTGATTATGTTATTTTCCCATTTTATTCTGTGCAGCTGCTTTGAAACTATCTGTATTGTATAAGGACCATTAAAAACAAAGGTGACTTGACGTCACATAGCGTTCATGAATCAGAGATGCAGAGTACACATGATTTTATGCTGGCTGACTCAACAAAGATCTAATAGCTGTATTCACAAAATTATGAAGGCTTGGGGAATTTCTAAATAAATCTGTGTTAATTGCTTTCTGCCTGACACAGGTGACTTATGTCTCATGGCTGGCATTCCTCTCAGGGCTTGGTGACGGAAGGACCAAGCCCAAGCCCCACCTCTTTTGTTAATAAGGGCAGGATTATTAATTTAATTAGAGTTTATTATTTATCGTGAAAACTTATTTTTGGTTTGATTGTTTTTCCCTCTTTCAAAAACTACTATCTATCACTCCCATGTAAAACACCAGAGATGGTCACCATTTGGTTCCCTCTGGAGACTGTGAACTAAACCTAAAACTAAAAAGTCTCAGGATGAAATAACTGCATATTTGCTGAATGCCAATGGTGTGTAAAAGTGTTTTAACGTTTGCCTCTCTCTAATTGTACCTGGTTGAGCTCCATGTTGATCTCATCTATCCTCCGTTTGGCCTGCTCCACCTCTTCGGTCAGCTCCTCCTCCATCCTCTTCTGCTCGTCCAGAGACTGTCTGAGGAGCAGAGCGAGGAGAGAGTGATGAGGACACACACTCGCAGCTGTTTGCCGGGTCGGATGTGGCGTGTGATGTGTTTGTACCTGCTGGTGGTGATGTAGTCCTCCAGCTTCTCAATGCGCTTCTGGTTCTCCTCGATCTCTCGGATCTTCTGCTTGATCTTGGCCTATAAGTAACAACAATCACAGCAAATCAAGCTACTCAGTTGGTTTATTTCCACTTAATAAATGAAGTTTGCAGAAACGTTTCGCACCTCCGTCTCTATTTTCTTCCTCTCCTCCAGGTCCAGGCGGTCCTGGTCAGCTTTCTGGTCTCTGTTGAACTTCTCGAGCTCTTGAGCCAGTGTAGCAGCTCGCTTACTCGCCTCCTCCTTCAGGCGGTGGTATGCCTTCACCTGAGCACACACACAACAGTTATATTACACGCTAAGGAAGCTGTTATTTAATCATTTTTAAGGCAATGCTCTGCAAGTTTACGTTTTACCCTAGTAGAAGTATACTTTTACAATGCAACTAGACCTGAGCAACTAGATGAGGCCTCTGCACAGATCCAGGACCAGCTGGGGCCTAAACACAGTTTTTAACCAGGATGACGTTCTCGTGTGCGGGTAGTTTCGCTACTTGCTTTTATAGGGAAAAGCTGCTGCTCTAGGATCAGTTTTCTTCATAATAATAGCATATTGGCAAAACAGATTCGGCAGGCGATCCAGAGCTCAGGGGTTTCTATTCACAACGCGTTTTTGCAATGTTGAGCAATAAAGCCAATCCCAAACAAACATATATGTTGATTTCTTGAAAGCGATGGCCAATCAGAGCCGTTTAAGTTAGAATCCACTCACTGGTTAAAACAACAGAGTTTTTGTTCAATGCTGAGTTCTGCACGTTCCTCTCATTACAACAAAGTGTATGAAGTAATGAGGCATTTATATAGCGCTTTCATATGCACTACTGTACACCCAAAGCGCTTTACAATTAACATGAACGTATCCGTCGACATTATGAGAGCGTTTACGCTGGGATGTGTCGGGTGGGGCCGGTTATCTTACGCTGGGATGTGTCGGGTGGGGCCGGTTATCTTACGCTGGGATGTGTCGGGTGGGGGCGGTTATCTTACGCTGGGATGTGTCGGGTGGGGCCGGTTATCTTACGCTGGGATGTGTCGGGTGGGGGCGGTTATCTTACGCTGGGATGTGTCGGGTGGGGCCGGTTATCTTACGCTGGGATGTGTCGGGTGGGGCCGGTTATCTGGAGCGTTTACGCTGGGATGTGTCGGGTGGGGCCGGTTATCTTACGCTGGGATGTGTCGGGTGGGGCCGGTTATCTGGAGCGTTTACGCTGGGATGTGTCGGGTGGGGCCGGTTATCTTACGCTGGGATGTGTCGGGTGGGGCCGGTTATCTTACGCTGGGATGTGTCAGGTGGGGCCGGTTATCTTACGCTGGGATGTGTCGGGTGGGGGCGGTTATCTGGAGCGTTTACGCTGGGATGTGTCGGGTGGGGGCGGTTATCTTACGCTGGGATGTGTCAGGTGGGGCCGGTTATCTTACGCTGGGATGTGTCGGGTGGGGCCGGTTATCTTACGCTGGGATGTGTCGGGTGGGGCCGGTTATCTTACGCTGGGATATGTCAGGTGGGGCCGGTTATCTTACGCTGGGATGTGTCGGGTGGGGCCGGTTATCTTACGCTGGGATATGTCGGGTGGGGCCGGTTATCTTACGCTGGGATGTGTCGGGTGGGGCCGGTTATCTTACGCTGGGATGTGTCGGGTGGGGCCGGTTATCTTACGCTGGGATGTGTCGGGTGGGGCCGGTTATCTTACGCTGGGATGTGTCGGGTGGGGGCGGTTATCTGGAGCGTTTACGCTGGGATGTGTCGGGTGGGGGCGGTTATCTTACGCTGGGATGTGTCGGGTGGGGGCGGTTATCTTACGCTGGGATGTGTCGGGTGGGGCCGGTTATCTTACGCTGGGATGTGTCGGGTGGGGGCGGTTATCTTACGCTGGGATGTGTCGGGTGGGGGCGGTTATCTTACGCTGGGATGTGTCGGGTGGGGCCGGTTATCTTACGCTGGGATGTGTCGGGTGGGGGCGGTTATCTTACGCTGGGATGTGTCGGGTGGGGGCGGTTATCTGGAGCGTTTACGCTGGGATGTGTCAGGTGGGGCCGGTTATCTTACGCTGGGATGTGTCGGGTGGGGCCGGTTATCTGGAGCGTTTGCGCTGGGATGTGTCGGGTGGGGGTGTGTATCAGATGTACCTGGTTCTCTTCCAGCTGCAGATCTTGCCCCTGGCTCTGGGCCTCCTCCTCCATGCGCTCCTCAAACTCCTGTCGGGCCATCTCCACTGACCCCTGCTCCCGGTCCAGCTCGTCCATGTCTCCCTTGCGCTTCTTGTAGCATTTCTGGGCGTTCTGCAGAGACTTACGGGCCGCCTCCAGTTTCTTTATCTTGTGAGCCGTGTTCTCCTTGGCTTTAATGTACAGAGGCCTCTTCTGATTGAGATCTGCATCCTTCTCCCTGTCAACATGGCAAACAAAATCATTTACATTTCACAGCTAGCGGAGCAATAATCATGTATTATCATACGTGATCATTTAGAGATCTCCAGACTGGTTTCCATATCCTTAAAGATAATATGGAATAATTTCTGCCTGATGAATTCTGCAAGAGCTCAGGGCTCTACACTTTTGTTTGTCTTTAAGCTGTTTTTATTTATACATTTTCATAGTTGAACTTAGGGACATTCTGCTTGGGTGATCAAGAAACATCTCGCGCCAAGGGAAAACTATTCATCATATAGAAAAGCTGCCTCACGATTGTTTTCAGGGGTCCAACAAAACCTGCAGGATATGCTTGGTTTAGCTTTACTCAGCTATACTTATGGCCAGAAACATGTGTCAGGCATGCAATGGACAATCTTCACAGACGTGTGTATTTCAACAGCAACTTATTATATATTAAAAAAACATTTTTTTAATAAAATAAAATGCTGTGTGTGTAAAATATACACTCAAACAAACTGATGTGCACACACATGTGAACTGGTGTTACTGTCCTGTAACTTTTTCCCCCAGATTTGTTAAATGAAATCAATTTAGCCGTGATGCAGTAAAAAGTGCACACAATGAATGGTTTACACTAAAACATCAGGCCAGGTCTCACAGGCAGGGTTTAGATTAAGCCAGGATTAGGCCTTAGTTTTTATAAATGGGACTAGCTTAAGCCTTGTCAGTGAAACTGGGGGGAAGAGTGTAAAATACACAAAGAAGGAGATAAAAATATAATTTGGAGACTGTTTAACCAGACCAGGGTTTTTACCTTTATAATAGGGCATTTTTCCCTCTAATTTTATGTATGCTTCATCTTTCATTTAAAATATTCTTCAATTTGATCAATACATTATATCAGAATAATAAGACACTAGGCTGTTACCAATCAAAATAAATAATTTACATGGAAAATTACAACTGTATTAAATGCCCTGATATGTTTTCCTTGATTGGTTTTCCTTGAAGAGAATTAAGTTGTTGAAAAAGAAAGTAAAAGAGTGACGCTCGTTCATTGCGTTTTACCGTGATGAGAGTTCTGTGTCTTTATTAAAATCAACACATTATAATGATTTATGATATCTGTCATCCACCCTTGATTAATTTGCATGTTGTGTTTTATTACTTGGCCCGCCCGACCCGCGCATTATGATCCGCGCAGCACTATCGGCAAACTATACGCTTTGAGAATGAACACAGGCCAGGAACCCGCAACAGAACCGTCCAGGTGGAAAAAGTGTATCTGAGCATGTGACTGTCTGTCCGAGTTTTGTCGAGAGCCGGTCATAAAGTAAACTAGCCAGAAAATGATATATAACTTTTCTTTTAGTTTATTATGTAATACACAGACAGGTAGCCTATATAGGCTCTAGCACCCGAGTTTGTGGGTTTTTTTTCTTCAAAACTCGGAAGTGGGCAAAAGAGCCAATCAACACACGAGGTGTAAACATGAATGTGTCTCTCTCGTCGGCTTGTGTCCCGACTGACCGAAACGCATCTGAACACCAGGTGTGAACACTCAGACTCACTTGATCTCCTTCTCAATGGTCTGCTGGTCTCTCATCATGCGGCCCAGCTCCTTCTTCTTGTCTTTCAGCTCGTCCTCCACACGGTCCATGCGCTTCCTGTCCTTGTCAATCTCTTTGTTGCGGTGGGCGAGCTCTCGGTTCAGCTTCTCTATCTCGGACTCTCTGTGGAACAGTTTGAAGAGCTGTAACTGCACATGCGCGCGCACCACCTCGTCCTTCAGCCGCTGGTACCGCTCCGCCTGCACACACACACACGGAGAACACAGCTGGTCAGCTTTCTGACACGCAAATACATTAGTTCTGCACTGAGAAAACTAGCACTACATTAGGAGCCCACCTCTTCTTTCTCCTGCTTGGCCTCTTTTCGCTCCGCTGCGATGTTTTTCTTCCGGTGGTAGTTGAACTGCGTGTCCTCCTCGGCCTTCACCATTTCCTTCTTGAGCCTGTCGTACTCCTGAGCGAGCTCTCCAGAGCGAGAGATCTCCTCAAACAGAGCGGTTCTCTCTTTAGGGTTCTTCATGGCGATCGACTCCACCGCACCCTGTGGGAGAACAACACCACATCTACACTTAGCACTTTCTGGCAATGTTCCCTCTAAGCTGCGCGCGTGCGCGGTGGCGCACTTCTGATGCCGCGGCCGCGCAGAAAATAATAAAATGCCACGCAGAGGACTGAGTCGAAATGTGTGGGGAAATCCATTTGATTGTAGTTTAAGTGAGAAATCATTTCAGTGCTCTGGTCAACCGCTATAGTGTGAAAACTGGTGAATGCAGTTTACATCTTTCATAGAAAGAGAACTTATGCGTGTGATTGGCAGTGAGTCGTGTGTGTGGACCAAATAGCTCAATACGAGAGGCAACGAGAAACGACATGTGAAATAAAAATCACATCATAATGTTTTAAAGAAGAGTGGTTTGATTAAAGTGGTCAAAAATAATAATATAATATGAATTTTTTTTAAGCATTTAAACTGATATATTATATCACTTCAATTCGTTTTTTTTTTATATTATATTAGGCCTATATTTTATTATATTATAAGCCTAAATAATGAATCTCACAAGGGTATTGTTTAGGGCTCATTGCCATTAAAAAGTTTGAAACCCCCTGATAAAGAAAATATTGAAAATTTCATAAGCAATAAACAATCATTTAACTTTGATGGTTTAATGCTTCCTGTACACAATTAATTGACTGTACAAAAACACTTTATGGTTTTCCCAAACTGGTTATGGTTTTCTTTCATACTATATTCTATTATTGTAAAGAACTGTCCTGCAGAAGATTTTGTAAATTATTTTTCATAGGATTTATTGGTAAAGACTGTACAGTTAACAGCACTGTAAAAAAAAAAAATCAGGTAACCTAAAATGTGCTTCATTTAGTGACTGTAACTGCTAGTTTTTCAAAAATATGATTTAATACCAATAAGTTACATCAAGGGTCATATAAAATAGAAATGGCACATTCAAGTTAAAAGTTAAAACTGAATGTTGAACCCATTGTGTTTCTACGTATGCTGTACAGGTCAGGTGTAAAGAATATTTTTGCTCAGGTGGCGAAAAATGTCCGCCCAATAGAAAAAAGTTTTGCTCAGCAAGAAAAAAAAATTAGAGGGAACATTGCTTTCTGGATGTCCATTTATCTGACCTGTAACTATAGTAATAAAAAAAATCCTACCATCTGAGTAATTTAAACTTGAAGTACAAGCTTCATGTTTTGTGCGTTTATGCTTTCAAAAACTAAAGAGACCCTGGAGGAAGTGCAAAGGAGCAGAGCAACACAGGGCTGAACGCTACAGTCCTTGTCAAAGGACTGTAGCGTACGACTTGTTACAGTCGTAAACCACATCAAAGGACTGTAGCGTACGACTTGTTACAGTCGTAAATAGGGTTGGGTACCGAAACTCGGTGCCAATAGGGAACCGGTTCCGACGTAAACGGTAGTAACCAGACCGAATAAGAACGACAATTTCGGTGCCTGATTTCGGTGCCTGACTTTTAATTAGGCACACACACACACACACACACACACGCACAGTCTCTTCTGTCTCGCAAGCGCGCTCTTGCTCGCAAGGTTTGGCTGCATTTCACGTGTAAAATTACGCGTCAGAACGCCCTCTGGGTGTGCCGATAGTCTGAATCCCATATAGAATCAAGCCAATCCATTGGCTAATGGCGCGGGCGCCGCATCGATGCACTTACGTCCTCATATTATGTTGGCGCGCTCCTCTGATTTCTCTGTCGAAAAAGGAAGCTGGTCGGCAGCGCGAGGAGCTTGGCAGCGTCTCGTTCCCTATTGAGAGAAATGTTACACCAGTAACCAGAGATGTTCTCTTTCATAGGTTCACTCAACGCTGCGTAGCTAAGAAGCAGTGGATTTGTAGGCTGCTGTATCACGTGCCGTTTGAACTGACGCGCTACAGCGATCTGTCACATTTCAAAGAGCCAAACCGTTATTTATTGTGTGAATCTCGTAAAAATATTGACACAATCTGACAGCTGTGGATTTGTTCCATATCAAAAGTAACCTTCTCTGTCTTGTCTGTCGGTGTCCTCTTTGTCCGCGATTTTTCTCTGCGTGAGAAAATGGATGTGTGGCGTGAGAGCGTGTGAAAAGGGTCAATTGCGTGAGAGTTGGCAGCTCTGCTAGTAATCTCTATTAATCTCCAGTATTATTACATTGTTTGATACAATATTGTTTTATTTGATATTATGTAAATGTGTAAAATGTAATGTAAAAATTTGTATTTTATATTGGTTTTATTATTACCATATGTTAACGTTACTTGTATTTATATTGTTTAAAGATTTAAGTTAATATTGTGTCCAGTTTGGCCCTGTAAATAAAAGGGTATTATTTTTTGATAAAGTGTGTGCAGTTTCGTTTTCTTAAGTACCGTTTCAAGAACCGTTTAAGCACCGGAACCGTTTAAAAAATACCGAGTAGGTACTGGTATCGGATAAAACCCAACCGATACCCAACCCTAGTCGTAAACCACATCTAAACCGTGGTTTAGGTTTGAACTTGCCCTGACAACATTTTACTGGCACAAAAATAAAAAAGCCCCCAAAACTGCAGGTGCCAGTGACAGGCTTACAGGGTCTTTTAAGACCTTTGTAAGACCTGAAGAAATAAAAGTAAATGCTGTAAATTAGGGGTGTGCAATATTGACAAATTATATCTCCATATTTTCAAAGATTTTGTTGATAGCAATAAATAGATCATATTATTCATAATCTATGCAATGGTCAGTTCACAGTGAACGCAAATTGTCACGTGAATAAGCAAATCCGCAAAGAAAGAATAATACAAATCTTTGTTAGATAGTTTTAATTTGGTAAAAGTATTTATACATGTCTAAGTCAAAGTGTAATCTAAAATTGCATAAGTAAAAAGACTTTATGACCTTAAATTTTCTTAAAAGCATCATGAGGTGAGTTGATCGTAGAGACCATTGGTGCCAATTTTTTTTACGATATACTTGCTTACGATGCTTTTGAGAAGTGCAGCCCAGAACTGCATGCCAAACTAATCCAGTTTGCTCCAGGGAAATGACATACTCCACCTGTAAAATTGAACAATTGTAAAGAAGCAGTTTTAATTACCTGAAAGACCAGGAAGTTTCTGGCCTTGATGAGGATCCCCAGTTTCTCCAGTTCCTCGCTGTACTCCGCCAGCGGCACCACTTTACTGTTGATGCGGTACTCCGACGAGGAGCCTGCACAAGACACCAGCAGTTCAGGTGCGAGTGCAGTGGGCATTAATGAGTCACTCTGCTCTACGGCTGCACACTTATTAATAATAATAGAACAAGTCAACTCCTGTGGTTTCACATGACATACTTAAAGGTGCCCTAGAATGTGAAATTGAATTTATTTTGGCATAGTTAAATAACAAGAGTTCAGTACATGGACATGACATACAGTGAGTCTCAAACACCATTGTTTTCTCCTTCTTACTTAAATCTCGTTTTTGAAAAACACCCCTGAAAAATAGGTGAATCTCCACATAACACCGACTGTGGATAGGGATCATTAATATGTACGACTAACAGTCGGGATCATTAATATGTACGACTCCAAGAATTTGAATATGCCAGCCCATGTTCAATGCCAGGCGGAACTGCGCAGCCGAAGCATAGCAGTTGCTCAGTGTTTGGATGTACACATGAACACAAAAGTATTTTTTAGTTAGTGACGACTGTTTCCTCAACTTGGGCCAATACAGAGCTGGCCTCGGATCGAGCTACCAGGCAACACTTTCTGATGTGTAATTGTTCGAGTTCAGACAGGTAATCTTTCTCTCAAAATCGTTCAATACTGTTTATGCATCAGTAAGTCAAGCCAGTGACTAAAATATCAGCTTCACATCGTTTCTTTTAGTAGGATGAAAAAAAACTTATTTAAATTGTGAATAAATTATATACAGAAAGCGATCAAAGAACAATCTTTCCACACAGCGCGAGTTTATCTGGACACTTGCCAAACTCGTTATGAATTCAATGACGCACGTTACACTGCACAACGAAGCTCTTACTGTATTTACATCATCGTGTTTGCATTGGTGAAAGCATTAGAGAGAGTGCAGAAACTGCTTTGCAGTGATAAGATCTACATGCTCGCGATCAACACACTGTCATCTGCTCAACGCTCATCACGGCAACATTGTATGTGATGGGAATAGATCTAAATACTTTAAAAACATCTCACGATTCGTTAATCTCGATAGCTGTAATAGTAAAAACGTATAATAGCTGTAGTAGTAAAAGTATTCGAGAGAGTTTCACGTGTAATACATAGCTATTTCATATGCAAGCATGTCAGCCAATCACAGCAGAGGCCGGTTACACACAGCAGACACGCCCCTTCAAACAGAGCGTTCAAATCAGAGGCTAAAATCAGGCTAGGAAAAATGCCTTTTATTTCTAAATTATGATTATTTTTGATCTAAAAAACATACTAACAGTATAAGGGCAACCCAGGAAACATTATAAAATAATAAAAAAAAACATTCTAGGGCACCTTTAAAGCATGTTACTGAAGCAGCAAAACATGCAATCAATCACAAGCTGTGCGCATGAAAGGACATTTGGACAAACACAGTTTAGTGCTGAGACTTCCACAGAAGATGTGTGTACATGTCTTAATATTTAGATCACTTCGACTCCTCCGATCGACCAGCCAGGGGCCAAAATTGATCAAAATTTGTTTACTTATTTATAACTGACTGTTTACTTGTCTTTATTAATGTTTGAAATGTATATTAGTCTAGTTGTTTTTGCTGTGGTATGTTAAAACCATAGGCAAAAGCTCCTAGTGTAAGTGCTGCTGAGTTTTGCTTATGTTATTCAGCTGCAATTTAATGTTTTGCAAAAACACACAGAATAAATAATTGATATCTAAATGATTGACCCTTTTTTTTTTACCTTATTGGAATCAAAACTGGGAATCGAAAAGCAGAATCAGAATCGCTAAAATTCAAACGATACCCAACCCTATTATTTGTGCAGCCCTAACTACGATTGGGTGTTGTAAAGCACAGCCGTGTGTGAGCCGTGTGTGAGCCGTGTGCGGTACCGATGATGATCCTGGAGAAGGTCAGGTCCTGGCCGCTGTCCTGCTGGTACACCATGCTCACAAACGCTCGGTTCGCCGCAGGTTTGCCCACTGGAGCGCCATGAATCAAATCCTTCAGTGTTTTCACACGCAAGTTACTGGTCTTCTCTGCCAGGACAAAGCTGATGGCATCCATGAGATTGGATTTGCCTGATAATAAAAAAGCTTTCATTAGATAAACATCAATAAAAGACAGCATGAAATACAGCACAAAAAGAAAACTAGATTTCATTGAGAATTACAAGCTAGGGGTGTAACGACGCCCTCATGTCACGGTTAGTAATATCACGAAACTGAACTCACGATACGATATTATTGCGATACTCCAAGACATATAATAAAAGGTTATCAAAAAATATACTGTTGATTACAATGCTTGGACTTGGTACTGAAACCCAAAGCACAGGACAATAGAGACACCAGAATAACAATACCGGTATTCATGATTCTGAAGCTGAAAATACTGAATTATTTCAGATGAATATGCTTGCACTAGATATATTTATAATAATGTAGGCCACTTTTCAGTGGTAACATCAGACGTCTGGCTTTATCTGGACCCACAGAAGATATCCCCCCCATTATTATACATTATATTCAACATTATATAGTAGTTTATCGCGAACATAAATGCACAACTTTAAAGGAGATTTTCTCAATGTTTCGACTTTTTTGCATCCTCAGATTCCAGATTTTTATACAGTTGTATATTGGCCAAATATTGTCCTATCCTAACAAACCATACATCAATGGAAAGCTTATTTATTCAGCTTTCAGATGATATATGAATGTGTATGATGTGCTTTGGTGTTTATAGTTTTGAACTATATTGACTCATTATAGCCTTTGGATATCGGTGTCCTTTTTGCCATCAAAGTGAACCTCCTAAGGGTCTGAGGTCCTCCAATCATATCTCACAAAATCCTGCAGGAAACACTAATAATAATTACAATAACAACCGAGTCATATTAGATGGCTCCAAAACAGTAAATGTGGGCTTTGATAAGTCAAGTAGTGAGATTTTTTTAAACTGATCACTTCATTGGCACTGAAAGAGGTCTGAGTTATTTTGTGTAAAGAGTAAAGTTAAATCCAAGTGTAAACACCCTTAAAAGACCTTCATACCACATTTGCACCACATACAGTCTGTACACACCTCTGGGTGAGTGCCACTTCACATGCAGCTTCTCAATCACCCTTTATAGAGCAAAGATGGGGCTCATTGATACTGATTTTATTTGATTGGTAAATTACTTGAACTATTGATATGTTGAAGAATTTGGCAAAAGATGACGGGGACGTCATAAACGAATGCAGTGATATGTGCATGTGTTAATATGTCTAAACGTGTAATAATCCCTCATTGTTTATTAAAAGTGTTGTTGTTATTATTAGCGAACTGTGAACACGCTTACCTGATCCATTCGGCCCAATAATCGCTGTAAACTTGTGGAAAGGCCCGATTATCTGTCTGCCTTTGTAAGACTTAAAGTTTTCGATCTCTATTAACTTTAGGTAGCCCATGGCGAATTACTTATTCCGGAGAGTTTGATAAAAAATTAAAATGTGAAGCTGTTCAGAGCGCCTAATGCTAGCACGAAAAAAGAAAGCAGGCTAACATCGACTCTGAGCACTTCAGATATATTCAACGACAGACTAATATATCCTTAAAAAAACCTGCACTTCAAAGCAGAACAAAACTAAAATTAAACTAATATATATTTGTAATATTCGTTATAACACAACTAAAACAGGCGGCCATTGAATACAGCGCGCGCGATAACTGTCTGTTCCATAAACACAACACATATCGCGAGAAGATGCTAAAACTCTCTAAAACATGAAGGATATCGCGAGAATTTAGTACTGCGTCAGACGCCCCGCCCCAGCAAGCCTAGCGCCCTAGCGCGGTTTGTGCGTGTTCCTTCCTTTCTTTTACTGTCTATGGTTCCTTCTCCAGATGGAAGTGATGCCCGGGAAGTCTTTAAATCTTAATATTGTTGGGACTTAATGATATAATTCATTTATCCCAAATTAAGCTTTAATGTACGGTGAAAATGCATCACTATGGATTCAAAGGTATTGCAAAGGCACCATCTAGCGGCCACTGGCGGATGCACGATACAGTTGCGCTCTGTCTGCACGGGAAGCTCGTTCGAGAAGTGTGTGTGTGTTGTTTATCAATAACTGTGTGCGTCCATTCGAGAAATCCACACACACCTATAATGTAAACCCACCATCTCCATCATTATAAGTTGATCTGCTGCAACGCCATGTCCAAATCGGCACCTGTACTGTACACGTGTGACGTCACAGCCGCAGTCTGATGCACGTGTGTGTGTGTGTGTGTGCTGTTTCTTACAGGCTGTCCTCAAACTAACCCTTCCCTGCCTCTTCCTGTGTGTGTACTGACCTGGTACTGACCGAGAATACAGCCTCCTTAGCGCCTGTGGTCCTTCTCTCAAACATACATAAAGAGAATATACATATTTTGTGGAACTGCTTTAGGTATGGTATATCCCTAAAGTATTAATGCAAGACAAGAAGTTCTAGTTATGCCACTGCCACTTCATGGCTTCGTCTTTTCTGGAGTATTTATATGGTCCCATCACAAGATATATCTCATAACTTTATTACCAGAACTCTGCTGTACATCTGCAGATCGTAGAGAAATTGATTTATTAGGATTAACCCCTTGAGATGACCCATCTCGTTTTCCAGGGGTCCCACCACAGTGTAACAGTCACTATATCAAACACACAACAAAACACAAATTAACAATACATCAACAAACAACAAAACACAAACAATAATTGACAAATAACACCAAAGTTGAAATAACAACTACTAAATGTACAACAAAGTTTCTGTATCATTGAATCTAATTATAAATAAACATCCAATATAAAAATAAAGTGTCACCTTCAATGATAGCATGTACAGTCCAACGCAAAATGAGTTCATGTTTGTTTAAACATCCAAAATGATGTAATAGATCGAATATCTGCAGGGAAATTAATCCAGTCTATTGGGGCTTTACACATAAAAGCTTTTACCAATTGTTATTTTTGTTCAAAAATATTGTTGAAATCCGTAGATATTTAAAATAAATACATTTAAATATAAACTGAAGCCAGTGAATATGTCGTCTTAAACGCAGAGATGGAAACCTCACTCACTCTAGAGAAAGCTTCGTGCTGATTTTCTTCTCATCTTTCTTGAGGTGTACACCTAATCACATTTAGGTGTACTAATTTTTCATTATTGCTATTTTAACATTTTATAAATATTGCAGTGTCATCAAAACTGACTCGTGGCAGCACAGTTGTCAGTGTATTGGAAGCAGTGATCTGTGGGATGGCTTGATGGAATAAGCGGTTGAGTGTAAAGGTGTTTCTTTACTTCTGGCCACACTGCAGACTTACGTGTGTGTGTGTGTGTGTGTCGTAAACCACACCAGACACTGGGAACGCAGTAAATGAGAGAATTGGAAAATAACTTTATTTGTTTACAAAAATACAAAGAAATCGAACACTTAAAGCAGTTGAGTGCACATAAGTGCTGTGTTTGTAGAGTGATGTCTCAGTGAAGGCTGGTTATGATGACGTCCTCTGGCTGCTGGTGTCCACAGCGCTGGCCTCTCTGAACTGCTGAGTCCAGCTCTGAGGATCCTGCTCAAACAGCTGCCGGAGCACACACACACACACACACGCCACAGCACGGTTACGCTCTTCATTCAGATACATGTGTTCAGCTGCAAGGCATTACACTCATGAAGAAATCACCAACAGTCATTTTAAGGGTAAATCCTTGCCAAGAACATGTCAGGGCCATACATCAGCAAAACTGAAATTATTTAAAAGAAAAAAAGCTTCTTTTAAAGGCCATGTGCAAAGCAATGTGCTTTTAGTCTGTTTACTAGCTAATAGACAATGGATGCAAACACAACAGGGGTGAAAAAGACCAAAATGTAACAGTTGGGACAAGACATTTGAAAAAGAGAGGTCATGGTTTATTAAGTTTAATTTATTACAAGGCAGAGTGGTGGTATTAGGGTTAGGTATATATAATTATATAGGGTATATTATATATATATATTATGTATAGTATTTAAATGACAAACTGTGAGAAAAAAAAAAAAGTTATCCATGGGGAAAAATCTATATAGATGACTGTGTTTTGCTTGTATTTATCAAAGGTGCACATTAGGGGAGAGCGTTGTAATTAAAAGATTGAGATAAAAAAGAGATTGCAGACTTACAGAAGGCAAGAAAGGGAGGGTGTAATGGTGATTGATAAATAGGTGCTGAACATTTCAAATATGTGTATTTCACCATTCAAGCGCAATAAGCCACAGAACTCATTAAGGTTCACACACAGCGTCTTTCTGCCACACTTGAGTGTGTGTCGCACAGAAAGCTGCCTGTCAGCACGTGGGCACTGAATTCACTTCTCCTGCAAGGTTTACTGCAATCTTAATAACTTATCGAGCATGTTCCGCCCTTTAGTTCCTCATTCACCCATGTCCATCACGGGATGGACTTCAATGGATTTGATGGACAACAAATGGATCAGAATATCCAACTTTTTTTTTAAAGGTATGGACATTGCATTTTATTTTTAATCCATTTAAGAAAAAAAAAAAAAACATGTCAAAACCAAGGATTTAAAAATAGGACAAGTGCGCGCCTACAACTACTCTAGCGTGTCAGTAACTTTAAGCAGTCCTGCACTGCACGAGTACATTAACATACTGCGCTTATGAAGAATTTAATAAAATCTCTATAGATTGCCACTTGTTGCCAGGATATATAGCCCTACTCCTCGCGCGCCCACTCTTTGAAAACCCCTGGTTTTTTAATATTAAACAAGGGTGGGTGTGGCCAAAATTACTGGATGTGAACCTACAAAGTAGTTTTTTTGTAAAATAAAAAAGATTTATCAGTGCACCTCTAATGAAATGAATATGGCTTAAGCCCTGCCCATTTTCAAAATTAATCTAAAGTGGCCCTCTCAAAAATGATCAACAATAATATTGTGGTCAAATTATAGTGATAGATGCCCCATTTTACATCCGATTCCCTGCCTGAGGAACTCTCTGCACACGTTACATCAGTGAAACTGCACACACCTCTCCAACGAACTCCAGCATCTTGAGCTTGGACACCTCCTTCTCCGCACGCAGACCCCAGCGAAACTCAAACTCCACCGGCTCCGTGTGAGGAATCTTCACATACTCCAAATACCTGGAGCACACGTGACATGAAGATGAAAACTAGTTCTGCTAACATGACCTGTAGATGTGCCTCAATGTGAACAGCGGTCAAGCTTCAGCCCTTGTGTTGTCAGAAAAGGGCTTTAAAGGAAGAGTTAGAAATGAATACTCTGGCATCATTTACTCGCCCTCAAGCTGTTCCTTCAAACCTGTACGAGTGTCTTTCTTCTGCTGAACACAAAGGAAGATGCTTTGAAGAATGTGGGTAACCAGACAGCAGAGATGCTCACAAGTCTCTGAGCTAGAGTCCAAGTCAAGTCTCAAGTCTCTGAGCTAGAGTCCAAGTCAAGTCTCAAGTCTCTGAGCTAGAGTCCAAGTCAAGTCTCAAGTCTCTGAGCTAGAGTCCAAGTCAAGTCTCAAGTCTCTTGTGGTTATAAGTGTTGCATCACGTACAGCGACCCATCCAGGTTGCTTAGAACACTGCATAACTTTATATAAGGAATTCGAAGCATGTAATATGTTAGGTTACACTTTATTTCGATAGTCCACTTTAGACATTTTACTAACCATGTACATTTTCAACTACATGTCAACTAACTCTCATTAGAGTATTAGTAGACTGTAGTAGACTGCCAGGTTATGATGTGGGTTCGGGTTTGGAGAACAAGTTGACTTGTAGTTGCCAAGTTACTTATAGTCAGTAGAATATCTTTTGGGGAACCAACAAAATAAGATATTATAATACATAATTAGCAGATATTAAGCCTACTAATACTCTAATGAGAGTTAGTTGACATGCAGCTACAAAGTTACTTATAGTTAGTCGAATGTATAAAGTGGACTATCAAAATAAAGTGGTACCATATGTTATTATGACTCCTTTATCTATTAGCATACAGTATCAGCTTTGATTTTGGTATATAATCAGTGTAAACAGGCTATTGCAACATGACAAAAACACCAAGAATGCTTTACTTTGTTAATTTCTTTATTTTGCCTTGTAGCTTGAACATACCAAGACATAAGACCAAATATAGAAAATGATATAACTCACAATACTAAAATTGACACACTCCTATTTAGTGCAAAACATCAGTGTAGCTAAATGCAAATAAACTATTGCGTCCAAATGAAATTAACACTACAGTGCACTTCCAAAACATTCAAATGCTCAAAATCTTTAGTGTAAATGTGAAGCAACTGATCAACTTATGGCATGTAACTTAAGAACAAAATGTTTAGAAATAAAATCCAAAGGGTGAGATCAGACTGGTTAACCTTCTCTTCTCTTAACACACTAGGTATGGGCCACAAAACATTTCTGGCTTCTTCTGGCTGCACTGCCTATGCAACTAATCATAGCTTAACGTTATACTGTAAGTCAACACATCCCAGACTCTCAAACCAGTGTAACGTTATAACTAAATGAAACTGTAACGTTACATAAACAACAATAATCCTGTAACCTGTTTGTAGACAACGGGCAGCCAGCGGCACGTAAATGATTAACATTACGTTAATCGACCACCACAAGGTTGGCAATTAAACAAACGCTCATTCATATTTCATAAGGAAGACAATCGGAGTTAACCTCCCGTAACGTTAGGTAGCTAAAGCAATAAGCAAGCTAACGGTAGATGGTCAATGCTGAGCTAAACATGTTTACTCACCTATCAGGGTGCGTTTTCAGACGCCTGATAAAATTAGATGTAAGTTAGTTGAGCCAGAATCTTTTATCGTGATACTGCATATTTTGCATTGAGCGCTTCTTTTGAGCGCGTCTTGTTTGAAGTTTTTGAACCCAAAGCTAACGATGAATGGCACAGCAGCGGCCGGTGCAGTCGAACTTTTTGTTTGTTAATCCTCTCATGTGTGGTCGCGCGCGCGCTGCCAGCAATAGGCCACGTAGTACGTGGTTACGTAGGCAGGTTATAGGTAACGGAGGGAGGGGGATAACAGCGAGCTCATCAGACGTTTCCTAAAAATAAACATTGTTCACGAGTCCCGCAGCTCGAGTCCGAGTCGAGTCTGAAGTCTTTCGAGGACGAGTCTCAAGTCGAGTCTGAAGTCACTGTGTGTGGGACTTAAGTCGCACTCGAGTCCGAGTCTCAAACTCGAGTCCCCATCTCTGCCAGACAGTTGATGGACCCCATAGACTCCCATAGTATTTTATTCTCATCAACTGTCTGGTTACCCACATTCTTCAAAACATCTTCCTTTGTGTTCAGCAGAAGAAAGAAACTCGTACAGGGTTGGAACAACTTGAGGGCGAGTAAATGATAACAGGATTTTCATTTCTAAGTGAACTATTGCTCTAACCATTACCCACTAGGCTCTATCTAATGTACCCATTTCATTAACAGTCCCTCTTGAATAGGAATCTCTCCAAACAGTCGCTCAATGCCACTATGGTTATAGTCATAGAAGCATGTCAGGAGTCATCTGATGAAGATCACGAATCTGTTCTGTCTTCATTCTGCTGGACCCCTTTATTGTCTATGGTGTGATATAAACCACCTGTTCATGGTCTGAGGAACAGCGGCTCTGAACACACCACCTTACCTGGGACTCAAACACAGCCCCTGGGGCATCAGGCCCTGTACTCATTAATAGACACTTTTCCACTGTGTATGAGTATTGAAAGTGAGGGCTTGGGAAACACCACACCATTTAAAGAAAGCCAATCATTTTGTTGCAGAAAGACACATTCACTTACTTCTGCCGTACAAACTCATCTGTGACCACCTTCTTTACATCACCAAACTCGTCATGCTTCTCCCTGTGAGGAGACACAAGTGATTTATTAAAAAAGAAAAAAAGGTAATCAGTAAAATTAAAATAAGGTAAAAATTCCAAAAGGATCTTGTCCACCAACCCTGGATCCACGCGCAGCTTCTTGAGTGTATTCCACACCAGATCTACAGAATTCATGAAGACACATGAGAAAGTGATCAGCAGTGGTGTAACACACATGAACACACATGAGAAAGTGATCAGCAGTGGTGTAACACACATGAACACACATGAGAAAATGATCATCAGTGGTGTAACACACATGAACACACATGAGAAAGTGATCAGCAGTGGTGTAACACACATGAACACACATGAGAAAATGATCATCAGTGGTGTAACACACATGAACACACATGAGAAAATGATCATCAGTGGTGTAACACACATGAACACACATGAGAAAGTGATCAGCAGTGGTGTAACACACATGAGAAAATGATCAGCAGTGGTGTAACACACATGAACACACATGAGAAAGTGATCAGCAGTGGTGTAGTGTGTGTGACTGTGTGAGTGATCAGCAGCGGTGTAGTGTGTGTGACTGATCAGCAGCGGTGTAGTGTGTGTGACTGTGTGAGTGATCAGCAGTGGTGTAGTGTGTGTGTGACTGTGTGAGTGATCAGCAGTGGTGTAGTGTGTGTGACTGTGTGAGTGATCAGCAGTGGTGTAGTGTGTGTGACTGTGAGTGATCAGCAGCGGTGTAGTGTGTGTGACTGTGTGAGTGATCAGCAGCGGTGTAGTGTGTGACTGTGTGAGTGATCAGCAGTGGTGTAGTGTGTGTGTGACTGTGTGAGTGATCAGCAGTGGTGTAGTGTGTGTGACTGTGTGAGTGATCAGCAGTGGTGTAGTGTGTGTGACTGTGTGAGTGATCAGCAGTGGTGTAGTGTGTGTGACTGTGAGTGATCAGCAGTGGTGTAGTGTGTGTGTGACTGTGAGTGATCAGCAGTGGTGTAGTGTGTGTGTGACTGTGAGTGATCAGCAGTGGTGTAGTGTGTGTGACTGTGAGTGATCAGCAGTGGTGTAGTGTGTGTGACTGAGTGATCAGCAGTGGTGTAGTGTAGTGTGACTGTGTGAGTGATCAGCAGTGGTGTAGTGTAGTGTGACTGTGTGAGTGATCAGCAGTGGTGTAGTGTGTGTGTGACTGTGAGTGATCAGCAGTGGTGTAGTGTGTGTGACTGAGTGATCAGCAGTGGTGTAGTGTAGTGTGACTGTGTGAGTGATCAGCAGTGGTGTAGTGTGTGTGACTGTGAGTGATCAGCAGTGGTGTAGTGTGTGTGACTGTGAGTGATCAGCAGTGGTGCAGTGTGTGTGACTGTGAGTGATCAGCAGTGGTGTAGTGTGTGTGTGACTGTGAGTGATCAGCAGTGGTGTAGTGTGTGTGTGACTGTGAGTGATCAGCAGTGGTGTAGTGTGTGTGTGACTGTGAGTGATCAGCAGTGGTGTAGTGTGTGTGACTGTGAGTGATCAGCAGTGGTGTAGTGTGTGTGACTGTGAGTAATCAGCAGTGGTGTAGTGTGTGTGACTGTGAGTGATCAGCAGTGGTGTAGTGTGTGTGACTGTGAGTGATCAGCAGTGGTGTAGTGTGTGTGACTGTGAGTGATCAGCAGTGGTGTAGTGTGTGTGTGACTGTGAGTGATCAGCAGTGGTGTAGTGTGTGTGTGACTGTGAGTGATCAGCAGTGGTGTAGTGTGTGTGACTGTGAGTGATCAGCAGTGGTGTAGTGTGTGTGACTGTGAGTGATCAGCAGCGGTGTAGTGTGTGTGTGACTGAGTGATCAGCAGTGGTGTAGTGTGTGTGACTGTGTGAGTGATCAGCAGTGGTGTAGTGTGACTGTGAGTGATCAGCAGTGGTGTAGTGTGTGTGACTGTGTGAGTGATCAGCAGCGGTGTAGTGTGTGTGACTGTGTGAGTGATCAGCAGTGGTGTAGTGTGTGTGACTGTGTGAGTGATCAGCAGTGGTGTGGTGTGTGTGACTGTGAGTGATCAGCAGTGGTGTAGTGTGTGTGACTGTGTGAGTGATCAGCAGTGGTGTAGTGTGTGTGACTGTGAGTGATCAGCAGTGGTGTAGTGTGTGTGACTGTGAGTGATCAGCAGTGGTGTAGTGTGTGTGACTGTGAGTGATCAGCAGTGGTGTAGTGTGTGTGTGACTGTGAGTGATCAGCAGTGGTGTAGTGTGTGTGTGACTGTGAGTGATCAGCAGTGGTGTAGTGTGTGTGTGACTGTGAGTGATCAGCAGTGGTGTAGTGTAGTGTGACTGTGTGAGTGATCAGCAGTGGTGTAGTGTGTGTGTGACTGTGAGTGATCAGCAGTGGTGTAGTGTGTGTGACTGTGAGTGATCAGCAGTGGTGTAGTGTGTGTGACTGAGTGATCAGCAGTGGTGTAGTGTAGTGTGACTGTGTGAGTGATCAGCAGTGGTGTAGTGTGTGTGACTGAGTGATCAGCAGTGGTGTAGTGTGTGTGACTGTGAGTGATCAGCAGTGGTGTAGTGTGTGTGACTGTGAGTGATCAGCAGTGGTGTAGTGTGTGTGACTGTGAGTGATCAGCAGTGGTGTAGTGTGTGTGACTGTGAGTGATCAGCAGTGGTGTAGTGTGTGTGTGTGACTGTGAGGGATCAGCAGTGGTGTAGTGTAGTGTGTGTGACTGTGAGTGATCAGCAGTGGTGTAGTGTAGTGTGACTGTGTGAGTGATCAGCAGTGGTGAAGTGTGTGTGACTGAGTGATCAGCAGTGGTGTAGTGTGTGTGTGACTGTGAGTGATCAGCAGTGGTGTAGTGTGTGTGACTGTGTGAGTGATCAGCAGCGGTGTAGTGTGTGTGACTGTGTGAGTGATCAGCAGTGGTGTAGTGTGTGTGACTGTGAGTGATCAGCAGTGGTGTAGTGTGTGTGACTGTGTGAGTGATCAGCAGTGGTGTAGTGTGTGTGACTGTGAGTGATCAGCAGTGGTGTAGTGTGTGTGACTGTGAGTGATCAGCAGTGGTGTAGTGTGTGTGTGACTGTGAGTGATCAGCAGTGGTGTAGTGTGTGTGTGACTGTGAGTGATCAGCAGTGGTGTAGTGTGTGTGTGACTGTGAGTGATCAGCAGTGGTGTAGTGTGTGTGACTGTGAGTGATCAGCAGTGGTGTAGTGTGTGTGACTGTGAGTGATCAGCAGTGGTGTAGTGTGTGTGACTGTGAGTGATCAGCAGTGGTGTAGTGTGTGTGACTGAGTGATCAGCAGTGGTGTAGTGTGTGTGTGACTGTGAGTGATCAGCAGTGGTGCAGTGTAGTGTGACTGTGAGTGATCAGCAGTGGTGTAGTGTGTGTGACTGTGAGTGATCAGCAGTGGTGTAGTGTGTGTGTGACTGTGAGTGATCAGCAGTGGTGTAGTGTGTGTGACTGTGAGTGATCAGCAGTGGTGTAGTGTGTGTGTGACTGTGAGTGATCAGCAGTGGTGTAGTGTGATGAAGCACTCACTCTCTTTGATGACTCCACCCTTCATGAAGACGACACTGAGGATGACAAACAGCAGACCCTTCTTCGGGTTTACAGAACGCCTGTGAGGACAGAAGGAACAGCTGGACTAGTGCACACGTGTTTGAGTGGATCTCACAAAACTGTTTCTGGTTCATATTTCAGTCCAAAGTCTGTCTGTCTATTATATCCAATACTGTAATGAGACATTTTCATGGCAACAGAAAGTTCAATGAGATAGTCTGATCAGAATCGTCACATTCCCATTATTGCTCACGCAGTGTGTGTGAGAAACAGGCCTGAGTGATAGATGAACATCCTGCTAAGGGCCACACTCACACTGCTGTTAAACTTAATACCCATCCATCAATATTACTGATCTGACGGCACTGACACCATTGGATGAGCACTGAGCTGAGCTGATGATGACATCACTGTTTTCTGCAGAGCGGCTGTATAGCTGAAATAAACTTTACACAGTTAGTGAACAGAACTGAATCAACACTGAACTCACTTCAGCTGAATAACGACTGCTGTAGAGCTGAGCTCTGTTTGCATCACTGAATCAGTATTTCCCTGTTATCTCTGTAAAGCTGCTTTGTGTTGTAGAAATAAAGCGCTGTAGAGATAAAGGTGACTCGACTTAAACCCGGATTGACAAAATAAAGTAATTTGTAAGTAGAATTGAATTACTACAGAAGCACGTCAGGTGTTAGCTAATTTCGTTCATTTACACGACAGCGGCGTTTTGTGGGCCAGACAACACAAACTTTTGAAAACAGCTTTCAAAGAGCAAGTTTTGAAAGCGATACAGTAATCGTCTCCATGTAAACTACAGAAACATGAATCTGTGAAGACGGTGAGGTCATGCACATGTTCAGACTACAGGCGAACCGTGGTTTACACAGTGACATCGCAGACTCCTGGCCTGACATGAATAACACACAGTTTCAATTGTTTTTGTAGATCCGTGTGAATGGGGATCATTGTGACAACTTTCTCTTCAGTTCACAAACAAAGGAAAAACGTTTCAGTTTTCAGTACATCGTTGTCATGCAAAGGTATCCTTAAACTCTGGGTAATGCTATACGCTCGAAGATTCAGTTTGTGCTATTTTACTGCATTTCTATCTTCATATTATGGAAGCCTTCATTACTACATATTGTTTTCTTTTGACTAATACATACTTGTACGTGTTATAGTAGTGCTTATCCATAGTGTGTGTGTGTGTGTGTGTGTCTGTCTGTGTGTTACTTACATACTCACAGGCTCTCCTTGAATGGGATCCAGCTTATTGATCAGGATATAAATGTGATTTTTGGGATCAGTCTCCACCAGCTTTAGTCCAAACACCTGCATCACACACACACACACACACACACAGTTCAGCTCTGCTCATATTCACACTATAAAGATCCTTCAGTGGAGGTGTTCAACACCTGCATCTCTCTCTCACACACACACACACACACACACACACACACACATACACACGCTGTACCTGCTCAAATGTTCGACACACACGGTTCATGATATCTGTGTAGAGGAGTTTGTAGTCCTTTATCACATGTTTGCCAATGTCTGCAGAAATCAGTCAAAAGACAGAAAACAATGAATATGTATTAAATATAAATAATTATTTCTCTGTAATGCAGTACTATGATAGGGATCTAATGAAGTGTAATTCACTGACTCTAGAAGACAAACCTGCTCTTCGAATGGGTATTTTCTTTTGGTCTTTAATCAAGATGAACTGGACCACCTCTGCCACCTTGGCACAGAAGCAGAGAAACGTTCACATGAACTATTACTGAATATTACTGATCTGACGGCACTGGCACTGTTGCATGAGCACTGAGCTGATGAAGACATCACTGTTTCTGCAGAGCGGCTGTATAGCTGAACTGAACTCTGAATGCAGCTTTAAATGAGCATTTCATTAGATCTGAAGTGCCGAATGATCAAAATGCAAGATCCATATTGTTCTATCGAGAGAGACTGTACATCTGCATATACAGTATCTAATATGTGAAACTTTTCGTTGTTTTGGAGCACACTAGCATATCAATAAGTAAGCATACTTACCAAACTAAATTAAGACAGAAAACTTTGTTTTGATTTCTTGGGGCATTCAAAACGTTTGAGTTTAGGAAGTTCAGTGTTTATTGAAACTCAGTTGAGCTCATGTTCTCTGCCACTGCTACACACGCTCATCTACTGAACCCGTCAGTGAAGAGTCAGCTCGAACACACAGCCGCTCTTCAGTCACCAGACCAGCTCTGCCACATGCAGAACACCACACATGAGTGTGAGGAAGCACCTTGCGGTCGATCTGGTCCGGTGTGAAGTTCTCTCGGGCCCTCTGCACCTGTGATGATGTCACCTGGCTGAAGGACGCCTCCTCCTCATCTTCATTCAGTGTTGCCTGAGAGCGCTACACACACACACACACACACACACACAAGCAATACAACACAATACACACAATCATTGACAATGTGTTGTTCTTAAAAGTTTTGAAATTCTTACCAAAGCAGCGCTCAAAATTCAGAATTTAAGTTACTCAGTTTTAAAACAAGAATATTTTGTTTATTTAACTCGTTTGTAAATGTGATTTCTTACTCTCTGAGTTTTGTTCTGAGAAGCTGTAACCGGTTTCTTCCTCTGAGACATGGCGATCGATCCCTGAGTATCACACACACACACAAATAGAAATAAATAAAATACATAAATCCATGTAAGTTAACGTTACCGTGTCTCTCTCATCTTGGATGTAACAAACTCAATACGTTACGCGTTAAGATTATAACATCAGGAACAACAGATTCAATTAGATAAACCACTAATATTACATATGTTCGAATAAATGACGTAAATAATAATGATAATAATAACAATACAGGATAAGATGTTTAAAGCAGTTTTCACCTGTCAGTGATGCTCTATCAGGGCAGTTTGTTTCCCGGTTCTTCTTCTTCTTCTGCTGCTGCTGCTGCCATAGAGCGTGAGCTGAAGCTGATCCTCGTCACACCGCCGCCATCTACTGGACAACAGCGCCAGCGACATAATACACACCATGTATGTATGTATTTATTTATTTATTTATTTATTTATTTATTTATTTATTTATTAATTATGTCTGGGTTTGCAATAAGCTGCTTCGTCGTTTGGATTTGGAAGCTTGTTTCCCCATAAAAAAAATAAAAAAATAAATATAAAAAAACTTTTTATCTCACAATTCTGACTTTTTTTTACTCATAAATCTCATTTTTATTTACTTCACTTTTTATTTATTTTTATGTTTTATAGCGTACGGGTGGCGACTGTACATTTTAATTTACACACAGCTGGCTGGGTGGAAAATAAACTTTGTGTCGAGTCAAAAACAAAACATTAAATTAAAATGGAAATTTTCAAAAAAGCAATCATTAATTCTATTTTATTCTATTTATTCTACATGCAATTCATACCAATTGCCGTTAGAGGAGGCACTTGTAAAAGGTTGAAAGATGTTCAGCTCAGGAGAACAGTGGTAAAGTCCGTTGAGAGCAGATGATCAATGAAGACAGCGCACACACACTAGAGGAGCAGTGGGGCTTCTTGAATATTATATTCTGTAGTAGTAATGATGGATGCCGTCGAGTCCGACAGAAGGGCTTCTCCTCTGAAGAACTTCGTGGCTGGAGGGGTTGGTGGGCTCTGTCTCCTGTTCGCTGGACACCCGCTGGACACTATCAAGGTAACAAGATTCATGAAATAACAGAGCACAAGTAAGAGAGGAACATACATTGACAAGGGTGTCATTCATAAAGTAATATTTTTTATCTGCTTTAACATGATTAGGAACTTTGGGGTGATACATGGCATTCTTCTAGACAAACATAATAATGCATACTGCTATTCTGATACTATAATATGTAAATAGAAGATCAGAATAGATAATTTACATTAATTCAGTTCTGGTTTATATGACAGTCTGAATTCACTCAGCTGCCAAATATTTACACTTACAGACTTAAGAATAGTGCATGAATGCATTTTAGTTGATTTCTCTTCACCATTCAGTGAATGATTGCTCAGCAGTTTCAGAGAGAGTGGTTAATGTTTCGAGGACAGATGAAGTAACACACACACTTGTGACAGTAGTGATATGTTATCCACAGACACAGAGGGAGCGAATAACACAGATAACGCCAGCTTTTACTGACATAGGGCTGTATCAGTTTTTATTGCACCTCGCTTTATCTCGAATTGGTCTCAAGACACCCTCCAGATAAATGTCTTTCTTCACATTGCTGTGAGTATTGTCATGTGAGCATTCATGTTTCCACAGGTCCGTCTGCAAACGCAGGGAAGTGTTGTCTACAGAGGAACATATGACTGCCTCCGAAAGACTGTTTTCAAAGAGGTAATCGCTTTCTGTAAGCTCATGCTTTTGGAAAAGCACACATAAAGTGTCCCACTCCCCACTTCGTGACAGATATTACTGATATAAGTGTCATGGGAAATTAGCCTTAAACTCAAGTCAAGTGAAGTCAGCTTTATTTCTATAGCACTTTATAAAATACAGCTTGACAGTGATAAACGGAAATAACAGAATCAATGACGCAAACTTCATCAAATATGAGACAAATTCACATTCAGCTGTAGCAATATAACAGTGTCATTATTCAGCTCAGGTCAGTTCAGTTCAATGACTGTGTAAAGATAATCAATTTTAAACCATAAGCAGTTCTACAGAAGACAGTGTCGTTATTCGGCTTGAGTCCGTTTGATGTTGATTCAAGTCGGTTCAGTGTTGATGTTGCAAAATGAGTAAATTATGTAACAGCATCTTTTTCTTGACATTTAATACCAAGTGTACACAGTTTTGGTAATTTTGTTCAGTGGCTCTCAGCTGGTTTTGCTTGAGGACCTAAATTTGACATTGGACATCCAGTGGTGACCAAATTCGTTTATTATACTAAAAAAGGTCTATAAATGTAATTATTAATACATTTATTCCAGTCATGACAACTCTCTGGATAAATCTTTAGTGTGTTATATTTGTATATGACAAGTGAAATATGAATTCATTTCCATCAAAATACTTTGATTGGATGCACAACCTTTGACATCAACAACAAAGGATATGAGAAGTGAATTTAAAAGCATATATATATATATTGCTAACCTGCTGTCTGCACAGTTATCACAGCAGACATGCGACTCAACAGTTAAGATCCACTGATTCATTCCCATAAACGTGTCTTTCTCTGCCCTTACCCTGTTCTACTGTGTGCAGGGGGTATTTGGCCTGTATAAAGGGATGGGTGCTCCGCTAGCTGGTGTCACCCCGATGATGGCACTGAATTTCTTTGGCTTTGGGCTGGGAAAGGAACTTCTGCAACGGGACCCCACCGTACCAATCACGTTAGTACAGCAGAGACACGGGACGTCTGTCATTTAAAATGATGTCAAGTCTGTGCTGAATATGTCACATTTAACACGCTCAATTTCCATGATGTGTCTGAAGGTACAATTTGTAGTCTTAATACAAGCTCATGTATGTTTATCTTCATGTAGCTGAAGACAGCAGCAGGTGAACAGATCTGTTTCTACTCCTCTTTCCCATGGCTTTATCTCTGTCAGGTACACACAGATCTGCTTGGCAGGTATGCTGGCAGGAGTGTTCACCACTGTGATCGTGGCTCCTGGAGAGAGAATCAAGTGTTTACTTCAGGCAGGGCACATTACTGACACACACACACACACTACTGTCATAAATACACCTGTATCCATAGAATGGACACCTCTACTTCTATTTTATGGTAATAAAAAGACCCATGAATGAAGCCTAACCAATTTACTATAGCAACATACTGTATAGCTCACTTGACTTTCATTAATGTAAACTATTTTACTGCCAGAAAGCACAAGAAACTGTTCTTGAGAACCAAAACACTGTCAATTTAGTTAATTTAACACTCTTAGAAGTCCAATACCGTTAGAGTGTGGTGGTAGCAGCACACAAAGAAGATGAAAGAAGATATAAATAACGACTTGGTTACTAGTCAAGTCAAGTCACCTTCATTTATATAGCGCTTTTAACAATATAGATTGTTTCAAAGCAGCTTTACTGTGATAATAGGAGATTAAAGTAACAGATTGTTTTGGCTTTACAGCAGCTCTAGAATAAAGTTATTGTCCAGCTAAAGTTAGTTTTGATTGATTCACTTCCGTTGTGAAGATCATTAGTTATTAACTAAGGGGCCGCTAACATGACACCGTTCTAACAGAAAACCTCTTAACGCGCTCCGGCCCGCTCATCCGCACAAAACAGTGCCAGGTGTCTCGAGAACGCACTCCCCGAAATAGGTTCGAAGGTCTGCGCAAACCTCAAAAATGCAAACCAAACCCGCGAAAACGCAGACGGCATGCACATAAGCATCACGTGTTTAGTCTATAGGTATGCGCGTTTGAATATATATGTGCGCAGGCGTGTAGTCCTTCTTCACAAATCAACCCTCAACAAACTATTTGTCTGGCCTTAAAAATTTATAATACATACATTTTTGTCGTGTCTGCGTAGCCACATGAACCGGAATTATCCCGACAACATTTTATCTGTACAGAGGTAAAGGGAAGGAGGCCTTCACAGGGGAGAAGAACGTAAGAAGAACTTACTAACGTAACCTCAGTTTCCTGAGATAAGGGAACGACTACTACGTCTGCTAGACGCGATAGGTAACCAATCCATTCACGCCGTGCTATGTTCAAGCCGAAACAACATGTTCTATGGCCCCAGCCTGGGACACTTAGACAAGGCCCCGAGGGCAGTAGGGCTAATGGGGCAATCGTGCCCTGAAGAGGGTTCAGAGAGGGTAACCTCTAAGAGTAATGGTGGGCCGGGCTCTTTCAGAGGCCAGCTCTAACTATACAGAGAGGATATATGCCTGTAGCGCAGGGACTTCCAGGTTATAAAATTTGGCGAAGGTGGACGGCGAGGACCAAGCGGCTGCCGCACATATCGCCAATAGACCTCCCACTGGACCACGCCCAGGAGGATGCCATGCCTCTGGTGGAATGTGCTCTGACGCCGATGGGGCATTGCAGGCCCATTTAAGCGTAAGCTGAAGTGGTAGCATCTACTATCCAGCGGGATAATCTTTGCTTCGTGACCGGAAGCCCTTTGGTGCGGCCGCCGAAGCTTACGAAGAGCTGCTCCGACTGTCTGGACTGTGCAGGGCGCTCTATATATGCTCGGAAGGCCCGTACCGGGCAGAGCAGGTGCAATTGTTGCTCGTTTTCCGACGCAGGAAGAGCAGAAAGCGAAATTACTTGTGCTTTGAACGGAGTCAAAAGCACTTTGGGCACGTAGCCATGCCTTGTCTTGAGGACGACTTTAGAGTCGCTTCCTGCGTTGAGTATGGAACTCAACGCAGGAAGCGCTAACAGAGAGCGCTTGAAGGTCGCCTACTCGCTTGACCGATGCTAAGGCTTGCAGGAGTGCAGTCTTGAGCGAGAGTGGCTTCAATTCGGCGGCTGACTGTAGCGGCTCGAATGGAGGCCCTTTGAGGGCTCTGAGGACCGTTGATAAGTCACAGAAGGGTATGGTAGGAGGGCAAGGAGGCTCACCTCCTTCCCTTCAGGAAGCGAACAATCAAGTCGCTTTTACCCTACGATTTGCTAGCCACTGGAGTATGGAAATTTGCAATGGCTACCACGTAGACTGACCGTGGAGGGGGTGCGATCTGCATCCAGTAGCTCTTGTAGAAATGAAAGTCCTAGCGGTACTTCGCATAATGCAGGGTCCTGGCTCCGAGCTGAGCACCAGCTGGAGAAGACGAACCACTTAAGGGAATAGGGGCGTCTCGTGGATGGGGCTCTAGCCTCACAAATGGTGCTTAGGACTCTCGCTGGGACTGGGGCGCCAGTTTGGGACCGGGGTGCCAAATTGTCCTGTTCGTCTGGGAAAGGAGGTCTTTCCTCAGGGGTATCGCCATGGGGCTGCTGTCAGCAGCTGAATCAGCTCGGGGAACCAAGGTTGGGCCCGCCAAAGAGGGGCCACTAGAAGGACTACGTGTCCACCCTCCCTGATCCGTTTGATGACCTGAGAGAGCAGCGCGACTGGAGGAAAAGCGTAAAGGGGGAGGCTGGGCCATTCGTCCCTGACCTTTGAGAAGAATATTGGGTAGTGAGAGTTGTCTTCAGAGGTGAAGAGGTCGACCTCTGCCCTCCCGAAAATACTCCAGATCATTTGAACCGCCTGGGGATGAAGGGTCCATTCCCCTGGGGACACATGACCCTGGTTCAGTTTGCCCGGCACGTGCGTTTCTCTCAGCGATCGCAGGTTGAGTTGTGCCCATAAGAGGAGGCTTCTGGCTAGCCTGTACAGAGGTCTCGACCTGAGTCTGCCTTGGCGGTTTATGTAGGACACTACTGTCGTGTTGTCCGATTGGACTAAGACATGGTGACCTGTCAGGTGTGGTAGGAAGGTTTTGAGGGCCAGCAAAACTGCCATCATTTCTATGCAGTTGATATGCAGTCGTTTCTCCGTGCTCGTCCAAGAACCGGTGGTCGGTTTGCCCTCGCACAGAGCACCCCAACCCATGTTGGAGGCGTCCGTGGTGACTACCATCCTCCTTGAGACTGTCCCCAAGCTTACCCCTGACTCGTAAAAGCTAGGGTGTCTCCAAGGGGCCAGGGCTCTGATGCAGCAGTGGTCCACCTTGACATGAAGGTGGCCTGAGCGCCACACTCGGGAAGGGACCTGGGGTTTAAGCCAGTACTGCAAGGGGCGCATATGTAGCAGACCCAGCAGAAGTACTGCAGATGCGGAGGCCAGGAGGCCTAGCATCCTTTGAAAGGTTCTGAGGGGGCGACGGGACCCTACTCTGAAAGAGGTCACGAGCTGCTGAATAGTCTGAGCTCACTCGTGTGTCAGCCAAGCCTTCATTTGGGCTTCATTTGAGTCTATAACTGCACCCAGGAAGGAGATCCTCTGGTAACAGTGAGCTCTTGGCTGTGTTGAGTCCTAGGCATTCCAAATGGCAGATGAGCACAGATCTGTGGGAATTCAATTCCACCTCTGACTGGGCCAGAACGAGCCAGTCATCGAGGTAGTTGAGGATGCGCATTCCCTTCTGTCTCAGGGGGAAAAGTGCTGCACCTATGCACTTCGTAAAAGTGCGTGGGGCCAGAGACAGTCCGAATGGTAGGACTGTATACTGGTAGGTCACCCCTTCGAACGTGAATCTAAAAAACGGTTTGTGACGGTGGGCTATTTGGATATGAAAGTAAGCATCTTTCAGATAACAGAAAAACCAATCCCCCGGGCGTACTAGTGCGAGGATTTGTTTCAGGGTTAGCATCTTGAACGGCCGTTTCACAAAGGGCCTTGTTCAGATGTCTGAGATCTAGGATGGGCCTGAGGCCGCCATCCTTCTTTGGAACGAGGAAGTAACGGCTGTAGAAGCCTGACTCGCTGTGGGGGGCGGAGGAACTGTTTCCATAGCACCTTTTGCCAGTAAGCTTATTACTTCGGTGCGGAGTACGTGAAGAACCACCTTTACGTTGCTCTTCACTGAAGAATTCCCTATACCCGCGAATCGGTGTGGTTTGCGAGCGAAATGGAGTGAGTAACCTCGTTCTATTGTGTTCAGTACCCATTTGACACGCCAGGGATGGCTCTCCATGCCTCGGCCAGGCTGGCTATGGGCTGAACAATTTTGGGGGGCCGTAGACTGCATTTGCAAGGCTCTCAGGAGTTATCTGTGAAGTCTGAAGATCGTCGCTGAAGGAGATTAAATCTGAATCATATGCCGAAATTAGCTGCTTTTATAGGCAGGTGCCCCGCCCCTTCTGGCGGGGTCTGAGCTCAGATCGGCGGGCTGTGCACAGATTGGTTCGCACAGTTACGCCACTCCACTATAGGTTCGTGCAGTTCCCACTGACCAGCCAATAGCGTTCGTGTAGATCACTGCAGTGTTATAGCTGTGCAGTAGCACTGCGTGATTTTATAAAAAGCTTCAGTAATCGGAGAAAAGGAGTTTTCCCCATCGCGTCCAGCAGACACAATACGAGTGACCATTCGAAAGGGAACAGCCTTTATTAAACTCAAATACTCAGGAAAATACTAGAATTAACTCCAGAGTCATAAACCACACTATATATGAACGAGAACCGACGAGCAGTGCGTCACGTTTTGTCTGTGTTTTGGTGTCATGTTCAAGGAATAGTTTGTTTCTCTTTCTCTTTCTCTTCTCAGCACAACTGCCCACATTAGTTCTGTTGTTCATCTGTATATAATGCCCTGTTTCAGTTTGTGTTATACACGCTGTTACGTTTCTCTTCTTCTGTTTGGATTACCGTTATGTTTGGATAATGCAATCTTGTTTTTGTAAATAAACTTTTAAGATCCTCTGCTCTTCAATCATCATTATCATCATCATCTGTCCGTGACACAATGACTAAGGGTGTATTCACACCTGCCTTGTTTGGTTCGATTGAATCGAACTCTAGTTCGTTTCCCCCCTTGGTGCGGACCTTTTGGGCAGGTGTGAATACAGCAATCGAACTCGGGTGCGGACCAAACAACCGAACCGAGACCCAGCTGAAGAGGTGGTCTCGGTACGGTTCCAAACGAACTCTGGTACGGTTCGTTTACAGTGTGAACATGAACCGACCCAATTGCAAGAAAGCACTGCGCCTTTGAGTTAACAGGCTTCCGTAGTCGGAGATTTTGGCATAATGGTTTGTGTTATTGTTGTTCAAGTGCGAAAGAGAATTCCATTCCGGCGCGCTGTCTGGCCACACGATACTGTTCCGCGTCTTTCTGCACGTCGTGTGTGCATCATTGGAATGGAATGAATGAATGAGTGTGTGCATCAGGACATTCACATACAGAGCGTTCTCTTTAGTCTAATCGCGCATAGATGCAAAAAAAAGCTTTTGCAGTTCATATAATGTAACGATAGTTACAATACAAGGATGATGCTGCGTTAAACTGGACAAACTTAATCACAAGCGTTAACATTGACAGCACTTGTTAGCAGTATATACAATAAGAATCTCATTATTTGAATGTGTGAACATAGCCCCTCTCTATGAAAACTTTATACCTTATCCGTCTTCTGCGCAGTTTCTTCATATCGCGTTTGTACAGAATAACACAAAATTAGTAAAATAACAAATATTGCAGTACGAAATATCTCCATGTTGAGCCTTTTTTGCACTTCCTGATTTCCCTACTTGAGAATCCTTGTCCAATGAATGGACGACCTTAGCACACGTGTGGTTTTGTTTACAAATTTTGGTTCACTTGCAAAAAGAGCAGTGTGTATTTGGTCCGGACCAAAGCAAGTAAACTATCGGACTTTCCTGGTGTGAATACACCCTAAAACACAGGAGTATTGTATATATATACACACCCGATACAATTAAAGGAAACTAGATAGAGGAACAGGTGAACATAATCAATTAATCAAAGAGTAACTGTTGAAACACACTAGTGAGTAATAATGAGTACCAAGGAAACTAAACAAACTGGGGAAACAGGAACTAAAGGAAACTGGGCAAAGGTCTAAACCAAACAAAACCGTTACAGAAACATAATCAGTAAATTTAGTTAAATTTACATCATGTCTGTGAAATCACATTGGGCCTAGTCACAAGAGGGAACATTTATAAATCCCTTGAAACTTCAAAAGAAAAAATAGAATTAAGTACAATTTTGTATTTATTTGACGATTGCATGTGTGTTTTAGACCCAGTCCTCAGCCGGTCAGCTGAAGTACACTGGACCAGTGGATTGTGGACTCAGACTGTATAAGGAAAAGGGAATTTGCGGTGTCTACAAGGGCACTGTTCTTACTCTAATCAGAGGTGTGTGTGTGTGTGTATACTGTACTGCACTGTATGTGTGTGTTCTTCAGATGACATCATTTAGTCCGTGACCTGTAAACTAAGATTAACAGGTGTCCTTTATGAATGCTGCACAGTGACACACACATTGTCTTGGCGAACCAGTTTGTCATGCCATAGCCATTACTATGTTGGTGTATTTTATCAGAATAGCAACCCTTACAAAAATAAGGTACTTCTAGTTCATTTTTATTTAGTAAAGTATACTGATATCAAGGTACTAGTTGTAAACTTGTAAGTGTACTATTTCAATACTAATTGGGACTAAATTGGCCCTCTTTTTTTCAAGTATACTTAACCCTAGTAAACTTTGAGTATACAACTAATTTACAACTACGTTTTTCATTTGTACTGTACGGAAGCGTATTGCATTCACTTGAGGAAAAAAATCTACTCTGTTTTTCTGAATTAACGAGTTAATTATATCAGAATTACGAGATAATTTTTCATGGAAAAAAGTTTTTGCTCTGTTTTTCTGAATTAATGACTTAATTATCTCAAAATTATGAGTAACTCATTAATTCATAAAAACAGAGTGAAAAAAATGTTTTTCAAGAAAAATGTATCTCATAATTCTGAGATATTAACTCGTTAATTCAGAAAAACAGAGTAGATTTTTTTTCCTCAAGTGAATGCAAAACGCTTCCATAGTACTGCAACTATATTCAATTCAATTCAGATTTATTTGTATAGCGCTTTTCACAATACACATTGTTTCAAAGCAGCTTTACAGAAAATGCATGAGTCCACATTACAATTTAGAGTGCCATCTGTTATGGGAGATGACATATAAGTTATGTATTTCATAAATGTACATATACAAATCACACTGTTGGCTAATAAAGTATTCATTTAAACAATGTAATAATTTAAGGCAGAAACAATGCATCATGTCTGTACCACAAGTAAACTTATACTGATAGTTTACAAGTCAAATACGTGTAGCACATTTTTTAGTTTATGAAAGTACACTTTGAAGTATACTCTCTGTAAACTACTATTTTAGTAGTTTTATACTGCATGTGTACTTGTAAGTTTTCTTTAAGTTAACTTAACATCATACTTATAATTTACTATTTATATTTAATTTTTGCACATTAAGAATACTACTGTTCCTATTTAGGTATTCATTTTTATACTTGAAATATACCTTAACTTGTACTTTAAGTAGATTTGAAGTAAAGTCCAATGCACACTACCAGTGGACTAGCCTACGCAAAAAAGCACATACTCAGAATTATGAACATATCTGTTTTCTTTATAAATCAATATTTTAAAACAATTCTATTATATGCCAAAACATGTAAGTTTATAAGACAGTTTGTAAAACTATGTGAAAAGAAGTATTCAATAGGCTACTCAATCAAAAGTGTAAACACAACTACAAGCCAAGTACACTTAGAATTAGGGTTGCAAAATTCTGGGAATTTTCAAAGATGGAAACTTTCCATGGGAATTAATGGGAATTTAAGGGAATTAACAGGAATTTATGGGAATAAACAGGAATAAAGTGGGAATTTTCAAAGTTGAGGGTTGGCTCTTTATAGGGAACTTAAATATAGTTGAGGAAAGTATATTTTAGCATAATCTTGACTAAAACAAACAGATGCCATTCAAATACACTTGAATATCCATGCCATTCCTCAATCACATGCACATAGAACACTGCTTACTGCATGGCTATTGAGACCACACCCCCTACTGGCACTGTGCATGCCTCCATCACATGTACAGAAGCCCAAAGCACAAGACTATTGAAGGCACATATTTGAGCCTGTGGACTAAACAAAGTGTAGTAAGTTTTGATGATATTATGGGGAAATATATTTATTAAATATTTAAATTGCAAATATCACATACAAATGTATTCATCTAGCTGATAAGTTAGATGCTAAATAAGCTAGCATAACTTTATTTACCACATAAGGCAGATGCTAGCTACCTCATGTGGCTGTTTTTCTCTTCCTCCTGCAATATGTTTTCAAGATCATTCCAGTTGTTTAGCTAGCCTTACTATTTATGTATCTGTTCATGCCATTGCATTAGTATTCTTACTAGGGTTGGGCCGATGGACGATATCATCGTGATATGATATGACAGATTTAGCGCTTTTATTTCTAAATATTAACAAACTTGCTTACAATGTCATAAACTATCTTCTATTCCGATTCTCAAATATGTGTAAGTGAGTTTGTTTTGCAGTTTAAAAAACCTTTATAAGTTATCTTGATCTGTAACGTGAGATGGGCGCCGTGTTTGGGCCGCAGTTCAGAGATTCCTGTCTGTTGGATTTAAGTTATTATTACAGCGCGTGAATTCATCAGTTTCTCCCGAAATACATGAAAGTAAGTGGCCGGTGAACTGAAAATAGAGTTGACTTTAAAGTTATTTACACTGTCTCTGATATGTATAAAAACCGTCGTCAAATATCATTTGAGTTCATATTAGTTTCTAATATGGAATATTTCCAAAATTCCCCAGCTTAACTTCCCATGGAAATTTACCAAAAACTTTCCGGAAATTTACCGGAAATGTTCCGCCCCTTTGCAACCCTACTTAGAATACTTAATTATACTTTTAAGTATATCTGATCAAGAGATTGAGTACAAGTGTAGGACAAATATACTTTTCTGTCAGTAAAGGTGAAGTATACTTAAGTGTAATTTTAAGTATATTTCTGAGAAGTACATACATAATAGACTGAAAGTATACTCTCTTATTTTTTAGTTTAAAAGAAGTGTACTAAAAGCACACTTGAATAAACTTATTTTTGTAAGGGAATTGTTAATCTGCCTTAAGGACCACAGCTGTGCATTTTTTTAAGATGATTGTGATAAATACTAACATATTTTTCTTTTTGATTTATTTAGATGTGCCCTCGAATGGTATATACTTTCTAACATATGACTTCTTAAAACACTACCTGACCCCTGATGGGGAGAGGTAAGACTCAGTTTGTTGTTTAGAGCTAATTGTTCAGAGATTTCGGGCTAATATTGTCTGGTTCCCCCAGTGTGCACCGTCTCAGCACTGCCAGGGTGCTTCTCGCGGGCGGGGTTGCCGGCACGGTGAACTGGCTGATCGCTCTGCCTGCAGACGTGCTGAAGTCAAACTATCAGACCGGTACACCACAAACACTTCTTCTGAATATGCCAATGTCAGAGTTACTGTAAAAATGTATTCCGTTACAGTTACAAATGACTTCATAAAAAAGTATTCAGTAACGTAATCAATGCACCACTATATGGAAGCACTGTAATTTGATTACTTTTGGATTCCTTCAAGGGCAAATACAGTCAAACCAAAAATTATTCTGACTCCACATATTTGTTTTACTAGTGTGTGCAGGACACTATAGTTCATTTCTGTAAGTGAGGAGAGCAAAATAAAGTAAACTGTGACATATAATTCTTCATACAGTGACTACCAGTAACATTTATACAAATTTGGGACCAAAAATGATTCCTCCACTTTGAGCTGATCATGTTTTGCTGAAGTGTGTTTTCTGTAATTGCTAATGCTCTTTTTACACACAGACTGATCAACATGAAGCATTGCTTGGTCACTGGTCGAGCTAAACTGGTATTATCTAATTGTGTAGTTAAGTTTAACAGCTGACAGATATTCAACATAATTCATGTGTTAGAGTCTAACAGAAGGACGGACAAAACCAGTGAAATATCCACTGATCTGAGAACTCTGAGTTCTGCTCATATTTATTACAATTTTCTAAACTATAGCGAATAAACTGAGATAATGCGAGAAATGTGTCTGAATAAATTTTGGTTTGACTGTATGTGAATAAAGTCAAGTAAAAAGCAATATCAGGAGAATGAACGTCGTGAGTCGTGACTGAAAACAGAAACAGATATGCGGATCTAACGCCATTCATCCACACACTGCAAACCTGTGATATTCTCTGATTTAGATATCCTCACCTAATCGTCACATTACAATTATTATAATTCTCAGTGTTAAGTGTGAAGATATGGTGACATATTACACTGAAGTAGGCTGTTTTTAAATGAACATTTAGTTATATAAAGTAAAAGTTCTTTGGCCAAATTGCGTTTCCTCGATAGCCTAAACACAGGCTTTACTCCCTTTGTTGAACTAACAACAGTTCCTGTTGTCTCTCTCTCCACTGGAACCAGTCTGCCGTTCTCCTGACCTCTGACCTCAACAGGGCGTTTCTCCCACAGAACTGACGATCACTGGATACTCACTCTTCCTCAGACCATTCTCTGTAAACCTAGAGATGTGTGTGTCTGTGTGTGTGTGTGAATCCCAGTAGATCAGCAGTTTCTGAAATACACCAAACGCCTCGTTCAAAGTCACTAAATCTTCTTCTTCCTCATTCCGACGCTCAGTTTGAGCTTCAGCGTCTTCATCATGTCTGCATCCTGAAGCGTTGAGTTACCGCCACGTGATTGGCTGATTAGATATCTGCGTTAACCGCAGTGAACAGGTGTACCTAGTGAAGTGGCAGTGAGTGTTTATTTTCTATATTTACAGACATGAGATAAATAGATACTAATAAATGATGTCACCCTTATGTAACTTGCAAGAATGCGGTTCTGAACATTTTTTTTTTTTTTTTAGAATTGCTCAATAATGGAATTTAGTTCATTGTTAACCAATTGCAACCTTATTTTAACTTTTATTTTACGTTTTGGAGAAAAAAAACCTTTTAAAAATATATATCTACATAAATTTGACTTAATTTAAAGGTTAAAGGTTTGTGAATACTTTGAATGGAAGAATTCTTGAAGTCCGGTTTGCTCATAATGACCAAGGGTGCCCGTATTAGAGCTGTAAATGTGTCCTGTGGTCTCTGTCCCGCAGCCGCCGACGGCCGGTACCAGGGTTTAGGAGACGTGCTGAGGACACTGTTACGGGACGAAGGAGCTCGCGCTCTCTACAAAGGCTTAAGCGCAGTCATGTTACGAGCATTTCCAGCTAATGCGGTGAGGAAACACACTCATGCTAAACATTTCCCAATACCAGCACTACATTTGGGCTTGTAGAAAATGTTTGGTGAGACGATTAGAATTGTATGGATTTCTGAATAAATAGATCTCAGTCGGTTTCACTGGAGATAAATACAATAACAAAGTCTTGTGCCGTAAAAAATGGCATAATAAAATATTTGTCCCCTTAATTTGGCATCAGAAGAGAGGAATATGCTGCTTAACAGCTGCGTTTATTGTAGACCAGTTACAACACTGGGCCATCTGACCCACCAGGGTCTCAGGACGAGGAGTTTAGAGACCCCGAATCCTTTATGGATCGTTTCAGGCAAGAAGAGAGGTGCATATTCATCATTTTCAGTCATGTGACTGGTGTGGAGACTCGGAGGGCAACACATCCACAGAACTAGAGCACAGGCCTGTCAATGTTTCATCTCAAAAGAAGAAAAACAAAAATGTCTATAAAATTCAAGCTTTGGGCACTTGTGATCTATACAGAACCAGCTTCTGCGTTTCAATCACTAAAACCAGAAATTTCCACCAAACAGTTTAGGTTAAGGCAGTTTAAGTTCCAGTGCTTAAACTGCCTTAATGTACTGACACATCGAGATTGGAAGATCTCCTTCAGTCCACAGCTTATGGACGACCGGCGAGCCCAGAACATGAACTCAATGTGCCAAATGGTGAAGCTTTTTCTTTATAATAGTTTTCTATGGAAAAATAACGTTTAATTTCCAGGTTCATCTGGTTGCCTGTACATATTCAATCAATAAGGTGTATATTGAATTTGGCCTTTCTTACTACATTAGTACTTAGTACAAACGTGGTAAAAGTGCCTGGCGGTCGATGGGGAAAGCCGTGTATTGCCCTGCAGGCGGGCTTGCGACACGCGCACACTGAATTATGAGAAAATTAAAGTGTATTTTGACATTAGATGTATGTGCAATATCATTATAGGGGTCAGATGATCACATTATAGGCAGTGACACAGAAATCCTGACCAGCCCAATTGTTCACAAACATTTTCTCACAACTCTGCATTTTGTAATGGCTCAGTGATACATTTTCAGTTTTATAGTTGCTCTTCAAGGGACACAGAATGCTAATGAGTGTTGGTATGTTTTATAATGTTCTGCTTTTAATAGTGTTATGCTCTGTGTGTTTATCTGCTTTCAGGCTTGTTTTCTAGGGTTTGAGGTTTCGCTAAAGTGCCTGAACTACATTGCTCCAGACTGGTGACTTCACAATGACAACGGACGAGGGTTTTTTTAATTATTTAAATACATTGTTTTTTATGTAGCATTGTTTTCTGACAGCCTTTAAGGGGCAGAAAGAAAAAGGCATATTGGTTTATCTTTTCCTTGCCATTTGATTCAGAACAGATGTTGTGCCTTTACAGTCAAGTCTCTTACATTTCTAAGACACTCTCTTACAGTATGTCACGCTTATTACTTGAATGTATGTATGTATCATGAATGTTATCTTATTATGTTAATTATTTGCAATTTAATAATAGCAATACTGTTTAATTTAAATGGATGTAAAAGACTGGATGTTTAAAAAATGGTTTTTGCATTAAAACCATGTAATCTCACATGAGATTAATTTCTACTTGTATGTGTAAAAATAATATTAATTCTATAGACCTACTACTTAATGTCCAAACCACAGCCTTTGTACACAACAAACAATCATTCTTATATGGTACTTAGTTTACCACCTTACAAACAAGTCATGTAAACCACTGCAGAAATCAACCCTTCATTGTGCCTTGATCATATCATTTCTTAAAAATAAACCGCTGAAATTAAAAGCACCAGTATTCAGACTGCTAACTCAGTGCTCATGTGAAGCACCTTTGGTAGTGATTCCAGCCTCACACACCTGCAGATCTGGATGAAGAACGAGGATGTCGTATGCACCGCTCCGAAACACACAGGTTGAGGATCCAAACGCAGCGTTTATCAAAAGGGTAATCCACAATCCTAATCCTAATCCAGGCAGCGGTCATACACACGCAATCCAAACAGTAACTGAGTGCAGGGATGAGGCAACAGAGCAATCTGAAGGAGCAGAGGACCCAGAGACGAGCAATCTGAAGGAGCAGAGGACCCAGAGACGAGCAATCTGAAGGAGCAGAGGACCCAGAGACGAGCAATCTGAAGGAGCAGAGGACCCAGAGAGAGGAAAAGGGTGTTGCTTATAATCAATATTTAATTACAAACAAAGTTAAGGAGGTATCATTCAAAATTATACATAGAATTTACCCAGTTAAACATTACTTTGTGAAATTTAAAAGCGATATTGATTTTAATTGCACTTTTTGTGACAGTTGCCGTGAAACTGTGGTTCATTCATTTATCCTTCCTGTACGCAGGAGTGATGAGATAGTTAGCAGATTGGCCTCACTCAATGGTTGGCTGTCTGAGTGGTGTCCGCAGAATAATATAGAATTCATAGACAATTGGAAAAGTTTTTGGGGCAAGCCTGACCTGTTGAAAAGAGATGGTATCCATCCCTCCTGGGCTGGTGCTGCTCTTCTCTCTAGTAATTTGGCTCATAGTCTTAGAGCTAAAACATGACAATCTGGGGCTCAGGTCAGGAAGCAGACAGACTGGCTAAACCGACCGTCTGCTAGCGGCCTCACGTCACCAAGGTCAGATAAATCCCATCACATAGAGCCTCTTTCACCTAGATATCATCATATAGAGACTGTGTCTGTTCCCCGAATTTGGAAATCCAAAAAACGTCAGGTTAAAAATTTAATTGATGTTCAACAAATAAAAAACAGATATAATACAGATGAGCAAATGATAAAGCTTGGGTTGCTGAATATTCGATCCCTTACTTCAAAATCTCTCATAGTTAATGATATGATTTCAGATTATAATCTAGATGTGCTGTGTTTGACAGAAACCTGGCTAAAAACCAAACGATTATATTACTTTAAATGAGTCAACCCCACAAGATTACAGTTATAAACATGAACCTCGTCTGAAAGGCAAAGGGGGAGGTGTTGCTGTAATTTATAGTAATATTTTCAAAACCACTAAGAAATCTAGTTTTAAATATACTTCTTTTGAAGTGTTGGTTCTTAATGTAAAAATATATAGTGTAAACGATAAATCACATTTGAGAATTCTGCTGGCTACTGTATACAGGCCACCAGGGCACCATAAAGATTTTATCAAAGAATTTGCGGACTTTCTATCAGAATTAGTATTGGCTGCAGATAAAAAAAATTGTTGGTGATTTTAATATACATGTAGATAATGAAAAAGATGCATTGGGATTGGCATTTAAAGACATTGTAAACTCAATTGGAGTTAGACAACACGTGTCAGGACCTACTCATTGTCGTAATCATACTCTAGATCCAATACTATCACATGGAATAGATGTTGATGCCGTTGAAATTCTGCAGCAGAGCGATGACATCTCAGATCATTATCTAGTCTCATGTAAATTACATTTAGCCAAGGCTGCAAAGCCAACTCTGTGTTATAAATATGTTAGATCTATAACTTCTGCCACTAAAGATTGATTTAACAATAATCTTCCTAATCAGTTTCATCATCTCAGCATCCCGGATAGCTTAGAAGAACTTGATATTGCAACAGAAACTTTTAACTCTCTCTTTTCCAGCACTTTAGACGCAGTTGCTCCGTTGCGCTTAAAGAAGATTAAAGAAAATAGTCCAACGCCGTGGTACAGCGAGCACACCCAGGCCCTTAAGAAATCAGCCAGAAAAATGGAGCGCAACTGGAAGAAAACTAAACTAGAGGTATTTCGGATTTCATGGAAAGAGAGCTCGATTGCTTACAGAGAGGCTTTAAAAGCTGCTAGATCTGCTTATTTTTCAACCCTATTAGAAGAAAATAAACATAATCCAAGGTATTTATTTGAAACAGTGGCTAAACTAACGAAAAAGAAAGCTTCAACCCCAGAAGTGTCCAAGCAACACAGCAGTGATGACTTTATGAACTTCTTCACTTATAAGATTGATAATATCAGGGACAAAATTTTAACTATGCAACCGTCTACCACAGTATCGCATCAGGAAGTGCATTGTAGTCTCCCTGAGGAAAAATTTGATTCATTTGTTGCTATAGGAGAGGAAGAATTCTGCAAACTCGTTAATTCATCTAAATCGACAACATGTATGTTAGACCCTATACCGACTAAGCTACTGAAAGAGATGTTTCCAGAGGTCATATATCCTCTTCTTAATATCATTAATTCATCTTTGTCTCTAGGATACGTACCAAAAACCTTTAAACTGGCTATGATAAAACCGCTTGTTAAAAAACCACAACTTGATCCTACAGAATTAGTCAATTACAGGCCGATCTCGAATCTGCCTTTTCTGTCAAAGATATTAGAAAAAGACAGTATCCTCACAACTGTGTTCCTTTCTAGAAAGAAATGATATCTGCGAGGATTTTCAGTCCGGATTTAGACCGTACCATAGTACTGAGACAGCTCTCTTTAGAGTCACAAATGATTTGCTCCTATCATCCGATCGTGGTTGTATCTCTCTATTAGTGTTACTTGATCTTAGTGCTCCATTTGACACAATTGACCACAACATTCTTTTAAATAGACTAGAAAACTATGTTGGCATTAGTGGAATTGCACTAGCATGGTTTAAATCATACTTAACTGACCGTTATCAGTTTGTAGCAGTAAATGAAGAGATGTCTTATCGATCACAAGTTCAGTATGGTGTACCACAAGGCTCAGTACTAGGACCGCTGCTGTTCACTCTGTACATGCTACCATTAGGAGATATCATTAGGGAACATGGAATTAGTTTTCACTGTTATGCCGATGATACTCAGGTCTATATTTCTTCACGCCCCGACGAAACTTACCAATTCACAAAATTAACGGAATGCATAGCTGATATAAAAAATTGGATGACTAGTAATTTCCTACTACTAAATTCTGAAAAGACAGAGATTCTAATTATTGGACAAAAAACTTCCACACGTAATAACCTAGAATACTGTCTAACACTTGATGGCTGCTCTGTTAAGTCCTCGTCGTCGGTTAGGAACCTGGGTGTGTGTGTGTGTGTGTGCTCTTTGATACCAACCTTTCTTTTGAAAGCCACGTGTCTAGTATCTGTAAAACTGCATTTTTCCATCTTAAAAACATATCTAAAATACGCCATATGCTCTCATTGGGAAATGCGGAACAATTAGTTCATGCGTTCATGACCTCAAGGCTAGATTATTGTAATGCTCTACTGGGTGGTTGCCCTGCATGCTTAATAAATAAACTACAGCTAGTTCAAAACGCAGCAGCTCGAGTTCTTACCAGAACCAGGAAATGTGACCATATTAGCCCGGTTCTGTCAAGACTGCATTGGCTCCCTATTAAACATCGTATAAATTTTAAAATATTGTTGATTACTTACAAAGCACTAAATGGTTTAGCTCCGCAGTACTTGAGCGAGCTCTTAACGCATTATAGTCCTTCACGTATATTGCGATCTCTAAACTCCGGCCAGTTGATAATACCTAGAATATCTAAATCGACTGCTGGCGGTAGATCCTTTTCCTATTTAGAACCAAAACTTTGGAACAGTCTTCCTACCATTGTCCGGGAAGCAGACACACTCTGTCAGTTCAAAGCTAGACTAAAAACACACCTCTTTGACCTAGCATACACATAATACATTATAGACTTCTATAATTCAATGTTAGGCTGCATAGATTAGGTCAGCCGGAACTGGGAACACTTCCCTTAAATCTTGATGTACTCGCTACATCATAAGAAGAATGGCATCTACGCTAATATTAGTGTCTTTGTTTATCCCGAGGTTTTCCCGCAGCCTGCCGGATCCAGGCCGTATCCAGATCTGACGAAGGAGATTCGCCTGGACCCGATGACAATGCAGTGCTGAAGTGTCAACTATCCTCTCCCTATGGAGGATCCCTTTCCCACTCTACAGATAAAGCGTTGTTGAAAATCCGGTTCGCGTACCCCGAAGTGATAAAATAAAACAAAATTCTGTATCAAAATTTATAGGCAAGACAAGTAGTTTGTTTAGGCATGGGTTGTATGGAATTACAAACCTGCGCACATATTTTCAAAAGCACATAACTATAGAATCAATTCTGAATGTGCATGTGAACGCCGTCAGCGTTAATCACAGGTTCGTGTTTAAAGTCTGATCATTTCGACGGAGGTGAATCAATCAAAATTAACTTTAGCTGGAAATAACATTATTCAAGAACCGCTATAAAGCCAAACCAATCTCTGTTACCTTAAATTATATGTTTATCTCTGTAAAGCTGCTTTGAAACAATCCATTGTTAAAAGCGCTATATAAATGAAGATGACTTGACTTGACTTGACACTGCCCATTTGTAAGATCATTTTGGCAAAATGTTTGTGATTTTATCACATAGAACATTGATGGCCAATTTGTGTTGTTTTGGAAACATTTATTATTTGGTCTTTTGGAGAACTATAGAGACAAGCTCAGGTTTATATAATACATTTTATTATTTTAATGGCACCATTCCATTACAAATGTAAATGTTCCTGTAAAAAACATAATGTAAGAAAGAAATTGAGCTTTATATTTACTCAATTCGATTTTCTATTATGCAAAAAGCAGTTAAAACTTAGAACATTTTTAAATGTTTCAATGTGTTTATGTACATGAATCCCCCTAGTGTGCAACTCTGTACATTTGTTGTAGTTTCCTGTATACTGTAGTATTTGTAACATACTCTTCTTTTCTGTTAATAAAAAAATAAAATAAATGCCCTTCAGTAGTCCTGCGACACTATTTTCGTCCTCCTAACCTAATACATAGACTGTGACCTAATACGGTTAGAATAGATCCCTCAAGGCCAAGGAAACCAATAACGACTACAAAACTACACCTCCCACGATCCCTCACGGTGGAATAGTGTTTCCGGTTCCGCTGCGTTTTTGGCCATCGGCTGACGGGACAGAAGAAGAAGGTGGGAAGAATACAACTAACTAACCTTACATTTTACAATAAATCAACCTCACGTTACAATTAACTTTGTTATTACAGAAAATCTCAAAACAAAGAACTACACCCATAACGATACACAGTGCTGTTATCTTGTTTACATTAAGTTACACGTTTCAGTTTAAAATGAGGAAGTTTCTCATGTTTTGTCTTTAGCATCCAACATTCATTTATGTAATATTTTGTCGCTGTGTTTTGTGTATTTGCTATTACTACACACACTATTTCTCAAGATTGTGTAATTTGCATTAACGGCTGCTTCTGTATTTTTAGTTGGACAAATGCTTAAACAGAAGCAAATATATATTCAGCAACTGAACTGCACAGAGATGTACATTCCTGACAGACCCTTTCAGCTGTTAAAGCCTGCTGTGTGTGTGTGTTGTGTCAGTGTGTGTGTGTGTGCTGTGAGATGCCCTTGGAGGTGGCCTGGCCCTTCCCACAATGCCCTCGCCTGGGCTGGAGGCTCTCCAGCAGGGTCATCACGGGGATGGTGGGCTCCTACAGTTACCTCTGGACCAGTGAGGCCAATGTTTCTCCACACTTGTATTTTGAATAATGTGTGCTATGAACTTAAGGCAGATGTAACTGAATGACTTCTCTGAATTTGCCTGACACTAGAGTATTTCAACTCTCTGATGGTGCACAACCCGGGTGTGTTGCTGGACCTGGTGGACGAGCGTCCTCGGGACACGCCACTCATCACCCTGTGCAATCACCAGTCCTGTATGGACGACCCGCACCTCTGGGGTAGGCGAGCCTCGGATGCTGGTGTTGTGGAGCACGCTCACACTCGCTGCAGACACTGACGCGCATGTGCTGTTTTTCAGGAGTCCTGAAGCTCCGGCAGCTGTGGAACTGCAACAGGATGAGATGGTGTGTGTGAAGGAAGGCCGGATCTGGAGACTCGTGTACAGGTGTTGTCAGTTCATATCATGTCATCTGGTGTGTGTGTGTGTGTGTGTGTGTGTGTGTGTCCAGGGCACCTGCTGCCTCTGATATCTGTTTCACGAGAGAGTTCCACTCCCGCTTCTTCAGCAGAGGGAAATGTGTGCCTGTTGTTCGAGGTAAACTCATCTAATGACACATCTGATCATTTCTGCAGTCTGCTTTTATTTCACACAGGTTTTAGACTAAAAAAAAATTATACTGAATCAAAATTCAGTCAATAATGCATTTTTATTTGCAAGTAATCTTATTTGCATGCTACACTGAAAACACTGATCCTGTGGGCTGTCTGAAATAGGGGTGTGCAGCGGAGCCCAAACCTGATCTCAATATATCCAGAAGTGGCCGGGGATTTGACCCCAAGGTCACAAGGTCAGGAAATGACCGAGTTTTCATTTAACAAATATGCCTTTTATAACTAATAAAAATATTTTTTTATTATAATTGCAAATTTTCTTTTTTTTATGTCTTCAAATTAAATCAATAATACTAAATGTTAAATAAAAGAAGATATACATATATATGTTTTTTTAATTTTCTAGACAAACTCTGTGAGTTATGTTAGGATAATCATCCATAACCTCAAACAAAAATTTCAATGGCTGAAAATGTCGACAAATCTAAAAACAACTTTGGTAACACTTTACAATAAGGTCTCATTTGTAAACATTACTAAATGCATTTATTAACACACCATGTCGTACAAGACATGTCAAGTAGAACGTGTGTATGATTCGGGATCTTAGTTGATATTACTCTCGTCAAGCTCTTGTTTCTGAGAGACGCACGGCAACAACGCAGATATTTGATTTCAGACTCATTTAATTTACTGTCATTCGTGTATCATATCATACATTAAATATACATATCAATTAGTAGAACATGTGTGTGATGTATTTGAGTTGATTTCTGAGATCATTGTGCTCATTTCATTCGTGAGGTTTGCACTCATTCACTTCACACACTCATTATTATAGCAGGGTGACTTTAGACTTGTATAACGCTATAATATTGTGCTGTCCTCTGGCTTACCTGCTGCTATCACAAGAAGAGTCAGATGAATGTTTCTATACTGTTATTCTGTTTTGAAGCCATTATCTGCCTTTCCACATAAGCTAGTCTGAAACATTTGACTGTGTTAAAAGCAGTATGCCTTGTATTGGAGGCAGGCACCTGTGTTTAGAAGTAGTCGGTTTGGAGAGAAAGTAAAGAGTAAGCTTAATCTCATCAGTGCAATACGATTAGAAGAAGAGTCATTTATCTCCACCTAATGACAGTCAAATATGATCAATCACAAAGACTTGCTAATAGTACAGTTCTCAGGGCTTTTTAAATCCAATTTATACAGAAGACCCTCGAGTTGATAACGGTTTTAAGGTATGTATTTTGATAATTGTAAAGCCCAACTGTCCTGTTTTTCAGGAGATGGAGTCTATCAGAAGGGAATGGATTTCCTGTTGGAAAAGCTGAATCAAGGGGAATGGGTACATATATTCCCAGAGGGTACAGACACTCATATTTTAACCTTAATATGTGTTTAGTGTACGACTTTCCTAATGTCTTAGGAAATATGGTACGTTTTCTCCTCCCAGGTAAAGTGAACATGACTGGAGACTTCATGAGGATAAAATGGGGTAAGATTTATGCTCCAATATCTAGATACCTCTTGTTTCACCCTTATGTTTAATTAAGTAAATCCTTGTTTCTGTACAGGAATTGGACGTTTGATTGCAGAGTGCTCTCTTCACCCAATCATTTTACCTATGTGGCATATAGGTAAGTTATGCACGTACAAGTTCAAGGGCCAGATTTACTGAACCGGGCAAATTAGCGTGAGAGAGCAATTCCCCAAAAGCGCCGATGGGAGTGGCTCTGCACGTGATCTACTGACGACACGCACATTAAAGAACACAGACGCCGTCAAATCATTTACATAACGACCAACGCAAACCACCAAGAGCAGCGCAAGCTAGCGCCGGGACCACGGGTAACGCAGGGGAACATGTTACCCGTGGTCCCGGCGCTAGCTTGCGCTGCTCTTGGTGGTTTGCGTTGGTCGTTATGTAAATGATTTGACTGCGTCTGTGTTCTTTAATGTGTTCTTTAATGTTCTTAAAGTTCTGTGTTCTTTAATGTTCTTAAATTCACAGTCCGCATGTTCCCCTGCGTTACCCGTGGGGGTAACGCAGGGGAACATGCGGACTGTGAATCCCAGCTAAAGAAGACACAGCACGTTGCAGCCATGTTGCAAAATGGGTTAAGACATGCTTTTTTGGGGCGTTAAATAATGGTGCAAACACCAGTACACCGACTAGCGGGGATTAAAGTTCTCCGTCGCTACGACGGATTTCCGTTAATTGCAGGGTTCCGGTCTGTCCTTAATGTCTTAAATTCACTTTTCATAATTTTAAAGCCGTAAATAGGCTTTCATTTCTCAAATGGTGTAATAAATGTCTTAATTATAGTTTGAATAGGTCTTAAATTAAGGAAAGACGAGGTGTGTTCACCCTGCTGAGGGGATGTGATAAAGCCTGGAGTAAAGCCTCGTTCTGTAATCACTCCGCTCATGGTCCACTCCGGGTTTTACATTCCCGCTCACGGAAATACTGCTCCGTGTTCACTCAATTAATCTTAGTTTTGGGGAAGTGCATGTCAGGCTACAGCTGAGCGCTGAGGTAGAACTATATTCCAGTTACCATGGACACACTTATAATGCAGGAAGTCTCCGATGTATCGGAGATCGATAAGTGTAAAAATAAATGGAGATGGGCTTGGCTTAGCGAAATGGGGGAGTCCGAATGGGGGCTTTCTGTTAATTAAGAGTTTCACAAAACATTGTTTGGTCTTATAAGATAAATAAAAACATGCACTGAAAAGTTATGTAGATGGTTGATTATTTGTCAAGCTAAGTACATTTTTTTCATAGATTAAAATAGCTTTTAGAATACGCAAACTGGCAATATTAAAGCGGTTTGAAACATCTCCCCTTAAAACGCTATTGGTCTCGACTAGTTAAAGGAATATGACTAGGCCTGAAAAAAAATTTCAGTCAGAAGAATTTTTTTTACTTTAATCCCTGGACTAGCGCAAACACCAGTAAATCACCTTGCGTGATCATTTAAATACTGAGTCTGAAAGGGAAACTCCTACAAATGCATATGCAATCAGGTCAGCCGCAAGAATAACCCTGTCCACCCTTTTCAACACTCATTTTACACTGCGTGTCTTCAGTAAATCCTGACAGTAGTGTAACGCCAAAAGAGGGTTTGCGCTGGAGCGAGCGGTCAGTGAATCTGGCCTTGAGTGGCGTAAGATGATCCATAACTTCATGAATGATGAGCTGTTCCTTACTTGTGGACCTTTTTGTTCAGGTCTGAATGATGTCCTGCCAAATCAAGCTCCATACATTCCTCGAGTGGGACAGGTTAATACACATTCACATGTCATATCACTTATCTTCCATTGTCACACAGTTTTGACTCTACCTTCGTTGTGTGCAGCGAATAACTGTTCTCGTTGGAAAACCCTTCACAGTCAGACATCTGGTGAACGCGCTGAGAGCGGAAAACACCAGTCCGGTAGGTCATGTGACAGTCAGAGGTCATGTGACACTGAGATGTGAGTGATGTGCTGAGTGTTTCAAACTGATAGTCTTGCAGTTGAGAACAGCATTGGTTTCCTTACAGATGGAAATGCGGAAAACGGTGACAGACTTTATTCAGGGGGAATTCCTCGGTTTGAAAGCCCAGGCGGAAGCTCTTCATCACAGGATACAGAACTGCACATAACGGTGAGGAACTCGTCTCCGGACACATCGCCCTTCAGCTAACCCTGGCCTTACCACTCTAGAGCATACACACAGAGCAGGAGATACACGCCCAGAGGTTCACGTGATGTGTGTCAGGAGTATTATATCCATGATGAAGTGGCAGAGAGGTAAAAGCGTGGACAGTCAGATATGAGCTGAAGGAAAGTCTTCTGTTGCTGTAAATGAGCGGTGACTTTAAGCCATGTTCAAGACCTCAGGACACACACAGTGTGTGATATGCCTTTAGACTGCGGAGCACGACGTGTTGCATTCTCCCACAGTCTTTGATTTCTACTTAATTCTACAGAATACTTTCAGAAAAACTTAGGATGAGGAAAGTAGCTCTTTTAATAGTAACGCATGTCATTTGTTTAAATTTTCTTAAATATCTGAACATGTTAAATTGGTTTGTATGCTCATTTGTCATAGCTGGATCAGTAATTGTCATGACAGACATATTAACAATGTTCAATTCTTGATTACTGTGGGAATGCTGAAGGATTTAGTAAACCTTTTTAATGACAGATTGAGAATCAAGATGACAGTAGTAGCCGTTACGAGTTCTTATATTTGGTGCAGTATTTGACTCTGTAAACATAATTCTGACTGAACACAGAAGTGTACTGAGTTATTTCCCAATGCACACATATGCATCTTATTTGCCTAAATCATATGATGGAATGAGAGTTGATCAGAAGCATGTGAGAGTTGATCATATTTTGTTAAATACATTTTAGGGATAAATAGAGATTTGATATTGTTCAAAAGTAAAATAAAAAGATAAAACTGGCTACACTGTCATGTTTATTATCATGTGTTTAAGGTGTTTTCCTACGACGACTTCTCAGTCTTAAACAATGAAAGGAGATGAAAACGTGACTGGACTAAATATCTCCATGAAAGACTCTCCTTTCACTGCTTATCTGCCAGTGGCACAGGCAGGATTCATTCATTTGATAAAATAGTCTGATCTATGAGGCAGAAAATATGACAACAATTGATTCAATCCGCTTCAATGAAGCGAACTTCCAGACACTAGTAGCGTAGTATTTCAAAGTAATATTTATTATAAATATTCACACCGATTGGTGTGAAATGTGAACTTCATTTATTCAGGTGACTGTGCAGGACAGTGTCATTCAATTCATATTTATTTGTATAGCGCTTTTCATAATACACATCATTTCAAAGCAGCTTTACAGAAAATGCAGAGTCCACATTACAGTTTAAGTGATCTGTTATCAGAGGTATGGATATTATTTTTTTGCCATACTGCGTTTTTCCTCGTGACGCAAGAGCGCTGTGTCCCTTTGAAAATTACATGTGTCTGGCTTCCGCTTTCATCAGTGAAGGTTTCATGAAGTCTCGCACATTCACACTGGAAATATGTAAGTATAAGTGTGCAAGTCATTGAACTCAAAATGAGAACTGAAAAAATCCATAAATATCAAAGAAAATTAAAAATAAATCTCAAAACAACATACAGGCAGTAACAAATAACAGCAAAAAGAAACAGATATATAAAAAGGAGAAGGGGGAATAAATAATTAAAAAAAAAAAAAGTTTATTGTTTTTAGACAATACGCTGAGTTTGGGACAAGGGATGATGCTGAAATTATATGACATGATAAGGTACATTTTTTGGTTATTCTATAGATAAGTTTATACAAATGTAAGTCATTACACTGGAAAAATATGACCTAATACATGCTATTTGTACATCAAAGTGGTGCTGTTGTTGAGGGGTAATGATTAATAAATAGACATAACATACAGTATAGCAAGTGCTCTTTCACTTACAAGAGTTCAAAATCCTGAAATAACACTTTGAATGAATTTTATCTAACCTTATTAAATATGTATGTCATCTTTAATGTTAAATTCTTAAATTTACTCAAATTAGAATAAAATGACACTATAGGCTGTTACCAATTAAATCTGCATCAACCAAAGCCATTTTTACACTGCAGCACTACACTTAATACTCTATATTAATGGAATTTAACTCAGAATATTGTCTAAAACAAAAGTTTTATTGCTGCATATTTACACTGAAACTGATGCTGGTCTGTGCTTCACTACAATGTAAATGTATTCACTTGCAAAAACCCTCACGTGACTGCCTCAACAAATCATGTGATTGAATAACTGCTAACCAGCGGACCAATCTCAGTGCACTCTCATTATTTCAACATGGGAAATAAAATATTGTCTTTAAAATATATAGATAAAACAGCAATCTGTGGAATTCAGCTCAAAGATGTAATTAATTATTTGGGCGTAAGTGTCTTTCAGTTTAAATTCGGTTCTTACAGAAATTAATTTAAATCCTAATAAAGATGTGATTAAAAAGAAGTTCAATTCTTGGCTGGCGAGAGATTTGTCTCTTCCTGGTCGAGTGTTATTATCGAAGTTTCTCATCTCTCTTATCTCGGTTTGGTTCCTGTTTCCTTGGGTTCTGATTATGCCCCTGATTGTTTCTATGGTTACTCATATTTATCAGCTGTGTCTTATTTAGTTCATTGTTATCTCTTGCTTATATACTCCCTGTTCAGTATGTAATGTGTTGTTTATTTTCATTTTCCTAATGTATTTTTCTAACAATTTCCTGCGTTCATCAAGACTGTTTAAAATACTCCTGGTTTGAGCGTGTTGCTTATGACACATTACAGAATAACGGACCTAAAAAGAGAAAAGAAATGGACATACTAGCCCTGCGTTTCCTCTGACCGGAGGAACGGAGCTCCCGGGGTGCGCAGCAGTTCCCCTATCACCACCAAGTCAGGGGAGAGTCTAGATGACACAATCCCTGCTGACACTTCAGGGATGCGCTGTGGTCGTGTCTATGCGCAGGTCAGCGAGGCAGAGAAGGAGCCCGAGACCTAGCACTAGAGCCTGACACCTGGGACGTCCCGGAGTCGAATGGCTGTCCAGTCTATCCCAGAGCTCGGAGCGGACCGCTGCCTTATAGACCTGTGGTCCGTGGATCCAGTTCCCTCCAGAGTACCCACCCTCGAATCAACGCCTTCTCCGCCGGTCCCGTCCGGCTATCTTGATTCTCCGGTCCTGTATGGAGATCTGCCTGCTCCCATGTTCCCGCCCAACGTCCTGGTCCCATCTCCTTTGCTGTTACTCCAGTCCCCTGGAGTCCTTGGCTCCACTGGTGTCGTCCAACTCTGCCCACCACTAACTCCTCACGGCTCTTCGGCTCCGTCTCGGGCTCGGCATGAGGTTGAGTCCCGGCTTCACCGCAGGCCTCCAGCTCGACCTGTCAGCCCGTCGCCTCCGCCCCGGCTCTGCGTTCCCTCTCCTCCGCTGTGGACCATCAGCTCTGGGACTCCTCCTCGTCCCTCCGGCTCGGCCTCTGTCAGTCGGCGCTCTGCCTCGGACTTCTGGGTCTCTGGCTGCACCTTTGGCTTCTCCTTCCCTGTCGTCCTCACTCCCTTCGCCCTCGCCCCGGTCCCGCGAGCCAGCAGCTCCACCTTGGGCTTCGGGACGTGGATGTCACCCTGGTCCATCGGGCGCTCTGCCGGTTTCTCCATACGCTTCGGCTACGCCTCCATCAGTCGGTCCCCGGGTTCCTCCGAGCGTTCTGCCGAAGCTCTACCCTGCTCCTCCCGCTGCCGGCTCCCCCGTGGTGTCTCCCTCCACGACGACTCCTCATCCCTGTCCATCACCAGCCCTGCGCCCTCCTCCCTCCCTCTCTCCACTGTAGGATGCTCAGTTACGGCGTGAGGAGGGGGGACTACTGTCACGCTCTTGGACTCCTAGGCCCTGTCCCAAATGGCACCGTAAACACTCACGGTCTTCCTATGAGTCCGCACTCTCGTGACGTAACGCCGCTTTGACTGTCGGGAAGAAGTCTGCTGTAGAGCTTCCTTCAGTGCGGCTCGGCAAAAGTGCGCATCGAGGGCACATATCGACCTCAAACGGGCACCCTGAAACCTAAAATGACAAATGGGAATCCCTTCAGTCTCATGGACTTAATGGAAGCGTGCACACGGCAGCCATTGTAAGTCCACAAGACCGAAAGTGCATATGAAGTGTGTAATTTGGCACAGGGCCTTATTTTGATATTCTGCTGGGTTTCCCTTAAGCCGGGGACACACTTGACGTCTGTAAGGCCGATTATGAATGGAATTTGCTACTTACGACTGATCAAACCCGCCGAGTCAGAGACGGTTGCATTCAGTCGGTGTTCAAAATCTGCTCCAGTCGTTGGAAACAGTGTGTTCAGTTCAGTCTCAGGGTGTTTCAGCTAGTCGTTAAGTGTGTCCCCGGCATTAGTTCCTGTTTCTCTGCTCTGTTTAGTTTCGGTATCCTTGGTTACACATTATGTCCTTGTTTGTTTCTATGGTTACTTATAATTATCAGCTGTGTTTTATAGTTAATTGTTATCTTCTGCATATACAGTATATTCCCTGTTCAGTTCAGTCCTCAGTCGGTTATTGTCTGTATGTAATATGTTGTTTATTTCCTGTTCTTCAACCGATTTCCTGCGCAGATCATTATAGACTGTTTACAATATTCTTAGTGTTAGTGTGTTGCTTAGAACACACTACAAAAAGGATGTTCTAAGAAATAAGATTAGTGATGGGGGTCTTGGAGTTGCAGACTTTACCCTATTTAACCATGTGTTAAAAGTAAATGGTTAAAAAGTTTCATTAAAAAAAAACAGACTCTAAATTAAATAATATCTTTTATTAGGGCCCGAGCACCGATGGTGTGAGCCTGTGGGTACCCTATTGGAATTGCTCTGTTTATTATTATTTATAAAATGGATTTTGGGGCTTCATTAAAAGAGTATAATATTGTATTTGACACCATTCCTAGTGGTATAAAAACTCTCTGTAGTCCTATTTCTATGTGTAACACTTCTATTTCAATTGAAGGAATTTTGATTACTGTTGACTAATTCAATAACCACTTTGTTCGCTATCATATCAATAGAAAATCTATTCCAGCATCTTCTTTTAAATGGATGGCGATGGCGCTATGTAATGTGAACTGGAATTTGGTCTGGTCTCTTCCACACAAATATTTATTAACAAAGATAAAAGAAGTCACATTTAAAATATTACATAGATGTTACCCTTGTAATATTATACTCAAAATATATATTTATATATATATATATTTCTATATCACAGAAAGTGGTATATATATATTTATATATTTTAATAGTGTTATATATATATTTCTATATCACAGAAAGTGTGTATATATATATATATATATATATATATATATATATATATATATAACACTTTCTGTGATATTTTTCTTGTGAATGTGTTTGTGTTAAAGCTTTTTGGAACGAGTTATAACTATCTCTCAGAAAAAAACCCCAAATGTCAGAATAGCCTATGTATAAACACTTTTAATATTATTTTTCTTTATCACAACTCAAATTCTCGTATTCAGTACATTGTTCATCTTTTTATTCAGTAGGCTACATTGTTCATCAATATATACTTGCCATTTTTTATAGCCTACACAAATGCAATTTTTTGTGTAAGAACCTGATACTCTCAATCTTTCTGGTAGAATACAATTCCTATGTTTTGTCTTTGATAGGCATAAAAAAACAAAAAAAATCGTTGAAAAGTCAAAAATTACTTTCAATGTTTATCCTTGTATAACTTTTTTTCACTCTGGCATTTTATTTATTTTATTTGTATTCTTTTTTATTATATATGTCTTATTTTCTACTGTTCTTGGTCGATTTCGTATACTTTTCACAGTTTCGTGTAAGTATTTTGGCATTAATAAAAAAGAAAGAAGAAAAAAAGAAGAATGGATGACGACACGGTTTGATCTTTGGTTAACCAATCAGCGGAAGGGAACGTCACGGCTCATCCCGCTGAAGATGGCCGCTGTGACGTAATAGCTCATCGCACTCAAGATGGCCGCTATGAGGACGGTCTCCGGGAACGCTAGGATGATTTTATATCTTTTTATCTGTGTGTTCGCAGCAGCGAAGAGCGACGAGCAAGTGCCCCTGGTCGCATGGGCGAGTGACGGGTAAAGGACTGATATGATATGACATTAGTCATGGAGAATTGACTGGAATAGTTAGCTTTGGCAGTTTGCTAGCTGAATGACACGGTCGCTGTCCAGTACTGAAAACCCGTCTGAGCAAACAATATGTGTTAATTCTCGAACAAAACCCACATATTGTGTAATCTAACTCATATTTATCAACAGACGTAATCGTGTTTACATTAGTGTCGAGCGGTGATGGCTGTCTCAAGCCCAGTAACCTGTCAAGACAACCTTTGACCGTCATTGATGTCTATAAGCAGTTCACTGTTATCATCTGCCTGAAGCCGATGTTTGCGTTGTTTGTAAAAGTTCTAATCATGACTGTAATTTTATGGGTTCGTCTTTTTGTATGATGTGTTGTGCGTGTGCAGGTTTGTCTTGTCTCCCGTGAATGCTCCATCATCAGGTCACACTGTGTCTGTGGATGAGCTGGAGTCATTCCTGAACCGAGCGCTGAGCACTTCACCTCATAATCTACTGCTCTTCCTGCAGGATAAAGTACAGCACACACATTTACACCTATTAGGCTATATTTCCAAACATTTCTTCTGCAAATATAATAATAATCCAGCTGTGAGATTTTTGATTGAATAAGGAGTCCTATAACAGATGTCTGTTACTGCATTCATAAAACACTCATTGTGTTTCCACATGTTTATAAAGGAACAAACTAAACCAGAACTACAAAAAAGATCACTATATCACCCATGATAGATATACATTTCTAAACGCTTTACCATGAGAAACTGTCAGAAGAAGACAATAAATTAATGTTCAGTTTTTATAAAGACAACAATCTGAAGTGATTTATTGGGAAATTCTATTGTGAAATGTATAACTCAAATGACACATGAACCCATTGTTGCTAAATCCACCACTGGCATTAGGCTAGTTCAGGCAGTGTCGATCTTACGGTTTGAATTCCCTCTTGTGTTTGATTCAGTTGAGTGTTGATGACTTCACAATGTACGGAGGAGTGTTCGGGAACAAACAGGATAGTGTCTTCCAGAATCTGGAGGTATGCTGATGTGTTCTCCATCTGTTACTGCTTTTGATATTTATTACTGCTTATGATTATGACTTCAGTTAACTGACAGGAGGCTGTTTTTGTAAGTGCTATCAACTGAGATTGGTGCCAGCCAATATAATTCTTCAAAAATGTATTAGGAAACTAATTACTAATGTTTTGTGAAGCCAAGATATACTCTTTATAATACATCAGTGTATTATTTCAGATAAATCACCTTGAAAAGTGCTTGTTAGCCCAAACATGAATAAGCATCTCGGGTGTTTGTTGGTGTCCGCAGGCGTCTCTGCTGTCTTCCTCCTCCCTATGGCTGCCGTGTGTGTCGTCGTCCGCCACGGCTCTGGTGTCTACACTGCTCCAGAACCAGATCGATGCGGCTCCGCTCTACATGAACCCGGACACGCTTGCTCAGCTCCGACTCAACGCATCAGTGGCGGCCCTGCTGGTGTTCCGGCTCCCTTACAGCAGTGGGTACGGCAATCTCTTCCGGCTCACAATACAGTACTAGCTAACTCTGATTCGCTTTTTTAAACATTATTCGAAACAAATCATTATGCAGTGGGAAACATTTCAAACAGTACTGTCACACTATCACATGACCTCACTCATGCAAGTACGAGTTCCTTCCAGTTATCATCTCCAAAAAATAGTAATTTTACATATTTAGTTAAGTGCAGGGTCACTACAGTGGTTCATGCTGTGGGAATGCTGAAATAGCTGAAGAAATATAAAAAATATGATGATACAGTATTAACAGATTTCTCATGTAGTACCCCTAGTGGTGGAAGAAAAAAAACGATGCATCGCGATTCTCTCTCCAACGATTCTGGATCGATTCTGAGCTTTTTCTTAACTGCAGATGCACGAAGACACTGCGTATGCTTTAGAAACACCCGTATTCTGCTTGCTTCCAATTCCACACACACACACACACACACACACACACACACACACACACACACACACACACACACACACACACACACACACACACACACACACACACACACACACACACACACACACACACACACACACACACACAAACCACTCGAACTTTCCAGAAATAATCTTTCACAAAGTTTGAAAAGGTTGAAGTGAATTACAAGGACATTCGCGGGCTTCATTGCACAGGATATGCGAGCTTTGCTTGATGTTACACAAAGGGTGTAAGTTGTCTTTTTCTTGCAGGGCTGATATGATGTCTACTAAAGAAGTGCTCAGTGGAAACGGTACGTGTAGTATTCAAACACCACTAAAACCCAAAAGTCTTGTGCTCCAACAGTTATTATGATTATTGTAGAAAAGCCCAGATGAAATGAATGTGATTGTGTTGTCTGTTGTAGATGAGGTGATGGGTCAGGTGCTGAGCATCATGAAGGCTCAGTCTGTGCCGTACACTGCAGTGTTCACTGCGCTGGGACCCTCGAGGGTAAGAGCTCAACAGCCCTGTGTACACACACACACACACACACACACACACACACACATTCAGCTAGGGCTGGGCAGTACCACCAAAACCTTGCATTAGAATACGAGTCGTTTTAAATAACGGCAACAGTATACAATGCAATATTGTTAATTTTAATGGAAATTCAACTGAAAAATATTTATATATGTTAAATAACCGAGAGGTGACAGAGGGGAACGCAGACAACATGAGGACTTTTGCTGTTCATTTGATTCTACCCCACCTTAAAATAACATTAAAACAGCATGTTTTTCTGACGGGCAGAATGCCTCTTCAAGAGTAAAAACAGGAAAATGCTAGTGCCGTAAAAGGTCAAATACTTGACATCCAATCAAATGATCTCATCTTTTGTGGTCAAAACTGCCTGCATCCACACGAGCAGCATGCATGTGATAGGTTGCATGCAGAGAGTATGATGCCTTGGCAAATTGCACTACATTACTGCCGTTCTCCACAATGTACATTTGTAAAAGTGGGGATTTAGCGCTTACTAGCATAAAGAACATAGACACAGATAAACCACTGACCTACATAAAATAGCCCTTTGATGGAATTCAGTTTTGAATCCAAAAACATTAATTTGTCAGCACAAGACTACCAAAGGATTTTAGCATTTAATGATATATTGGTTTTAAACCATATAAAGATGGATGATATAAATGTACTCCACTGCCTGGCTGATCGTGTGCAGCTGCATGAGCACAGGTGACACATCCGACAAGCAGAGTGTGTTTCTCTAGAGGACCACAGTGTGTGCAGTGGCCACATCTGTTGAAACATGCACCATTTCTTCACGTTTGCACCAGGAGGTTGTGTGCTGGTGTGAGCACAGTGAGCTGGAGGTGTCTTGTGTGTGTCTCAGGTGATCGAGGAGTCTCCAGCTGTGCACTCGGTCTGGTCCCGCTCCCTCCTGCAGTCCCGTCGTGAGGATCCCCCCGCCCCCAACCCGCCGCTGGAGTTTAAGGAGAAGGGCTCCGTCTGCATCCTCCTGTGGGCCGAGACAGTGGTGGTCAGCCAGTACCGCTCAGGGAAGTGGGAGAGGCATGACCTCACCTCCAAGACCTTCGGGAGAGGCGTGACACCCGACCTGTCCGGATCCTCCTGCAACGAGTCCCACTCTCGGTAAATACTGCCCAGCTGCTCCTTGGGGTTAGTTTAAAGACCCCCTGTGGTGAAGATCAAGTTTTTAATGTTTTTATATGTCTATGTGGTGTTTTTAATATGCTTTAAGACAAACCATGTGCAAATTCATCAGTCAACACCAAAAACGGTCTATGAAACCGCCCCATCACAAACTTGTAACCAAGTTGATGGGGTTTTCCTATCACTATTTGTAAGGATGCTGACTTTAGAAGGCTGTCTGACACTGAGGTGGCGAACGGGAACATGGATTATGTTTGATAACGTAGTCAGCAAAAGGCTAATCATGTCAACTACCGTTATGTGTCGACTTTTATTCAAATTCTGAATGAATAAGCACTCAGAGAGCGCTCCCTTTACAATCACTCAAAAGCTGTCACTCATCTCAGTTCGCAATCTCACAGTTTCATTATAATCAATGAAACTGTCTACACTACACAATTAATCTCTTATTTACATCTTCTCTACACTTTGTTAATGAGAGGATTCACAACTCTGTACTAAAACTCTGACTTTAGACCGCTGAGTGGATTCTGACTGAGTTAAACACTTCTGATTGGCCACTGGGTTCAAGAGATCCACAAACATATCAGTGATTGCTCACCACTGCAAAAAACATTGAGTTGAATTGAATGCCTTTATTGTCATTACATCACAGCTGTACAACGACATTCTTCAGTGCAACTTCTTGTGGTAAAATTAACACACAAGCACAATACAAAACACTGAGTAAAGGGAACACACAACATACAGCTCAACATAGCGGCAAGAAATAAGCAGTAGAAAGAATATTGCGCAATCCCATGTGTGTAAACAGGCCATGTATTACACAGTCCCATAAGCAATATATATTGCACAGTCCATACTCTGTTCATTGACTACTGGAGCATTCACTAAATCTGTCTTGACAATAGGATATTATTACATTATCGGGGGTGCTCTTGCTTTATTAAACTAATATTTCCCCTTGCCATTGTGCAGTGTTTACTACAGTAAAGTTGAGCGAGTGAGTGGAGGCGGGGACTGATTTACATATTCATGGATCTGCGTATACTGGAGGAAGCAAGGGTGTAGAGTTACATTCAAGATATTTTAAGTCATGAAGAAATTTTCACTTTTTTTTTTTAAAATAGATGAGTTTTAAAGAGTTTTAAGGGATAGATTATTCCCTGCAGGGGGAAGTTGAGTTAAAGGGACCATTTTATACAGAATTTTATTTTTTCCCTGAAATCAATTTTTTTATCGCGCGATTAGCGGTCTTTTTGGCCTAGCAAACTTTGCAGGTTTTTTCCACATGCTTTTGCAACAGGACGCGGCATGCGCGGCGCGGCACTATGAAACCCATTCATTTCAATGGCTTGCGCCGCGCGAGGACGTTTTGTTGCTTCGTTGACCAAAGCACAAGCGGATCTAGCTGGACCGGAAACAAAACAACAGGCACGACGCACACACTTGTTTGGGCTTGCGAGCCGGCCAAATAGTTGGTTAACGTTACGTTTTGAGTGGATGACGAGCGCGAGACGCCGAAATGGATGCCAATAAGATTCTGAATGGAAAGTTTACTTTTAAAAAGTTGCCAAATGGTTCCATTGACAAGAGCAAAGTGATCTGTGTGTTTTGTCGTTGTGAACTCAGCTATCATCATCGCAGCACGTCCAGTCTGAAATACCACTTGATGATGGCCAAGCACACACACACACACACACACACACACACAGCTGTTGCGAATCCTCCGCCCCCTCGTCAATATCAGGACCTCGTCAGTATTTCTTTCACCCTTTTATTGATGGACAGTGTTACATTGTGTGAGATTATTTGCTCCAAGTGAGAATGTTAGTGTGAAATTGAACACAGTATATGCCAATGTTGGTTTCAATAAAAAACATTTGCACAAAGCAAGCCGATCCACTTTTCCATGTTGATAAGAGCATTAAAATGAGAAAAAATAACGGGACAAAAAGAAATCAAGAGACATTTAGAATAGATAAAAATGTGCGAGTTAACTATGACATTAATGCGATTAATCGCGATTAAATATTTTAATCGTTTGACAGCACACATATATATATATATATATATATATATATATATATATATATATTAGTTATTATTTTGTTCAAGTGTAACTTTTTTGGTCCTGATGCAGGGTGATGTGAGGCGACGACATCACTTTCCTCGCTGCTAGTTATTTGATGTCAAAGTGTTTCCAGGTCATGAACCACAGTATCTCATCTGTGAATTTTCTCTTCACATATAGGTTGGTTCTGAATTATGAAGATGTCCTGGATTACCGTTCATTCAAGCTAATGTAAGTGTCTCATTTTCTCTTATTCACACACACACACACACACACACACACACACACACAGTGTATGGGCTTGAACGGTGTCCTGTATTCTCCTCAGTTTTGTAATGAACCGGCGCCACTATAAGGTGTCTGCCCGTCACTGGTTCACCATGGACCGGGTTCACCTGGAGTATGATGGGAAAAGGGCCTCGTTCAATGGCAGCCGCCACATCTACGCCCCGTCCGAGTACTCGTACCGCTGTGAGTCTGTGAGCAGCTCCTACTACCCTCAGCTGTCACCACACTCAGACAAGGACAACGCCAACGAGTGGCACATCTCTTTCGAGGACTTCCAGGTAGGTTCTGGAAAACTGCACTGGTTTGAACATGTTCCATAGTAAGTCCCTGTAAGCAGACCTTAGGCCCTGGATGCAGTGAGCAAGAGAAGACGTTTCTAATACTCGACTAAAACGGTTGAACATTAGTGTTCCCTCAGAGGCTGGAGACATTAGCGTTCACTTCGTCTATGTCTAGAAGAGTGTCTGTCTATGATACTCCAATAGTGCCCTGAGTTATCCCTGTTCAAATTCACCAGTGTATTTTAAAACTAAGTGCCAATGGAGGAGAGGACATTTAGGTAGCACTTTTGTGCGCAGTACTGTCATCATTACGACAGCAAAAATCTTCTATTACTACTTGGATGGTACACTTTTCAATTGCTTTAATTCATTGGAGTATATTTAGGTTTATAACGGGTCTGGTTCTCATCTTATTGACAAACAGGAATAACAGTTTGCGAGTAAAGGCCTGTTGACACCAAGAAGGATAACTGTAAAGATAACTGTATTAGCATCCACACCAGCTCTGTTTATTCTACGTGTGTGCTTTACATGCTCGAGCTCGTTACAGCAGGATGGATTCTGATTGGCTGGCAATGTTTTTATCGTTCATCAGCTGGAATAAAAACTATATCGTTTCTCTGTGCTGTTATCGTTATAGCTGTGGTGTGAACTCTCCTAATCTTTAATATTGAGAACGATTTTTACACCACACACACACACACACACACACACACACACACACACACACACACACACACACACACACACACACACACACACAGATTCCTCCATCAACACCTGTTGCCTTCAGTGCAGTGTGTGTGCAGGCCAGCGGGGGGAGTGGGACACACACACACACACACACACACACACACACACACACACTGATTCCTCCATCACCCGCTGCCTCCAGTGCAGTGTGTGTGCAGGCCAGCGGGGGGAGTGGGACACACACGCACACACACACACGCACGAACGCACGCACACAGATTCCTCCATCACCCGCTGCCTCCTTGCAATGTGTTTGCAGGGCAGCGGGGGGAGTGGGACACACACACACACACACACACACACACACACACACACGTCTGGTTTACTTATCTTTGTGAGGAATCTCCATAGACGTAATGGTTTTTATACTGTACAAACTGTATATTCTGTCCCCTTACACTAACCCTACCCCTAAACCCATCACAGGAAACATTCTGTATTGTTTTTACATTCTGGAAACATTCTGGAAACATAAATGTATTTAGTGATATGATAAAATGTTAGCCTGACTTCGTCATACTCATATTCTAGTCAGATGTGAGTCTGATACTGCTCCATAGGGCTTTGATTATGAGGCGTGTCTTAACCGAACCAGGAAAAAAAAAAAACCTTGCACTCAATTGGATAGACCTACAACCAATCAGAGCAACGCATACTTGTCAACAGAACTCAACTGCACGCACGCTGGAAGAAGTAGTAAAATAATGAGTGTTGCTTCTTTTACTTGGTCCTCCATGAGTGCGACCAAAGGAGAAACCACAACGACCACAGGGCTTTCATTGCGTCCCATCTTCCTAGCGACCATCGGAGTCAGCTGATAAATTAAATTTTTGCCGAATCCCGCAGGAAGGACGGCAAACACATCTTTCCGATCGACAAATGCCTTGATTGCAGTTCTCTGTTCGTCTTTTAAAATTAATGCGCTGTCGATTTCTTTTACAACAGACGCGATAGCGGAATCTCTACATCTCAGTTCTCCAGCGGCGGCCATCTCTGAGGGAAACCAGTTCAACCCAAGCGCTCTTTGATAACTCTCTCTCTCTCTCTCTCTCTCTCTCTCTCTCTCTCTCTCTCTCTCTCTCTCTCTCTCTCTCTCTCTCTCTCTCTCTCTCTCTCTCTCTCTCTCTCTCTCTCTCTCTCTCTCAGGTCCAGGGCTTTAACATCGCTGGGAATGACTTCTCGTACGCCAGTGACTGTGCTAGTTTCTTCACTCCTGGTATCTGGATGGGTCTGGTCACGTCTCTGCTCATGGTGCTGGTCCTCACGTACGGCCTGCACATGATCATGCAGCTGCGCACCATGGACCGCTTCGACGACCCCAAGGGTCCCGCCATCTCTGTGCCTCAGACCGAGTGAAGGACCGATTCCTTAGCACTAGGGCTTGCTTTAGGTATACAGTTATAGTTATGCCCAGAACAAAAAAAGAACATTATATGTGTGTAATAAAGAAGAAGAATTTTAGGATCATTGAGATTTTTTCATTGTGACTTTATTGTTACAATTACAGAGTAAAATGTTTAATGGTACTAAAATGGGCTTCTTTTTATGCAAAATACAATTTCCTTGACAAGTTTTGTGAGATTCATTCTTAAGTATTCTTTGAAATCTACCTTATATTTTCTTTTTTTATTTACTTTTCCAGAAAAATAGTATTGAATTTACAGATTGGGGCACCATTAAATGTAAATTGTACACTTTACATAACTTATTTGTGTGAGAGAAATATCTATTAACAGACAGCTTAAGGTTTTTAGTGTGCTGTAAATATGAAATGAAGTATTATTTATCGGTGGTATGCGTGTATGTTTGATTCCAGTGTTTGTTTTTGCATTTCCCCCCTGTAGTTTCCTTCATAGTTCTGTGTCGTGTGTGTGTGTGTTCACAGATGTTTCTGCGTGTTGTTGTGAGAACTGACATATTTTGTGACCAATCTGGGTTTTGATTTAAAGGGAAACATGTTGTGAGCTGTATTTAAATATTAGAAAAAGGCTTACCGGAGACATTCTGACATATTGTTTTTGTTTAAATATCAGCATGATGTATAGTTTAATAATATTATTGTAGTGAATCATTTGCACAAATAGCTCTCATAAATAACATGTTTTATGTTGATGGCACATCTGGTTTATACTTAAAATATCTATTGTCATTTCATGCTGGCACGTTTTGGAGGTGTACACTCTTAAATGTGTGTATTGTGTCCGTGTTAAATAAACTTCATAGAGCAAATGTGCAATAAATTTTGTGTCCGTGTTAAATAAACTTCATAGAGCAAATGTGCAATAAATTTAGCACATTTGCAAAATTTCACATCAACAGACGTATGTTGACTTTGTTTTATTTCGCTTTTATTGAATCTTTTATGTCTTTTTCCATAGTGGTGTGGTATGGAAGTCTGTCAGTGAAGAACAGAAACTCCTTAAACCAAATTGTAAGATGGGCGAGTAGGATAATAGGAGTAAATCAAAGGAACCTAGGAAATATATACACAAATCAGCTGTATCGAAAAGCAAGTGCTGTCTTGAGTGATCGGTCGCATCCCTTAAGGAATGATTTTAAGTTAGTTCCGTCTGGTCGCCGGTTTGCGGCTTTGAGATGGAAAACAAGACGATATAAGAATACGTACTCGGTTACTGTCGTAACCTCGGTTCTCTCTAGAGAGGGAACGAGTATTGCGTAAGTTTAGCTTACGCTACGGGAAAGATTCATCTTCTCGAGATATTGAAGCCAAAAAATTATCCTTAATTTTGTATTCATTGTCAACGCAGTGCAGCAGCTAGCAGACCTAGAGCAGGCAGTCTTGCGTGCTCATTGGCTGCCCTGCGGGCATCTGCTGCAGCCTACCAGTGAGCCCCGTGTGACGTCACGCCCAATGAAGGGCGCCCGCGCCTTCATAGCGTCATAGCCCGCCAGAATGGGCGTGGCTTAGCGTATAATGGGAAGGGGCTGTAGGCTGAATTCCCTGGTTTTCGTCGACTGAAGCGAAGTCGCTCGTGGCGCGAGCACGGCCGGTTACGCAATACTCGTTCCCTCTCTAGAGAGAACCGAGGTTCCGTTAGTAACCGAGTACGTTCTCTTACGAGAGGTTCTCTCGTATTGCGTAAGTTTAGCTTCCGCTACGGGAACTTTTTGTCAACGCCGTGCGCGCCAAGCAACCACCCATGAGTCGCCGAGGTTTCTCGGGGAACCCAATAAGTGGAAAAAATAAGGTGGCCAGCCACGCGGGCCATCACTCGTACATAAGCACACATAGGGAATACAGAGCAGAGCACTGGTCTGTATAAGCATATAGCACATCCCTACTAGTGCAGCTCAACCAGGAGAGCTGAGTCACGTGAGAGTGGTCTGAGCATGATATATCTGGGCAGAACGCACAACTCGCTTACACTGACAGAAGTTTAGCCTGCAGGGCGGGAACTTCTAGGTTATAGAACCTGACAAAGGTAGACGGGGAGCTCCAGCCCGCCGCTACACATATGTCGTGGATAGAAATCCCGCTGGACCACGCCCACGATGAGGCCATGCCTCTAGTGGAATGAGCCCTGATGCCCAGAGGGCATTGCAGACCTTTTGACGCGTAAGCGGCCGCTATAGCGTCCACTATCCATCTGGACAGAGTCTGTTTCGAGGCAGCGAGACCTTTGGTGCGCCCACCAAACGAAACAAACAGCTGCTCCGTGCGCCTGAAAGAGGCGGAGCGCGTAGTGTAAAACCTCAGCGCCCTGACCGGGCAAAGGAGATTCACATCTGTCTCACTGTCTGACGCTGGCAGAGGCGACAGTGAAATGACTTGCGCTCTGAAAGGAGTGCCCATCACTTTTGGAACATAGCCATGTCTAGGTTTGTGGATGACTTTAGAGTCATTCGGCCCGAACTCAAGACACGTCGCGCTGATTGACAGCGCGTGCAGTCCCCCACACGTTTGACTGATGATAGCGCGGTCAGAAAAACGGTTTTTAGGTATTTTAACTTTTTAGTTAAAGTGGCTCAAATGGGAAGGCTTTCAGGGCCTCGAGGACCAAGGAAAGATCCCACATAGGAACCGACGGGGGGCGCGGCGGATTCATCCTTCTAGCTCCCCTAAGGAAGCGGATGACCAGCTCATGTCCTCCCAGTGACTGGCCGTGCGTCGATTCTGCGAACGCCGCCACGGTCGCCACATAAACTTTGAGCGTGGATGGGGACCTCCCTTTATCCATCAGCTCTTGTAGGAAAGTGAGCAGATGCGCAACCCCGCACGTCCGCGGGTCCAGATCTCTGTCGGTGCACCACTTGGAGAACACCGACCATTTAGACGTGTAGAGCCTTCTCGTGGAAGGAGCTCTAGACTGCGTGATCGTGTTCATCACTCTTTCTGGCAGGGCAACGAGTACCCGTTGATCAACCATGCGTGCAGAGACCAGCGCTCTGGATGGGGATGCCAGATCGAGCCGCGAGCCTGAGAGAGGAGATCTGCCCTCACCGGAATCGGCCACGGAGCTGTATGTGACAGCTGTGCTAGTTCCGGGAACCAATTCTGATTCTCCCAGTGCGGAGCTATGAGAAGCACCGAGTGGCGCGTTTCCCTGATTCTCTTGATCACCTGTGGTAACAGGGAGACCGGAGGGAAAGCATACAGTGGGAGGCTGGGCCAGACCTGGGCTAGCGCGTCCTCGTTCTTCGAAAAGAACATCGGGCAATGAGCGTTGTCTTTTGACGCAAATAGGTCGACTTCCGCTCTGCCGAATAGGCGCCACAGTTTCTGGACTGTTTGGGGGTGCAGGGACCATTCCCCTGGGGGAACGTTGTCCCTGGACAGTTTGTCTGGGCCGTCGTTCAAATGGCCAGGCACATGCGCCGCCCTCAGCGAGCACAGGTGCATCTGGGACCAAATAAGGATGCGTTCTGTCAGATTGCAGAGGTTTCTGGATCTGACACCGCCCTGACGGTTTACATAGGAAACCACAGACATGTTGTCCGAGCGGACGAGAACATGTTGGTTCTGTATGAACGGGAGGAAGCGCTTCAGCGCGTTCTCGACCGCTATCATTTCCAGACAGTTTATGTGAAAACACTTTTCTTGGTCTGACCACTGGCCAAAGGCCGGTCTGCCCTCGAACAGCGCGCCCCAACCCAAGTCGAAATGACTTTCCGATAAGAGATGGTACCCATCATCACTCCCTGCTGGTACCAGTCGGCTACTAACCAGGGCTGCAGAGCCACTATGCAGGTCTGAGTCACTCTGATTTTCTGGCCGCCAGAAACCCAAGCTCTGCGAGACGCGCAAGCATTCAACCAGCGTTGGAGCGGGCACATGCGCAGTAGGCCCAGCTGGAGCACCGCTGCCGCTGAAGCCATACAGCCCAGCATCCTTTGAAACGTTTTCAAAGGGAGAAAGCTGCCCTTCTGGAAAGACGCGGCTAGGCGGCGAACACGGCGCGCGCGCTGTGTCGACAAACGAGCCGTCATGGCCACAGAATTCAGTTCTATTCCTAAAAAGGAAATTGACTGACTGGGCATTAATGAGCTCTTGGTCCAGTGGACCGTGAGACCCAAGCTTTCCAGGTGACTGAGAAGCACTGTTCTGTGAGATAACAGCTCCGTCTCTGACTGTGCCAAAATCAGCCAATCGTCCAGATAGTTCATTATTCGCAGCCCCTAAGTTCTCAGGGGGGCGAGCGCCGCGTCCATGCACTTCGTAAATGTACGGGGTGCTAGAGACAGGCCGAACGGCAGGACGGTGTATTGATATACCTGACCGTCGAAGGCGAATCTCAAAAATTGGCTATGATGGGGTAATATCTGAATCTGAAAATAGGCATCCTTCAGATCTAGAGAAATAAACCAGTCCCTCGGGCGAACGTGCGCGAGGATTTTTCTGGTCGTAAGCATTTTGAACGGTCTTTTTGCAAGCACTTTGTTCAAATGTCTCAGATCTAGGATAGGTCTGAAAGCTCCGTCCTTCTTGGGTACGAGAAAATATCGGCTGTAAAAGCCTGACTCGCTCAGAGAAGGCGGTACTTTTTCTATGGCCCCTTTGCACAGCAGTTTTGCTATTTCTGCGTGAAGTAGGTGTGCTACTTCCGCATTCACTATCGTCGCGGTCCGGGCTCGAAAGCGCGGGGGACGGCGAATGAATTGAAGTGTATAGCCCTGCTTTATCGTGCTCAGAACCCATTCTGAAATCCCTGGGATAGTTTCCCACGCAGCTATGTGAGCCGCTAGGGGGCGAATGGCCTCCGGGTTCAGATCGCCGCCATTTGCGGGCTTGTGAAACTGAGCTGGAGCCGAAAGCGCGGCGCGCACGCTCTCGGTTCTGGGCAATGGCTGCTCGCTGAAAGCCGAGACCGTCTGATTTATGTGAGGTGTCCCAATCATAAGGGATGGGGAGCATTTTATTCTCACTTTTTGACGCGCGAGGAGCGCTTTGGGCGGAAAAGCTTTCTGTAAGCGTGAGTGCGTGTGCGCGGGCACGAGACTTACAAGTGTATTTGACGCCCCGATCATAACGGATGGGGAGCGTCTTATCAATGCCCTGCGTTCTGTGATAACATTTAAATGCGCGGGCGACGCCCGGGGGGAGGTGTGTGTTAGTAAGCGTAAACGCTCTCCGGCGGGCACGAGACTTACATTCATAACCTGTTTTATTGACCGTGTAACAGAGCGGGCAGATAGTGGGCACAGACCTGTGGACACGTAACTTACATTCTTAACCTGACATGTATGAGGCTGTTCTGGCCGTGTGACAGAGCGGGCAGAAAAATAGGCGTGAGCACAGAGTTGTGGGCACGTTTCCTACATCTAGCACTCGAGCGGCATTTGCCAGCTTTAAGAGAGTGGGCTCTGCGGGAGACACGGGGGGTATCGCGTTGGCTGCCAAATACACCGCTGCAGTAGCCTTATGTAAGGGGACTGACAGGGCGAGACATTTCGACGGCGGCGCGCAAGCCCGTCCAGGTCATGCAGAGAGCTCGAGGGGGCTCTGCATGACGCGCGAACGGGGACGCGAGGGCGGGGTAGCTCTCTTGTAACGTAAAGAGAGCTAGCCGCGTGCTCGTTGGACGAGCAGAACCGTATAAACATTTCTGCTTTTACCATGCATCCAGTACGTCGCGTATGTTGATGCCCGTCCGGGTCATGCAGAGAGCTCGAGAGGGCTCTGCATGACGCGCGAACGGCGACGCGAGGGCGGGGTAGCTCTCTTGTAACGTAAAGAGAGCTAGCCGCGTGCTCGTTGGTCGAGCAGAGCTGGGAACAGTTTTTGTATGAGGGCGCGCGCACAAGTAGTGGGCACGGGACCTACATGTGACACAGATGATGCCCGTCCGGGTCATGCTGAGAGCTCGAGAGGGCTCTGCATGACGCGCGAACGGGGACACGAGGGCGGGGTAGCTCTCTTGTAACGTAAAGAGAGCTAGCCGCGTGCTCATTGGTCGAGCAGAACTGTATACAAATTTCTGCTCTTACCACGCATCCAGTACGTCGCGTATGTCGATGCCCGTCCGGGTCATGCAGAGAGCTCGAGAGGCGACGCGAGGGCCGGGTAGCTCTCTTGTAACGTAAAGAGAGCTAGCCGCGGTCTGATGCCAGGATGGAGCAGCAGTCTCTCGTGGCGTGTCCCTCGGCCTCAACCTCAGATGCGACGGCAGTGAGGCTCGTGAGCGGCAGCTGAGCGTTGGTGAAGGGAGGCGGGGAAGGCAAGATCGAGGCTCGAGGGAGGTTCTCCGGCGAGCGCCTCGCTGTGGCCACGGGTTCCGGCTGTCTCTGGGAACGGCGCTTCTTTTTGCGCGGTCCCACAAAGGGCGGAGTGACTGCTTCCAGGGTTGAAGGCTTCGAGTCGAGCCCGCAGGGTCGACAGCGGAAGCGCTTCACAGAACTCGCAGCCCCCGCATGCGAGGGCGAGCTCCGCGTGTTCCTGGCCCAGGCAGAGAGCGCAGATCACGTAGCGGTCTCCGACGCTGAGCGGGGCCCTGCACAAGCCACAGGAAGTGCGAGGCATCTTGAAAAAGATGCTCGCTGCTCTTTTAGGAGTAATGTACTAAAAGAGAATACAAACAGAGTAAAAAGGATACGTCGCCGGATAGCGTAGCTCGCACGGATGACTGAAGGTGGCGAAGACGGCCAGCAAAATCACCAGTGTTAAATTAACACTGCTCAGTGTTCATATGAGTCCACACTCAGAGAGTGTTCAATGAACACGGAAGCAGTGTTAAAGTTAATGAGATAATTAAGTAATTAATTGAGTGATAATTGAGCATTATCGACGACACCTGATGTTAACAAGCAGAATCACTGAAGGAGAAAATCGTAATTGGTATGTTACCATTATGGAGATCAGTGTTTGCTTTAGTTGGGCTCTTGACCCTTACATCATTAACTTTAGTTCTTTGTTTGGCTGCTATACCTGAGTTATACCTGCCTGATGAACAAAGAGAAAAGGTGATATGATGGTGTTGGTTGTGTTTTCTTCTCTTCTTTAGTGCTGCCTAACGGCGTACTTCACGATGATATTGGTCTCGGTCTAGCACGGCGTGTAGAGTTTGTGCTGTTGTTAATTGTAGCCATGTTTTGATGTTACTGAGCCATGTTGTTTTTGGCCGTCCTGGTCGTTTTTTCCCTTCGATTTTTCCTTGCAGGATTTGCTTTAATAGCTGGTATTTGTGGTTGTTTCGGGCAATGTGGCCTAAGTAGTGACACTTCCTGCTAATGATGGTCTTCAGCAGTTGCCTGTCAGTGCCCATGTCCTGCAGAACTTGTGTATTGGTGGTTTTGGCTGTCCATGGGATTTTCAGCATTCTTCGATACAGCCACATTTCGAAAGCTTCGAGCCTTTTTGTTGCTGTTGTTGTTAGTGTCCACGTCTCTACTCCGTACAGCAAAATTGACCAGATGTAACATTTCAGTGTGCGCAGTTTCAGTGGTGTACTCAAGTTGCGGTCTGCAAGGAGTCCTTTTTTCCATTTAATAAATGCTTGCCGTGCTTGTTCAATTCTGCTCTTGATTTCGACTTCATGGTTCAGCTGATCGTCAATGATTACACCAAGGTATTTGAATCGGTGTACTTGTTCCAATTTTTCGCTGCCCAGCTTGATTGTTGTTTCGCTTAAAGGTCGGCTGACCTTCATAACCTTAGTTTTCTTTTTGTTAATTCGTAGGCCCCATATTTGACTTTCTGCGGCAACTTCGTCCAAGATTTGTTGTAGATCTTGTTCCGAATCGGCCAGCAGTGCAGTGTCGTCGGCATATCTGATGTTATTGATTTATTGTCCATTGACTTTAATACCAATGTTTTTGTCTGCTAGTGTTCGATCAAAAATCTGCTCCGAGTAGATGTTGAAAAGAATCGGTGACAGTGGGCAGCCTTGTCGTACACCTTTTTGTATTGGTGTTGGGTCTGTCAGTTCGTTGTCATATCGGAGTTGGGCTGTTTGCTTCCAATAAAGAGCAATGATGAAGTTGGTGTCGTTTTTATCTAGTCCCAGTTGTTTTAATAGAGCTGCTAGTCGGTCGTGGTCTACTGAGTCAAAGGCTTTCTCGTAATCTATGAAGCAGATGTACACTTCTTTCTGATGTTCGTAGCATCGCTGTAGTAGTATCTGTAAACAGAAGATTGCTTCTCTTGTGCCTAGTCCTTTGCAAAAGCCAAACTTTGTGTTCCTCAGTGCACTCTCGCATGTGGGGCGTATGCGCTGTTGGATCACCTTCAGGAAGACTTTCAGCACGTGGCTCATCAAGCTTATCAGTCTGTAGTCTTCACATTTCCGGCTTGTTGCTTTCTTTGGTATGGCCACAAAGATGGATTGTAGCCAGTCGGATGGAATTTTATTGCCGTTGTAAATTTGATTGTACCAATTAGTCAGTTGTCGCATGTTATTGCTGTCTAATAATTTGAGCAATTCGACGTGGATTGTATCGGGCCCGCACGCTTTGCCTGGCTTAGCTGTTTTGATTGCATGTTCTACTTCTGATGTTAAAATGTGTAAAGCGTCTTTCGACGTCTGTTGGTCTTTTCCTGCAGATGTTCTCGCGGAGCCAAAGAGCTTGTGTATATAGTTTGTCCAGGTGTCCATTTTTTCTTGTTTATTTAGGATTGGTTGGTTGTTGTCCGCATACAAGATTGCTGTTGGGGCTGGTCTGTAGATATTACCAGCTTCTTTGAGCTTCTTGTGTAGGTTAAAATTGTCATGTTTTTTAACTAATTCTTCAATTTCTGCGCATTGTTCCTCCATCCATTTTTCTTTTGCCTGTCGGATTGCTTCTCTGATCTTCTGTTGCATTTGTTTGTACTTCTCCAAGTTGTTATTTTTGTACATTCTTCGTTTGCTCATTAGATCGAGAATATATTGTGTCATCCATCGTTGTTTCTTTTTCGGTGACTGGTGTCCCAGCATAACTTCTGTTGTTTCTGTGATGCATTGTTTGAACGAGCACCAGTACTCCTGGACATCTGCTGTTTCTGTTGTTATTGAGCGTATACTATCGTTGAGCTGTTGCTGTACTTGTCTTTTATCGGCGCTGTTCTTCAGTTTCTCCAGGTCTGTTCGTCTCGTCTTTGTACATTGTATTGATCGCAACTTGAGTCTTATTGTAGCTACTACTGGGTTGTGATCTGACGATATATCGGCTCCAGGGTAGGTTTTTGCTGTAAGCACACTGGACTTAAACCTGGTGTTAATTAAGATATAATCGATTTGGTTCCTGACGATGTTATTGTCAGAGTCTTGCGGCGAAGTCCACGTATACAGTCGTCGAGGTGGTAATTGGAACCACGTGTTAGCAATACTGAAGCGTTCTTCTTGGCAGAATTGAACCAGTCTGTCGCCTCGTCCATTCCTTATTCCTAGTCCGTGCTCTCCGACAATGTTCTGCATTCGACCGTGGCCAACCTTGCCGTTGAAGTCGCCAAGGATTATAGTGATGTCTTGTTTCTTCAGCGGTTTCAGCGTGTTGCTTTGAAGGGGTTCTTTGACGCAAGCTCGGAAATTCTTATCACCCCTGTCCTATTTAAAGGACGCCGATACTCAGGGCCTTTATTGATTTTGCTTGTCATCATTGAAGTTTTCAAGGGAAGAATAATCCAAGTAGTTTCCCGTTGCTTTCTTGGATCACAATTTATTTGAAAAGGTCATGTGGTGACCTTTCGAAACGGGTTTTGTCTGACGTCTCCACTGAAGTCTTCCCGCCTTGGGTGACCCTTCTGAGAGCACTAGGCTCTCGACGGTATAGCGATCAGCTTCTCAGACGTACACAAACTCTCTCGCCGCGTTAAGGCACCGTTTCACGAGAGAGTTGTGTTTTAACATAATCAATAGTTGGCCTGAATCACTGGACTCATTGAGAGCATACTCATTGAGAGCATAATTTCAGAGTTAAGTTTACCTTATGGATTATAGCAGCACTGTCATTGTAGAGTATGCATTTTTTTAGCCTTTTCAATTAAATCCAAATGATCAAATCATTACAAAAAAAAACACCACTGCTTCAGTGTTCATTTAACACTCTCTGAATGTGGACTCATATAAACACTGAGCAGTGTTAATTTAACACTGGTGATTTTGCTGTGTAGTTGTGACCGTGAAGAATTATAATACAATAAAGCAAGGCAGTTCAAGGCTTTGTGTGTAATTAGTGTAATAAATGGGACAAAATGCCATGCAAACCACTAACAACTGAATTTTTATTCGGCACCTGCTGTCACCAGTACAGCATTAACTCCTAGCCTGGTAAGTGCCACACATATTACAATTAAGAAGTTTAAAACCTGACAGGTGGTTATAACTTATAATGTAGATAAAATTGGGCTGATGTGATCATATTTAGTGCTAGTAAGTACTAGGAGCTGCATTCTGGACCAACTGGAGCTTATCTATAGAGCCAGCAGGACAACCACTCAATAAATCTAATCTGGAGGTCATAAATGTAATTGAACTTTGTATTTTGAGCACTTCTTGGGTTGTTATTGTCTCTTCACGATGACTCGTTTGGTTAGTCCTCAGATGTAAGTCGCTTTGGATAAAAGCGTCTGCTAAATGACTAAATGTAAATGTAAATGTAAATGCATGAATTAGCTTTTCAGCATTTGAAACAGACAACATATGGAAGAAGGAGGCTGAGGAAACTTATTCCATGTTTCCTAATAATGTCCCTAAGTGGAAGCATAGATGATGAAAAAAGCAGGGGGCCTAATACTGATCCCTGTGGCACTTCGTATTTAACTTATGTGCAGTCTTACATCTCTTCACAACACAGGCAAACTGACGGCAATATGATAAATACAATATAAACCATAATATCTGCAGTGGTCCACAGTATCAAAAGCAGCAAACACTATTAGAAAGAGATGCAGCCACTATCAGCCCTGCTTGAGGTGGTCTATTGCTGGTCTGGCTGGTGGACCGGCCGGTTTGAGGTGGTCTAGTGCTGGTCTGGCTGGTGGACCGGCTGGTTTGAGGTGGTCTAGTGCTGGTCTGGCTGTTAGTCCAGGCCGGTTTGAGGTGGTCTAGTGCTGGTCTGGCTGGTGGACCGGCTGGTTTGAGGTAGTCTGGCTGTTGGTCCAGGCCGGTTTGAGGTGGTCTAGTGCTGGTCTGGCTGGTGGAGCGGACGGTTTGAATTGGTCTAGTGCTGGTCTGGCTGGTGGACCGGCTGGTTTGAGGTGGTCTAGTGCTGGTCTGGCTGGTGGAGCGGACGGTTTGAGGTGGTCTAGTGCTGGTCTGGCTGGTGGACCGGCCGGTTTGAGGTGGTCTAGTGCTGGTCTGGCTGGTGGACCGGCCGGTTTGAGGTGGTCTAGTGCTGGTCTGGCTGTTGGTCCAGGCCGGTTTGAGGTGGTCTAGTGCTGGTCTGGCTGGTGGACCGGCCGGTTTGAGGTGGTCTAGTGCTGGTCTGGCTGTTGGTCCAGGCCAGTTTGAGGTGGTCTAGTGCTGGTCTGGCTGTTGGTCCAGGCCGGTTTGAGGTGGTCTAGTGCTGGTCTGGCTGTTGGTCCAGGCCAGTTTGAGGTGGTCTAGTGCTGGTCTGGCTGGTGGACCGGCCGGTTTGAATTGGTCTAGTGCTGGTCTGGCTGGTGGACCGGCCGGTTTGAGGTGGTCTAGTGCTGGTCTGGCTGTTGGTCCAGGCCGGTTTGAGGTGGTCTAGTGCTGGTCTGGCTGGTGGACCGGCCGGTTTGAGGTGGTCTAGTGCTGGTCTGGCTGTTGGTCCAGGCCGGTTTGAGGTGGTCTAGTGCTGGTCTGGCTGGTGGAGCGGACGGTTTGAGGTGGTCTAGTGCTGGTCTGGCTGGTGGACCGGCCGGTTTGAGGTGGTCTAGTGCTGGTCTGGCTGGTGGAGCGGACGGTTTGAGGTGGTCTAGTGCTGGTCTGGCTGGTGGACCGGCCGGTTTGAGGTGGTCTAGTGCTGGTCTGGCTGGTGGACCGGCCGGTTTGAGGTGGTCTAGTGCTGGTCTGGCTGTTGGTCCAGGCCGGTTTGAGGTGGTCTAGTGCTGGTCTAGCTGGTGGAGCGGCACAGTCATGCTGTTCTCGAGCTAACTGAGCTGGTGTAGCTGGACTCTTTAGCAGGGCAGAGGATCAAGCCTGTGTTATGATAATAGTGTTTATGATGCCCATTATATGTAGCTAGAAGAAGAGCTCTCTGATCATTTTTAGCAGACACTTTCGTTCAAACAGACTTTGAGTTCAGTTCTTACAGGTTAAGTCCTCCTCGAGTAACCGTAGGTTTAGTTAAGTCAAGGTTGTGTGATTTCTTATTGCTTGCTTTTAGAGGATTGATAAATCATTAACCAATCAAGTTTAGCCACTACAACACACTACACCATCCCATAAATACCAGTGATGCTAGTATAAATCTCTAATCTAATTTAAGTAGCTTTTTAAAATGTGCCTTAGGAAACATAAACATTACTAGTGTGCATCTTGAGACAAATCAATGGCACTGACAATTTCAGTTAATACAGCTCAAACATCATTTTAGTCTGGGACTATCTTAAGCCGTGTGTTTTAAAGCATGACTTAAGGAATAAACAGACCAAAATTCTCAAAAGCTTTATTCTATTTTCATGAACAAGCAGACAAGTACCATTTTGTTAATTTGACATAGGCTGGAAAACACTCTCAAATGTAAACTCAGTCTTTACAAAAAAAAAAAAGATTGAAAGATGTGGATTATGGGTTATTATTATTATTAGTTATTTCTTTCCAAGTGTAAAACAAACTACAAAAGCTACAATTTAATGTAATTAAATGTGAGAAATAATTTGAGGAATAGAGCAGAATGTTAGACACACTTTGTGTAACTTTTATTTTTTTAAATTAGCCTCACGCACATATTTAGACTCACGTCTGGTCAGTGTGTAACCAATTATAACTGATTTACTAAATAAACATGAAGGTAAAATGTTTTTAGTAAATTAATAAATTAGTAGACAAATTAAACCCAAGTCTTAAATCTACACAACTTGGCCTTGACTTCAAAATGTGTTTACATGTGTTCACAATAATTGAATCTTCTGAAAATATTGTCCTTAAAATTACAGACATATTAATAAGATAGAGCAATAGAGGATCTGTCAGTCTATATTGTCTCTCATCAAGCGTGAATATTTACTATCCTTTTGTTTGAGAATCCAGGGAGAAACACCAGGAAGATGTTCCTTCATCCTTTACTCCACCCCTTTCATGAACTCCAGAAACTCTGCAAGAGAAGGATGGTGGAGATGCATGGGACAGGGACAACCATAGACTTGCATCACACTGGGTCTTTAAGGGTTGTGACACATATAATGTCTCTGTAGCTTAAAGCAACACAAATACCACCACCAGTATTTATTAAAATCATTTTCACAAAATTTTCATGGCCTCCAGAATATTTTGTTGTATGTCTGAAGATGCAATATATCAAAAGAAAGAACAGACCCTCTACTTTTAGCAACAACAAAGATCTTGTATCATCACTTGAATGTGGGTAAGTTTCATAAAAAAGCAGTTTGAACAAAAAGTTGAGAAAATCACGTTACTTTTGAAAAGACTACAACATGTGCATAAGCAATGCTTCTATCGCTTGTTTCTGCTTCTTCTTCACCTGTGTTTTTGAGCAGGAGATTCTGTACTCTTTCAGAAGATTTGAAGATTCAGAAGATGTATTAGCGTGCCCTACCCCTGATGCTCTGGGGACGCCACACCAACTACGCCATGCTGACCAATGCCTGCTTGTAGATCTCAAACTAAGCCCTAAGCCTGGAGGACTCAGCCCTGAACCATTAAACTGTCAGCGGGCGAGCAGTACACCTTGCAACACATCGCTCCCATTACAATGTTAGGAAGGTCCTGAAGCTTCAAGGGAACATGGGTTGTGGGAAAATTCTGTCAATGGCGGGGAAGGAGTTAAGTAAGTGGTTTTAATGCAGCATAATCAAACTCTCCAGAGTTTAAGAGGATTGCTCAGAGGGGAACATACTGAAGCTTCAGATTTCTAGTTTAATGGGAAGGCCTGTTGACATGGCTGTTTAAATCACTATATGCATTCATGGGGGGGTGGGGGGATTGTTGAGTGTACTTGAGTATAAGACAACAATAAAACATGCTTACCATCATAATCGATTTTTCCATCATTGTTTTTGTCTCCGTCCCTCATCAGTTCCTCAATGTCATCTTCAGTGATGGTTTCACCTGTACCTTCCAGCATCAGCTTCAGTTCATCGAGATCAATGTACCCGTCTGTGTTCCTGTCCAGACACAATCAGAAACCATCAGGAACCACTAAACCCACCAGAGGTGAGGTATCTTACTTTAGTTTAAGAACACATACTTATCAAACATACGGAAGAGTTCTGCCAGTTCTTCTTCTGACTTTCCTTTGCTGTCATCTTTCATGCATCTCACCATCATGACCAAAAACTCCTCAAAGTCCACCGTCCCACTGCCTGCAAACATGCACCATCATTTCAGCATCATGACCAAAAACACTTCAAAGTCCACTGTCCCACTGCCTGCAAACATGCACCATCATCTCACCATCATGACCAAAAACTCCTTCTTTAATTAATAAAAAAATAAATAAATACACAAATCACTACTACATGACACATACTTGCCATTAATAACAAATGTATCACAAAAGCAAAAATGAGAACAATTAAATCAAAATGTGTACCTATAGCTGTAAAAAATAATCTCATAGGTGTAAAAAATAAATAAATAAATATTGTGATTAAAAATAAAGTAATTTATTATAACATAAATATGAATAAAATAAAATACCATGTATCATATATCATTGCATCTTGCTGTACGTTTTGCTACAAGTGAAAAGCAGCACCACACCATTCTACAGTACGTCTCGTGATGATAAGTTTGCCCTAAAGCCATTACTGGACTATATAAATGAACTGAAACTATGGCTTACTGGTAACTTTTTGAGTCTAAATGAAAACAAGACGGAAATTATCCTGTTTAGCCCCAGTGATCGCCGTACTCATGCTTATGACCTTCAAATGTTGTCAGCTTACAGTACCACCTGTATTCGAAATCTGGGGGTCTGGATTGATAACAACCTTAACCTTGAAAAGCAGATAAGTGCTGTGGTAAAATCCTGCTTCTTTCACCTTCGTCTCTTAGCTAAAGTAAAGCCATTTTTGTCTGGTAAGCATTTTGAGATAGCTATGCATGCTTTTATAACATCCAGATTGGACTATTGTAATTCTTTATATATTGGAGTTCCTCAGAAACATATCACCCGTCTACAATTAGTCCAAAATGCAGCTGGACGCCTCCTCAAAGGAAAACGTAAATTTAAACATATACAATCGGTTCTGATCTCGCTTCAATGGCTACCAATTAAGATTCGAATAGATTTTAAAGTTTTGCTTTTTGTTTTTAAATCGTTGCAGAATTTATCTCCCCAGTACCTATCTGAATTGCTTCACCCAGAAATTAAGTCAAGATCACTAAGATCGGGGGATTCGAACTTACTTTCTGTACCTAGGACCAGATTAAAAAATAGGGGTGACCGTGCTTTCGCAGCTTATGGACCCAAGCTATGGAATAGCCTCCCCTCAAATATCAGATCTGCCCAAACTCTGACACTTTTCAAAACCTCTTTGAAAACGCACCTCTTCTCACTAGCTTTTAATATACCCTGATGAGTCCCTCTTTCTCTCTTTGATGTGTACTTGTTGGTCTCGTGCATGTATTGTCTACCCTTTACTGCTTTGTTAAGCACTTTGGTCAACGCCAGTTGTTTTTAAATGTGCTATACAAATAAAATTGTATTGTATTGTATTGTCTCTCTACACTCGCTTCTCACACTGCAACCTGTCGACAACAGCATTGACTGCGTCACTGAACAGGCCTGATAGCGAAACCGTTTTACGCTGATGCCAAACAGGTGCTGCTACGTCGCACACAGGAGTGACAGAAATCATCTATTCCAATAAGATTATAATGATTTTTACCTTTTACGGGCATTTCTTTTTTTCCTTTATAAAGCCATTTTTTTAATTAAATGCATGCATCATTTTGTTTTGTCAAATTATTTCATTAAAGCTGCTGTCCGTAACTTTTTTAAGTTAAAAAATAATCCAAATTAATTATTAAAAAAAAAACACATCTTCAGCCAGTGTTCAAAACTATCTGCTTGCCATAGCTAGATTCAAAACGGTTAGCTTGTAATAATGATTTTAATTCCAGTGGTACTGGTGGGTTTCCGCGGGAAATTCGAGCATGTCTTTGCGTCATGACGTCACACCCGTACACATAAAGAAGGAGTTTCGGCTAGCCGGCTATACTGCGCGTGACGAGATGTTTAGATGTATAGGCTTTTCTCGCAGCACTTTACATAATTAAACTTATGGCATCCAGAAAGATCCAAACAACAATCATCAGTGTCAACTGGAGATTCAGCAGTTATAAAACCCAAAAGACTTCGTACTTCGGATTTAAGGTGGAAAGAGAAAGAGAAAGAAACCGTCTCATGCGAACACAAGGATTTAAACATCGGCGGGGCTTTTGAAAGGTGCGTGAACTCCCGAAGGGGTTCGAGACGGAAGAAGAGACAGCTTTTTCTGCTGAACAAGTAAGATATTTCAATAGTTCAATCGTGTAACAGTACGTTTTCTTAATTCACACAGTTATGGAGTTTCCTTTGTTGTGCCTTTCTCGTTTAGCTATTATGGAGAATATGAATTCTGAACTACGCACGTAACCATAAAACACATTAAATAACGTTAGTCACGCAATGCTGATGTTGTTAACATGAACAATTTGAGAACAAAGTAGGCTATGATTTCCACGGTTGCTGTAAATCGTGCTGATTAAATCTAACGAAGCTTATCATGTCGAATGCTTTTTCCCCCTTAGTTGGTCAGAACAAAAATGGATGTTACTTGTTCAGAAGACATTTTCCGGTGAAAATTCGGTAACACTTTATAATAACTGCACGCTATTAATCATTAGTTAAGCATTAGTAAACAGTTAATTCATCATTTATAAAGCATTAACAGACATTAATAAGCAGTTTATAAATACAGCTATAAATGCTTTATTCTTGATTTTAAAAGCATATCTATAGTGTGTTTAATAATTGTATTTTCATATATTATTAATGATCAATTTATCATTTCTAAATGAAGTATTGCATTATTTATAAACCAGTTATTTAAAAGTTGTCAGTGGTTCATAACATTACTTAGAAATTGTAAGTAAATGATTAATAAACTATTAAAATGTACATTCATACATCTTATTATTCAGGCATATAGTAATAGTTACTTAGTGTTAATAGATGCTTTATTAACATGTATTTAAGCTGTAATTCAGGGTTAATTTGGTAGTTATAAAGCATTTAGTAGTGGTCAGTTAACTATTTTTGTGAGCTCATCTAAAGTGAGGACTACTCATGCCTTGTAAAGCATTTATAAAGGAGATTTAAATGCTGTTAATAATTTCTCTGTTCTGTATCACTGTGTTGTGTTTGTTTCATTTTTCTGTTTAGAAGATAACTGAGCCTTTAAATCTCCTTTATAAATGCTTTACAAGGCATGAGTAGTCCTCACTTTAGATGAGCTCACAAAAATAGTTAACTGACCACTACTAAATGCTTTATAACTACCTGAATTTACTCCATTTATTTACACTTTCTAAGTGATCTTATGAACCACTGACAACTCTTAAATAACTGGTTTGTAAATAATGCAATACTTCATTTAGAAATTATTAATTAATCATTAACAAAGTATGAAAATACAATTATTAAACACATTATAGATATGCTTATAAATCAAGAAAAATGCATTTATAGCTGTATTTACAAACTGCTTATTAATGTCTATTAATGCTTTATAAATGATGAATTAACTGTTTACTCATGCTTACTTAATGATTAATAGTGTGCAGTTATTATAAAGTGTTACCGAAAATTCTTATGTTGGTCAAGCTTTCAAAAAGTGAATCTGTGATTCTGAATGACAGTATCCACACAGCGCGGTGACTGACAGCAGCTCTCGCCTCAAAGCACTGTGTTCATCCGCGCTGTTTCATGCCGATTTACAACCCACGTAAAGATGATAATTCCGCGAATCACTGCAGTTACAGATTTCGAACAGAGATGGCGACAAAAAGGGAAAAAGCTACGGACTGCAGCTTTAAATCAAATTCTATAGAATAATAAGACACAATAGGCCTGTCAACAATCAAATGAAATCAGTATCAACAATTTTTTTGCTTAATGCAGATCAGAAGGACATGAATGCATTTAACCTTACAAACAGAAATAATGTTTTAAAGTTTTAAACATAAACCGTTGAATATTGAGATTAGAAATGTCATGCTAATAAAGCTAATTTGAAATTGAAATTGAGTGAGTTAATGAGTTTCAACCGATTCATTCAAACTGCTGAATCATTCAGGAACAAAGCTCTTAATGAGTGAGTCATTGAATCATTTGTTTTAAAACAAAACGCAAAACAGTCCTGTGTCTTTGTTTGGAACTATTTTCGTTGGCAAAATGGAGCAAAAACAGGCAATACTGAGTCTAAAATGTTAAGTCACTTAATATTACATTATTGTTTATTGAACTGTTGTATAAAATCAATATCACATTTGTAATCGTGCTGATTACAAATTCGTGTGATATTGATTAACTACTATATTAAATTATATAATATAAAAGACATACTGTAACGATCACCAGTGAGAGTGGGATTTTTAATGACCACAGAGAGTCAGGACCTCGGTTTAACGACTCATCCGAAGGACGGTGCTCTTTGACAGTATAGTGTCCCCATCACTATACTGGGGCGTTAGGACCCACACAGACCACAGGGTGAGCGCCCTTCAGTGGGCAACCAGTCTTGGGCTACAGGGTGATATGACTGGCCATATCATATTAATTCAAATTCAAGATATGATCGCAAAAATGACTTGTATGAGATCTTGTTTGTTTATATTATAACATATGATATATCACATGAGCAAGAGAACTGCTTTCACAAAAATGAGCACAATTGCAAACGTGATATTGATTTTATACAAACGTTCAATAAACAAAATTTAATTTGTAAAACAATCTCAACATTATTTATTGTAGTTGTAATTGTAGCTTCTGTGCCACCTCTGCAGTGCAAAGATGAATTTTGTTGTTAGTGATTTCATTTGATTGGTAACAGCTCTATAGATTGTCTTATTTTTTTAAAGACATTTCTCAAGCAGTAAAAGGTTTTTTTTTAGATGAATTTGAGGAGACCAGGGGCCTCATTTATAAACGTTGCGTACGCACAAAAGAAGGCGTAAGCCGCTCTCTACGCAATAATTGGTATTTATAAAAAGCAAATGTGCGGTCCTTCACGCAAGCCCTGACCCAGGCGTACGCACAAACACGGGTGAAATGAGAAATGGCGACACCGTTGGCAGATGGAAGAAACACGTGAAAGTGTGTGAAACTGTAGACCGTTGTGTAAAATAAATGGCAATACTGCCTCTCATAAATAACACGAAGACGTCACAAAGCAAGTATTACAATTAACAGCCAACACGAACACCCGTTTGATCGATCTGCAACAGAAATGCAAATTAACACATATTTGCAAAAAGAAAAGTGAAATATGTTCTGCAATAATAGTGGCATGTTATACAATTCATCCTCATAAATAAGATGGTAAACAGAACAAAATAATGTACAAAACTGATATTCTCGCCAATGTGTCCGTCTGGCGGAGCAGATATAGCTAGATAGTCAGTCAGATAGATAGATAATTAGGGAGAGATAGATAGATAAATAGATAGATGTATTATTTGTCCACTGGGGAAAGTTGTTTTCATAGTAAAAATGTCTTTATCAGCTACGGAATCATGGTATTCATGCAGGTATTTCATGCATATGCCTTTAGTTTGTTTTATTTTTGATAAAATAACGTATGACGTATGTCTCAACCATTCAGAAAGCTGCAAGAAATTACATTTGCGCTGAACTATTTCCCATTTCCAAGTAGATTATAACCGACATCTGTAGCTTGTCATTTATTTTTTATTTCGGCCACAGTCCGAGGTTGTGAGGCTACAGCATTTACGGCGTCTGCAACCTTTTGCCACAAGTGCCTTTTTGGCATTAGTAGGCTAATGCCCACACTGTGCCCTCCAAACAACATTTTTCTCCTCTTTTCCACCTCGCCAACGATAACTTCTACTTCACATTGAGTGAAGTTACGTTTTTTTGATTTCCTCTCTATGTTTGCCATGATTTCGCAATCGATGAATATTAACTTGTGGGCGTTTCACGGACTATTTATGGGCAACTATGGGCGTGACATGAAGCCGCAAAAGCTGCGCTACATTTAGAATTGATTGTGATTTATTAAGGGAAAAATGCGTAGGATGTGCGTGCGCACGGTTTTATAAATCCGAATATTTCTGTGCGTACGCACGTCCTATGTTTCATCCGTACGCCACTTCTGATGCAAATCCTACGCAAAGTTTTATAAATGAGGCCCCTGGTCTGGTCTTAGTCTTGACTCTGTCTAGCCCTGCCTTGGTCTCAACCCCACAATGTCTTGGTCTTTTCTTGGTCACAACACACACTGGTCTTGGTCTTGACTTGGTCTCGGTCTAGGTGGACTTGACTAAAACACTTGTTGACATTACAGGTTAGGGTTCTGGAATGTTACTTATTCTGGATTGTTCAGGACACCTTACCATCCTCATCCACCTCGTCAATCATCTCCTGGAGTTCTTCCGGCGTGGGGTTCTGGCCCAGCATCCTCATTACCTTTCCGAGCTCCTTAGTGCTAATACAGCCATCTTCAGCGTCCTGAATGAAAATATCAAATGCTGCGCGGAACTCTACAAAACACAACCACAGAACTTAAGCAGTCAGTTAAGCTTTTGTGTACAGTATAGTGTCTCTGTCATGAACAACTTAATGATATTGTTAATTAATGTCAGTTTAGTAAATCTTTATTGCATATAGCCCTGCTGAAAAACCTAGCATAAACCAGCATTAATTCCATGTTGGTCCAGGCTGGTTTATTCTGGCTAGACCTGGAATAGTGCTGGTCTAGCTGGTGGATCAACATAGTCATGCTGTTCTCAAGCTGGTGTAGCTGGTCCACAGGCACTCCTGCTTCCCATAGGGACCAGCAAACCAGCAACCAGCATCCTATGCTGGTCCCAGCATTCAAAACATAACTTATGGTGGTGACCAGCATTGCTGATTTTTTTTAGCAGGGAGGCTATAAATAATGCTGTTATTGTTTTTTTATTAGTTGGGCATGGGTGTTAAATTCAGCCAGTTTTTGTTTTCAGTAGGAAACACCGATCTTGATTGGTCAAAAGTGTGGTCAGGTGATGTAGCATTAGCTGAGACCATAAATAGATGCCTGAAATGCACATCACCAGCTTCTTTGTCTTCAGCAAGCCACTGTTTGCATGTGTGTGCGAAGTCTTGTTCTCTGTGTTAGGAGTTCAAATAAAGAAACAAAAAGAAGTTTGTCTACTGTCTTGGCCTCAAACCTAAAGAAACCCCCACTACCCACGAGACCTTGCAGAATTACATCCAGCCTTGTGGGTAAAGAGGGTCAGGCTGGTGCGTTCCTGCAAACTATGTCTATTCTGCAGGTGTACCAGGCCAACCTGCTTAACGACCTGGACTCCGGTGAGGCTTTTAGTCAGTCAGGGAACACCGCCAGGCCACAGACCATGTCCTCCGTGCCCCTAAGCAGACGGTTGCTCTATTGACTGTGCAATGGCTGCTATGGTTGCGACGTAGCAGCACCTGTTTGGCATCAGCGTAAAACGGTTTCGCTATCAGGCCTGTTTAGTGACGCAGTCAATGCTGTTGTCGACAGGTTCCAGGTGTTCAGACTTGTATCTCAGGTTTGCTTTCGGGGGCGAAGTCCCCGAAAGCGAAGGGATGTAACGATTCACTCCGAGCCGGTTGAAAATTGATACAAATATGTGACGATTCAAGTCGGTTGAGATGTTAAACTAATCGCGATACACGTTTTAAACAGCAAAGGCGTTTACTGTATACTTGCTTTACAGGGACAATAGCAGCGAGTGTTTTCAGTTAATTCCTAGGGAAGTTGAGTTTGTGAGCGTGCGTGAGCTGGAAGCTCAACTTCCATAGGAATGAATTGAAACGCTCTCTCTGCTCTGCGCCAGTGTGCACGCACCTTCAAACAGAAGCAAACATGGCGACGGCAAGCGCGTAGATGTTGAAGTTGACTCATTCAAATCAGAGGTAGTGCTGCCACTAACGACTAATTTTCTAACGACTAATCTTTCGACTAATTTTTCGATTAGTCGACTAATCTAAACGACTAATAAAAAAAAAAATCAAGTGTTTATTTCGTTGTGTCCATTTTATTTTGAACTCAACTGAAGGGCCAAAACATAAAATGTCACCTGTTCAAAAACATTATGTATTAACAATCTAAGCATAAGTATCTGCATTTCCATTAGGCTATACCATATTAGTCAGAGTCCTAATCTAATCCTCTAATAACAAACATGTATGTATTACTTAAATTAGCTCTTTGTTCTGCCTTAAAAAATGTACAGTAAGCTAATAATGATTAATTTATGTACATTTCTGAAAAGCATAACTGATAACATCACTCTGAATAGTAAAGTAGATGCAATGCATTTTCTGTGAAAAGCGCTATACAAATAAATTGGAATTGAATTGAAAGAGTCTAGCCCACTATGAGTCGCGCTGAAAGCAGGCAGGCACGCAGTTATGTAGCTCGCGTTTACACTTGCGTGCATGGCGGGCCCGTGCCGCGGTTCGCGTGAATGTGAAAGCAACACGGACTCGGGAACGCTTGTTCAGGAAGTTAAGTAACCTGCCCATGCGTTTTAGCTGATTATGATGCATTTAGTTAAATAAAACACATGTAAGGGATGATAGTGTTGATGATTTACCTTGGATACGCGAGAGTTGAGTCTGCAGTGTATTCGCGCATTGCGCGTGCAATCAGGGCAACACATTTGGAAATCCACTGTCTCCTCAAAAGAGTCCGTTTGAAAAACACAATATATTGACCCGCGTTCTGTTTTCTATCATGCGCCGTGCACGTTTGCGATGGCATAAGATGCACGCAAACTCAACAGGGTTCGATAGAATTGAGTGTGAAACCAGACCAACGCTGCGGGGGGCGCCGGGAACAATCGCGCTCGCGCTCGGACTCGGACCGCAGCAAACGAGCCCACTGTGAAAGCTCCGTCACCTGCCTCCGCAATTTTTCATATCAAAGCAGTGAAGGCGGGCGGGAACGTGAAGGAAAATTACAGCAGATAAACCAGCAGGGCGCGCACGGCGCACAGACTGGTGTGTGGAGGTGAATTACAGTGAGCCGTTTGTGACGGGAGACCAAAAATAAATAGCGGTCAATAGTAAAACGACACGTCGACTAAAAAAATTGCCGTCGACTAATTTGCATGGTCGATTACGTCGACTAAGTCGACTAATCGCGGCAGCACTAACCAGAGGTGTGGTGGCATTTTGACTCTCCGAAGACTAATAATCACCACTGTGAGACTGAGAAGCTCCAGTCACCTCCGTTCGTATGTAAAAAAATATTAATAGGCCAAACCACACTGACAGGCGGATTTCCAGCCCCACTCGCATTCCACCCATGCGTTTCTGGATGCGGTCGTTTCCTGGCCCTGGTTGACAGTCACAATCACTGCCTCTCATGTCTGGGATGTAACCACGCTGAGGTAGCGTTCGTGGATGTGTCATGTACCCACTGCGGGAATATGACCATCTCGATGCTGAGATCGAGACTCCAATGCCTCGTAAGAGGTGAGGTCCCCTCTACTATCCCCAATCTAGTTCTTCTTGCAGCAGAAGACTACTTTAGTTGATACGCAGGACGTTCTGAGGATCACAGTGCCGGTTCCCGCCTTGCCAATCCCCGTGGACCCACACTCCTTTACGGCATCGCAAGCTGTGGAGCTTCCGAATGCTGGTGCTTGTCCTTCTCATGGAGGACTCAGTATCTCATTTGTGGCTCCTCCGGAGGACCAGATGTCATTCGCCGCATCGGAGGGTGGGCTAGAGTCAATACTTCAAAGGCGCTAGCTAAATGTCCGCCATTGCGAGATGTTTGTGCTGTGACAGACTGGTCCTCTCTGCACACGTTTATAAGGTTTTACAGTCTGAAAATGGATTCAACCCCAGCAACTCATGTCCTTCATTAATTCTTCTGTATCAGTTCTCATATCTTTGAGGTGCGCAGTATGCTTCACTTCTACCTTCTTGGAGAAATATTATTCAGTATGGCAACGTGGGTATTAACGTTCCCATAGCATCAACATCACGATGCAGCGTTGAGTTCCAATTGAAAGGGACTGTCTCAGGTTACGTATGTAACCCGGTTGCGTCACTTTGCCATACTTCATGCAATGCCTGAAAATGTCTTCGATCAGACCATTAGAATCTGGTGACATGCATTTCAAGAACCTCATACCAACTTTGAATCACCACCAGTATATTATAATTATTTATGGGAATTTTGCTGCCATAGGGCCTAGCAAACTTGCTATCATAATGTGAACTATGAATTCCACATTATCCATCTTATTTTACAACGTGGAAGTAAGCTATTTTCTGTGAATGTGGGCAACTTTCAATTCATAAGCCGCTATAAGTAAATAGCTAGAAGAATAACAAAATGCAGTAAACAGCAAAACTATTTGTGCCACAAACCAGTGTTTTTATTAAAAATGATAATTAAAACAATATGATAACAAATATCAGTGTGCAATATCAAGCAGCATAACAAAGTGTTTGTGTACAGGTACAATAACTGAAAGAGGAAAACACCGAAAGCCTTGCACATTCATATTACAAATGGCCTGATCTTATGTTAAAAATAATATAGATACCAAAGAGTGCTTGAGGACACCATGAGGCCATTTGTTAACATTAAAGCTCAAGCAAACAATCAAAACTACAAAGGAGTGACTTGGGGTGGCCAAATTAATGTCCAAATCTCAAATCCAATTTAAATGGTGTGGGGGGACTTTAAGCGGGCTGTTTCTATTTTCATTGTTATTTTACACTGTTATCATGTACTTTTTTTTACAGCACAGTAGGTAGTAAATATATATATATATATATATATATATATATATATATATATAATCTAGAGGCATTTTAAAACATATAACATAACATTTTTGGCCAGTCTGAGACCAAATGCCATATAGTATTACTATGCCATACCATTTTTCTGCTCATCAGTGAGCTGCTCTACCTGTTGAAGACATCAATGGATCAATAATTATGACAAAGTCAAAACATAATGTACACTACACAAATAAACACAAACATGCATCCACACGGATATTACAGTCATTTCAGTCAGTGGACTTTGGTAAGTGGATTTGTGTGGTTTTGGTGTTTTTGTGAAAAACAGTAAATTAAATATTAAACATATTAATTAAAAGGTTTCTAATCAAATAAAAAAAAGATACCACAACAACAGATATAGCTTCCTGCCCTCTTCTAATATAAGGCTGTGTCCTCTGAAAATTATTTTGTTTTATTTGACAATTTATGCTTCAAAAAGAACAACGGTCAATAACGGACCCTTTCTGCAAACTCATTGAAAATAACCAAAACAAGGTTTTTATTTAGTACAGTGTCTAGATTAACAAATAAACAGATGTCACCTAAATGTCTAGCTTACTAATGTAACTCCTGTTCCCTGAAGGAGGGAATGAGACGTTACATCAGTGACTGACGAATTGGGATCGCGCCTGAGAGCCCTTTCATCTTCGAGTGTTAACATAACATGTTAACCGCCGCGTATGACTGCCGCTGGTGCTGGAGGAACTCCAAGCAGGGTTCGCCCGACAGGGAACTCACCTGAGGAGCAAATAGCGCACGTATCCAGTCCTAGGAGAGGAATGGCGCTGCGAGCGGGACACCGAGCCAGCCCACCCATACATCACCTGTTCCCAGACAACACACGGGAAGAAACAGGTTCTACTCCGAGGATGTAGAACCTCGCGAATGTATTAGGTGTCACCCAGCCCGCAGCTCTGCAGATGTCTGCCAGCGAGGCGCTGTACGTCAATGCCCAGGAGGAAACAACACTCCTGGTAGAGTTAGCTCTCACCCTAAGGGAGCACAGCTCGCCTTGGGACTGATACGCCAAGACGATGCCATTCACAATCCTGTGGGCCAACCTCTGCTTAGAGACCTCTGCTGGCCTCCATAACAGACAAAGAGCTGATCTGAGGTCCTTAAGCTCTGTGTGCAGTCTACATATAGAACAACCAAACATTCTTCCAAACATTGGGAAGCAGACACACTCTGTCAGTTCAAATCTAGACTAAAAACACATCTCTTTGACCTAGCATACACATAACACATTATAGACTTCTATAATTCAATGTTAGGCTGCATAGATTATGTCAGCCGGAACCGGAAACACTTCCCATAAATCCTGATGTACGTGTTACATTATAAGAAGGATGGTGTCTACGCTAATATAAGTCTCTCTGTTTATCCCGAGGTTTACTGCAGTTCGCCGGATCCAGGCCGCATCCAGATCTGATGAAGGATCTGAGCCTGATATATTCAAATGCCCATACCTATAGACTAAACACGTGATGCACATGTGCACGCCGTCTACGTTTTCGGGGGTTTGCTTTTTTAAGGTTTGTGCAGAGATAACCTTTTTTTCTAAATTTTTCAAGGCTTGCACCTTGGAATCTATTTTAGGGTTTGCGTTCTCGAGCCACCAGGCACTGTTTTGTGCGGATGAGCGGCCGGAGCGCATTGAGTGTTTTCTGTTAGAACGGTGTCGTGTTAGCTGGCCCCTAAGTTGATAACTTATGATCTTTGCAACGGAAGTGAATCAATCAATCAAAACTAACTTTAGCTGGACAATAACTTTATTCTAAAGCTGCTGTAAAGCCAAAACAATCTCTGTTACTGTAATTTCCGATTATCACTGTAAAGCTGCTTTGAAACAATCTATATTGTTAAAAGCGCTATATAAATGAAGGTGACTTGACTTGACTTAAAGGTGCAATGTGTAATAATTTTGAGTATCTATTAACAGAAATGCAATATGACATCCATAACTATGTTTTCAGAGGTGTATAAAGAACTTTGTTAATAAACCGTAATGTTTTTATTACCTTAGAATGAGACATTTATATCTACATAACCGCGGGCACCCCCTTCTATGAAGGTCGACATATTGTGACGTCATGTTTCTACAGTAGCCGAACGCGAACAAACAGCGCTACAGACCGCGTTTCGTCACTACCTTGAAAGAGAAGCCGCAGAAACCTAGAAGCTAGCCATAAACACCGTGAGTAGTGACTTTTCCCTTGTCAGTGGTGTAAAATATGTAGTTGGACTGTTTCATGTAACTTAGTTCTTCTCCCTCGCTGTGTTATGGCTTTGCTATGTGGGGATAAATGTGCTGGTTACGTTCGTGAGACAGCTGATTAGTACTCTTGTCATTGACCGTAAAACAGTATGTTACAGGAATCACCAACCCGTCGATCGCGGTCGACAAGTCGATCTTGGAAGCATTTTAAGTCGATCGCGAAGAGTTTTCAAAATCAGAGAAAAAAGCCTATTGTGTGTAGTAAATGGTGTCTAGGGGATGTGGAGGCGTGCGCGCTGTTACAATCATGTCATTTTTGCCGTGCGCACCTTTGGGCTCATATCATGCGGACGCGTCGAGTTTAAACAAGGCTTTACGCTTTAACCAGCTCAGCCACAGTAACAGCTCATATTTAGCCAGCTAAACTTTTACTACCCTGTTAGAAAACATATATAGTTGCATAGTTTCATGTGGTTCTTCTCCCTCGCTGTATTATGGGTTTGCTATGTGGGGAGAAGTGTGCTGGTTACGTTTGTGAGACAATCAGCTGATTACTATTATTATATTATATATTAAGACCCTTGATCCTCACTATGGCTTTGTAAACTTTATCCATGATGTGGTTTATAATGGACTGTGGTACAGAAACAGTGACAATGTTACACACTCTTGGCTTACTCTGGCTATTCTCTGCTGTCTCCAGACGACAATATGTTTGTCCCGTTTTAGCCACCGTAGCTTCTTCGGAAGGGAGGGGTGAGCAGTGGGCTGAGCCCTTAGTGCAAACTCGCAACCGAACCACTAGATGTCGCTAAAAATCACACACTGCACCTTTAATGTATAGCGCGCACAGGGCACAGAGACACTATGGCTGGGTGCTTGCAAGTTCACCACTTGGTCCCTGAAATGAGTGGTGGGAATGAGTCTTTGGGCACATATCCAGGCCGGGGTCTCAGGATGACATGAGAGCAGGCCGGCGCGAATTCCAGGCATGTTTCGTTGACCGAAAATGCTTGCGGGTCCTCGACCTTCTTGAGAAAATTGAGCGCAGGGCTTAAAGGGAGCTCTCTGCAGGGCCGTTAAGACCAGAGAGAGATCCCAAGAGGGAGGTCGACATCCTGAAGCGAGGTCGGGGAGGGTTCAACCTCCTCGCATCTCTCAGGAACCAGATGACCAGATCGTGCTTTCCCACAGACTTACCTTCTATTGCGTCGTGATGTGTGGCGATAGCAACAACATACACTTTCAGGGTGGAGGGAGACGGCCTTCGCTCCAACCCATCTGTAGAAAGGAAAGGATGACTATGATCGGGCATTTACGGGGGTCTTCTTGGTGTGAAGAGCACCATTCAACAAACAAGTTCCACTTCCAAGCATAAGCGCGCCTCATAGAGGTGGCTCTGGCTGAAGTTATAGTGTCTACTACCACTGAGGGTAGGTCACCTCCCAGACCTTGCACAGGGTCTGTGCGAGTAGGCTCACTGGGGGAAACGCATACTTGCATAGGCCCCGAGGCCTGCTGTTTGCCAGTTCATCCGTGCTGAGGGTCCCCTGGGTCAAGGAATAGAAAAACTGGCAGTGGTACATGTCCGGAGCAGCAAAAAGGTCTATCTGAGCGCCTCCCGGGAGTGTGAGCTGTTGTGAGAGCGCGTCAGCTGCATGACTGAGCTCATCCGGAATTTGAATGGCACGAAGCAACCTGACTCCATAGGAGGAGATGGCGGGTGAGTTGCGACATGCGACGGGAGCATAGACCACCTTGACGGTTGATGTACGCAATGGTCGATGTGTTGTCCGTCCGGACCAGTATATGCTTGTCTTGCAGCAACGGCAGAAACCGGTGAAGAGCAAGGAATACTGCTAGCAACTCGAGACAATTGATATGCCGCTGCAGTCAAGATCCTGTTCAGGAGCCCGAGGCAGCATGCCCGTTGCACACGGCACCCCAGCCGGTGGTGCAGGGAGACAGCCCAGGAGAAGAGATGGAAGGTGGCGGAGGTGGAAACCGCTGGAGGGCACCCTCGGCGATTAGCAGTCGGAGGGAATGCCACTGGCGGATGAGTGGAGGCAGCAGTGGTCTGCCTGGCAGGATGTGGGCTAGCGCCTCCATCTGCTTTTGTACCGCTGGGATCTGGAGGGCAAAGTTCTCAGCAGTCTTGCCGAAGAGGCCAGCCTGGGAGATGGGGGAGTCAAGAAAGCGGACTTGTCGGCCTCCCTTATCTCAGCCAGGTTTAGACAGAGATGTCGCTCCTGGACCACTAAGCTGGACATTGTTTGACCAGTGACTTTCGTTGCTCAGAGGGCGAGGTCCATTACTGTGCGTAGTTCTTGCATTACACCTTGGTCACCTTGGAGGCATCTGTTGAGACAACAACATGCCTGGACACTTGTTCTAGGGGAACTCTGGCCCATAGAAATGCAAGGTCTGACCATGGGCTAAAAGCTTGGTGGCAGGTTGGAGTGATGGTCATTTGGAGCGTGCCATGGTGCCATGCCCTTCTCGGGACTCGATCGTGTAACCAGTGCTGAGCGGTCTCATATGACGCAATCCGAGCTGCGTTACCGTGGCTGCAGATGCCATTTGCCCCAGGAGCCTCTGAAATCATTTCAGTGGAACCGCTGTCCTGCCCTTGAACGAATTCAAGCAGTTCAGCCCTGACTGAGAATGCTCGTTCATGAGACAAAGCGGTCAGGTTGACCAAATCCAACTCTATTCTGGGAAAGGAGATTCTCTGTATGGGGAGAATTTGCTCTTTTCCCAGTTGACCTGAAGCCCCAGTTGGCTGAGGCGACCTTTGTAAAGACGCAGGGCGACAGGGACAGCCCGAAGGGAAGATCTTTGTAATGGTATGGCTGTCCCTAAAACGCAAAACGTAAGAGTGGTCTGTGTCAAGGGAGAATTAAAACATGAAAGTATGCGTCCTTCAGGTCAATCGCTGCAAACCAATCTTGATGGCAAAATGCATTAGAAAAGGCATTTCTGCATTAGGATCTTGAACGGAAGCTTGTGTCATGCTGCAATGCATCCTGGGAGCCATGAGTTTTATACTATTGTGGCTCCCAGCATGCATTGCGGCATGAAGAATGTCACCATTGTTGAGATTCATATGCTGAATCTTAATGTCTGTCTTTAAAAAAAAAAAAATCCCCATAGTGTACTGTATTTTAAAAATCTAAATTTAGAATGTCCGATCTGTGGCAAGGGTATTGTTAGTGAATATAATCTATTAACATCAAATAACCACTTTTGGACAGTGATGAGATAAGTGCATTATTGCACAAAATGACTTTCATAAAATAAAACAAAAAAGATTATATCAAACATAAGTAGTTTTTCTTTGCTGGAGAAATCAGGATCTACTGGCAGTTATGCTTCAATAAAACCAGTTTTTCAGGTTGGTTGAACTCAACTCAGTTATCAAAAGGTTCCAGATGCTTAAATAATATAAAATACTTTATACCTGTGTTTCCTATACAAACAAGGAATTATGTCAATTATTAATTAATGGTGTAATCAACTTTGCATGTGTGGGCAATAAGTAATTTACCACAAAAAAGAAAAAGAAAAAAAAGAATGAAATTAATAAGTAGGACTCTGCTCAAATGCTTCACACTTCAATGTTCCAACCAGGAAAATGTATGGGTTAAATGTGTACCATGTTTGTGTAAATTGCCAAAACATATTTCGAAGTTGTGTTCCCATTAAAAACAGGTTTCCTTTAGTCCAAACTCATATTTTATTAAAATACAAAGACTTAGGTTTGATCCAAGTTATTTTGCAGATTACACACTACACTGTAAAATCGAATTAGTTAGTCTAACTTAAAAAAGCATGCAAACCTATTTCCTTAAACAAACTAAGTAACGTGAAATAGGAATAGTATGTTGTACTGACAAATGCTTAGTTAGTATAGTTCACTAACAGGAGAGTACTAGTAACTAAGAAAGAACTGTAGAGATTACTTGATAATTTACTTTAGATTTACTCTTGACTCAGCATAGCTACTCAGAATTATTGACTCCCAGAGTGCATTGCGGCATGAATAAATAATGCAATTGCTTTGTTGTACTATTTTTTGTTTGTTTGTTTGTTTTATTTGGCAATTTTATTTGCTGTCTTGTGTCAGCAGTAGCACAACAAGAAACAGCAAATCAAATTGTAATTGTTACAATGAAAATATAATAAATAACATTTAATTATTACCATTGTTGCTGTAATTTATTGTAATATCTTCAAAACCATTAAGAAATCTAGTTTTAAATATACTTCTTTTGAAGTATTGGTGCTTAATGTAAAAATATATAGTGTAAATGATAAATCACGTTTGAGAATTCTGCTGGCTACTTTATACAGGCCACCAGGGCACCATACAGACTTTATCAAAGAATTTGCGGACTTTCTATCAGAATTAGTATTGGCTGCAGATAAAGTCCTAATTGTTGGTGATTTTAATATACATGTAGATAATGAAAAAGATGCATTGGGATTGGCATTTAAAGACATTGTAAACTCAATTGGAGTTAGACAACACGTGTCAGGACCTCATTGTCGTAATCATACTCTAGATCTAATACTATCACATGGAATAGATGTTGATGCCGTTGAAATTCTGCAGCAGAGCGATGACATCTCAGATCATTAACTAGTCTCATGTAAACTTCACTTAGCCAAAGCAGCAAAGCTGACTCCGTGTTATAAATATGTTAGACCTATAACTTCTGCCACTAAAGATTGCTTTATCAATAATCTTCCTAATCAGTTTCATCATCTCAGCATCCCGGATAGCTTAGAAGAACTCAATATTGTGACAGAAACTTTTAACTCTCTCTTTTCCAGCACTTTAGACGCAGTTGCTCCGTTGCGCTTAAAGAAGATTAAAGAAAATAATCCAACGCCGTGGTACAGCGAGCACACCCAGGCCCTTAAGAGAGCAGCCAGAAAAATGGAGCGTAGCTGGAAGAAAACTAAACTAGAGGTATTTCGGATTTCATGGAAGGAGAGCTCGATTGCATACAGAGAGGCTTTAAAAGCTGCTAGATCTGCTTATTTTTCAACCCTATTAGAAGAAAATAAACATAATCCTAGGTATCTATTTGAAACAGTGGCTAAACTAACGAAAAAGAAAGCTTCAAGCCCAGAAGTGTCCAAGCAACACAGCAGTAATGACTTTATGAATTTCTTCACTTATAAGATTGATAATATCAGGGACAAAATTATAACTATGCAACCGTCTACTACAGTATCGCATCAGTGCATTGTAGTCTCCCTGAGGAAAAATTTGGTTCATTTGCTGCTATAGGAGAGGAAGAATTTTGCAAACTCGTTAATTCATCTAAATTAACAACTTGTATGTTAGACCCCATTCTGACTAAGCTACTGAAAGAGATGCTTCCAGATGTCATAGAACCTCTTCTTATTATCATTAATTCGTCTTTGTCTCTAGGATACATACCAAAAACCTTTAAGCTGGCTATGATAAAACCGCTTGTTAAAAAACCGCAACTTGATCATACAAAATTAGTCAATTACAGGCCGATCTCGAATCTGCCTTTTCTGTCAAAGATACTGGAAAAAGTAGAAAAGTAATTTCCTACTACTAAATTCTGAAAAAACAGAGATTCTAATTATTGGTAATTAATAACCTAGAATACTGTCTAACCCTTGAAGGCTGCTCTGTCAAGTCTTCGTCGTCGGTTAGGAACCTGGGTGTGCTCTTTGATACCAATCTTTCATTTGAAAGTCACGTGTCTAGTATCTGTAAAACCGCATTTTTCCATCTTAAAAATATATCTAAATTACTCCATATGCTCTCATTGACAAATGCGGAACAATTAATTCATGCGTTCATGACATCAAGGCTAGATTACTGTAATGCTCTACTGGGTGGTTGCCCTGCACGCTTAATAAACAAACTACAGCTAGTTCAAAACACAGCAGCTCGAGTTCTTACCAGAACCAGGAAGTATGACCATATTAGCCCGGTTCTGTCAACACTGCATTGGCTGCCTATTAAACATCGTAAACATTTTAAAATATTGGTGATTACTTACAAAGCACTAAATGGTTTAGCTCCCCAGTACTTGAGCGAGCTCTTAAAGGTGAACTAAGTAACTTTTTTACCTTAAAGGTATTGTAGGTAGGATAAAAAAAAAAACTTTTTGCCAAATTTTTTTAAACTTTCTATATATATCAATGCATAATTAAAATGTAAGTACTCTGGAAAAGAGAGTATAAAAATCGAGTGTCTGTAGTCCTCTCAGGGCTGTAATAAACACAGCTACTTATCTCCATTCACTTCCACCCCCTCCATTCTGGGCTCCTTCCAAAACCACGCCCCCAAAACACATGAACGCGCGATGCCGACAGCTCACAGCTGGAGGACGCGCTTACCAGCGCCGAGCGGAGAGGAGCAGTGCATGTAGTGACATCATGTCAGACTCACATGTAATAAAATACCTAACTTTATCATTATGAATATAAACAACTAACATGGCTGTTAGTACTCACTATCAAGCTAGCATATCGATACTGGTAAAGTTTAAAATATATTGAGTTTGATTCGTTAACGAGCTAGTAACATAAAGCAAAGCTAAAAACAGGTTGCATTGATACACGTTTTCCCATTACAATCAGTTTCACTGTGATGAAGGTGAATTTCGTGTAAGATTCATAACATATACGCCGTGTTTTGCATGTAATTGTGTCTCTTACTAGTCTCTTACCCTCCTCGAGTCAAACGAGTGCGCGCATGTGGGCAGCGCATGTAGCAGCGGGGGTGTTGCCATGGTTGCGAGAGAGTGACAGTCGCCTAAGCCAATCCTTTGTTTCGTCCCGGCAGGAAATAATGAGCTGTGTTTAGTGCAGATTAAACGGTCTAGAGTCACTCGATTTTTATACTCTTTTTATCAGAGTACTTACATTTTAATTATGCATTGATATATATAGAAAGTTTAAACAAATTTGGGAAAAAGTTTTTTAGACCAAAAACGACCTACCCTACCTTTAACCGAACAGCTTTGGAGTCATTGTAATGTTTATATTACTGATTTCGTGTTGAATGGTGGTCGTCTTGCACCCCCCTGGTGCCTGTGAGCCGCAAAACCACCCTTGCAACTTTGGGCCGGCGAGCCGCCGGCCTCAGTGTTAGGAAGTATCGTGTGATATCAGGTCTCGCGAGGTAACGAATTGCTTTACGGCAAAAAACAGATCTGATAAAATTCTGATAAAATGAGCATCAAACAGAAATAACCCGGCGCCGTATACATGTGGTGTTGGGCGCGCGCAGCTCTTAAAGGGGCCATACCTTATTTCCACTCGTTACACGTTACCGGTGTACAGGGGGAGGGGATCCGGCCGTGAGTGCAGAGCCATCTCTGCGTGAGTGCTATTTACGACAGTACAAGTACTCCACAGCGACTCTAGGGGTCACTGTTTGACAAAAACGGAATTTCTACTTAGTTCTGCTTTAACGCATTATAGTCCTTCACGTCTATTGCGTTCTCGAAATTCCGGCCAGTTGATAATACCTAGAATATCAAAATCGACTTCAGGCGGTAGATCCTTTTCCTATTTAGCACCAAAACTCTGGAACAATCTTCCTAATATTGTCCGGAAAGCAGACACACTCTGTCAGTTCAAATCTAGACTAAAAACACATCTCTTTGGCCTAGCATACACATAACACACTATAGACTTCCTTAATTCAAAATTAGGCTGCATAGTTTAGATTAGCTGGAACCGGGAACACTTCCCGTAAATCCTGATGTACTTGCTGCATCATAAGAAGGATGGCGTCTACGCTAATATTAGTCTCTCTGTTTATCCCGAGGGACCCTCTATGGTGGACCTGCGCTTGGACCCATCCCAACTCATCCTGAAGTGCCAGCCTCATCAGCTCTGTGAAGGCCTCATCGACACGACAGCCATCGGCACTGATCCTCAACAACTCGTTTCCATACCGGCGTGATTACTTTGACTTCCAACCAGATGGAAATGTATAAATACTCTAAATGTTCCGATCCAATCTGACTTGTAATGCTGCCCGAATCATACACTGTTCCTTCGTTGGCCAGAGGAGAACTGGCCCTCCGACTGAGTCTGGGTTCTCCCAAGGTTTTTTTCTCCATTCTGTCCCCTGATGGAGTTTTGGTTCCTTGCCACTGTTGCCTTGGCTTTTGGCTTGCTTAGTTGGGGACATTTAATATTCAACAATATTATTGATCTGCCTTGCTTAAGGTGGACGTTGATGCAATTGTTTTCTAGAAACAAACTTTGTTGTATTATTTTCATGTTATCACTGTGAAGCTGCTTTGATACAATCTGTATTGTAAAAAGCGCTATATAAATAAAGGTGACTTGACTTGACCATTTTTGTGTTTTGCATACTGAATGTTGAAGTCTGTGAGTGACTCAAGCATGGTTAACTGTGAGGAATTGCCACAAATATAGATGGATTACATCAACGCAAGTGACAAGTTAATGATTTAGTCAGAAGTTAGACCACCTTTTAAAAGCAACCTATTTATTATTTCCCTTTCTTTGAAAACATAACTGTGATCTCTTATTGCATCAATAGAAAGAGAATTAAAATAATATAATTTACGTTTCAAGTGCCCAACCAAAGGGAACACCAATCACCATAATGGTGAGTTAAAAAAAAAAACATTTTAGGAAAATTAACATTTAATTTATGAAGTCAGTTTATGTGATGTTTTCTCAAATTTTTCAGTTGTATTGACAATTCAACATTCAAGATGACTTTGGGAAATGAGTGAATGCAACTAGAGAAAGATAACTGAATGAGTGAAAAAAGTCTAGTCTATTGCCCCACCTCAAAATCCCATTTTGCTTGATAAAATGTCTCTCAAACCAGTTAATTTGAACTTAGGTTTTCTGAGTAACTACGCCATATTATGTGAATAATACAAATTACTAGATTTTTACTATTAAGTTAAGATATTAAAGGGATAGTTCACCCAAAAATGAAAATTCTGTCATCATTTACTTACCATCAAGTTGACATACAAACATTCTTCCAAATATCTTCCTTTGTGTACAGCAGAACATAGACATTTTTACAGGTTTTTCAACTTAAGGGTGAGTAAGTGTACAGATAAAGGTTCATCAGAGTTAAAAATAACAAACCGCATATAAAGGACATGATATGAGGTGGCCCAACAATGGATGTGTAATCCAGCAAAGCTAACTCATGAGACAGCTGCTTAAGTTAGAGTTACTGTAGTTCCATGTGGGATCCAACACAAACCACCAGACTGATGTGACACATAAACCTGTATCAGGATGTTCTTCCCAGACTCACAGTCTCATGTATATCTCAGACAGAGATCAGTGGAGATAACCTAGTGCTCCTCACACACACACACACACACTCACAGACACAAGCACACACAACGTGTGTTTTTCATGTTTTATGAGGACATTCCATAGACATAATGATTTTTATACTGTACAAACTGTATTTTCTATTCCCTAACCCCTACCCCTAAACCTACACATCACAGAAAACATTTTTACATCAACAAAAAACATCACTGAGAATGATTTATAAGCTGTCTTCCTCATGGGGACCAAAAATGTCCAAAATGGATTTCGGATATTGCCATCCTTGTGGGGACATAGGGTTTACCAGGACTCACTCTCTCTGTCTGTCACACACACACACACACACACACACACACACACACACACACACACACACACACACACACACACACACACACACACACACACACACACACACACACACACACACACACACACACACACACACACACACACACACACACACACACACACACACACACACACACACACACACACAAAATTCTGGAATCTGACTGAGTGTTTTATCTTAAGCGCCTGCTTCTCCAGCATGCAGACACACACGCACGGCTGAGTAAAGCATGCCAAAATTAGCCGTGGGAGGGAGGCGGTGCTCCATGTGTAGTCATGAACGATAGTGTCTCTGGCCTCTCGAGTGGCTCCTATCTAACTCTGATAATGCTCAAGAGTCTAGGTATTTTGAGCTGTCTTTTTAAGCTTACGGCATTATGTTGGCTGCTTGAGTGATGCCTAATTTATGCACATTATAATATGATTCCCAGTCATTGTTGCTGCAATAGAAAATATAATATGGTATTTTATTTTGAACATTAATATGTAGTTGTATAAATCCTTATATATGGGAGCCTTATAATTATATTATAAGCCTTATAATACTCCTTATGATGATTATGTTTTCATGAATAATTTTTAACCACAGCTGTAATAAACATTTATGGTTATGCATGGTTACATTTAAATGGTAGAGTGCATTACAACACATGATCAACAACACCAAATGTCATGTGTTACAATAGGGTAAGATATGATGCCCCTCTTAAGTGCATCAGTGTACATTTACTTTTAAATTGTAACATAGATTTAAGTTTAGCATGTTTAGGATGATAATATCCTTTTTAAGTGTCATTAATGTAAAAAACTAAATCAACCATTCTATTTCAAATTGTGTTCTGACAATTTAGTTCAAAAATCGACAGACAACGCAAAGTAAAAGATTAATCTGAAAGGTACATTCATTCTATGACTTACATTCAGGCAATTCTGATTAATTGATTTTACTCAATTAGCTATAGGGTTAAATGAATAGCAGAGATGTCTGAAAGCGTCAAGACAACAAATTAAATACCACACTCATTGTAATACAATGTATTATATAACTGTAGTTACAACTATTCATTAAAAGTATAAGTATTTTGAATGCTTAACACTATAGGACGTCTAGATTTAATGCATTGTTTTACATATTGTTTTACTCAATCCAAGAAAGTTCTATGAAAAACTGCATAGACTCACCGCTGCTTTGTAGATATCGTTCATTGTGAGGAGATCAGATGAAGTGGCGCTCGTGCAGGACACAGAGCTTTATAGCAGGAGAACAGGACAGCCTGTTCCCTCCTGCCCCTCTGAGTATGGGATGGCCCATCACAGTCACTCCATCCTGATAAAACAGATATGTAGTCATGATAGGGGTTCAGTCAAGAATGGAAGGGTAGATAACTGATGATGTGCCATCCAGTTAGTTAAGACATACAAACACTTGAGATGTGTTTAAGGAACTACATGGTGTCAGAAGTTAATACAATCAATAAAGGAAGAGAATAGAAGAGGAAGGATTTCGACAGCCAGACCCGCTGATCTTCAATGGCAACATGGCAGAAAACTGGAGAACAATTTGAACTGGAATTCGACATATTTATCGCCGCAGCCCACAGCGAAAAGCCTAAAATTAAAGCCTACATACTCCTCAATCTTGCGGGACCATAGGAGATTGAAAGAGAGCGTTCATTCACATATGCTCCAGCGATACTGGGTGCTAATGGGCAAGATGTGATTACACCAGTGGAGTCAAGAGAGGATCCAGAGATTCAGAGAAGTATGCTACCTGGAGACAAACATGACGATGGAGAGACATTTGTTTAACACCAGAAATTAAAAACCATGAGAAACCATGAGGCTTACCTGAGTACGCTGAGAAATAAAGCGAAAACGTGTAACTTTGGTGCACTCACAGACGATTAATCAGAGACAGACTGGTGTGTGGCATAGAAAATGATAGCGTGAGAAGAGTGTTGCTCAGAGAAAGTGATTTAACTCTTACAAAGCATTCAAAATCTGACAAATCAGTAAAATAGCCTAGCAACACATGAAGGTGCTGGCTGCGCCGCAGTGGGCCTATGAGTGTTAACGTAGTGTGTGCAAGGGGGAAAAGCCGCCGTGCACCGGCAGCAGCCACAGCAGAAACACCCGAGTCAGTCTGGTTAGTAATAAGTGAAGCTGGTAATGCTGTTTGTGGAGTTGTTTATTCCTCCTCTACTGAGATCTTGAGAGATTTAATGTCTTCTTTTCTCTTCAGCTGATTTCATCTAAGGCTGTGGCTGAAGTCAGTTGTAGTTCTTGTGTTTCTGCTCGTCTCTTTTTCTGTTCTCTTCTTTCCTTCAGTGATTCTGCTTGTTAACAGGCTTATTAAGGCTGAGATGACTCCATATTTAATATACACAGATTGTGTGGCTCAGATAAGGTTCAGTTCTGGTTTATTTCTTTGCTTTTGGCTGACATGTGGCGTTGCTATGGCCTGCTTGTGGCCCAGATCTGGCAAACAGGAGTGAGCCACCCAAGGGCCGTCATTCCACGCTGCATGTGGGCCAGATCATCTTTCCATGTGTGCCAGATGTGGGCTGGATCTGGGCCGACACAATGTTGCTATGTGGGACATTGGCAACTTTGTGCAGTTTTGCAGCGTATGCAATGCTTTGAAACCTCATCAACAAAAAGAGCCATTGCACCTCCATGAGATCCCCGAACTGCCTTGGTCCATTGTTGCTGCTGGTATATGTGACTGGAACAGCCAACAGTACCTAGTGCTGGTTTGGTTTAAAATAAACCCACTGAAAACCTTGTCTGAAACAAAACACCATCAACAGACTGAAGAGGCTCTTTTCTGTGCACGGTATTCCCCAGAAGCTAATCATTGACAATGGCACCCAGTTTACGAGCCAGGTTTTCAGAGACTTTGCAAGTTCATGGGATTTCTGTCATATCACTAGCAGTCCCTATATCCCTGGGTGAACAGTCTCACAGAAAGAGCCGTTCGTAGTGCAAAGGGCCTTATCGAAACCACTAAGAGGGATGGGACAGACTTGTATCTGAATTTGTTAAACATCCGCAACATTCTTCGATATAAGATACTGGGTTCACCGGCACAGAGATTGATGTCCAAGGTAACGCGTACCAATCTGTAAGCAGATGCTAAAGCCAAGTTCAAAGAGACATGGCGGCAGTGGCTCAGTGGTTCATGTAGGTTGTCTACAAACTGGAAAGTTGGTGGTTCAATCCCCGGGTTCCACCTGACCAAGTGTCAAAGTGTCCATGAGCAAGACACCTAACCCCAGCTGCTCCCGACGAGCTGGATGGCGCCTTGTATGGCTGACACCCTGTATGAATGAGTGAGTGAATGGGTGAATGTGAGGCAAAATGTAAAGCACTTTGGTGGCCACTGGGTCTGTGAAAGCGCTATATAAATGCAGTCCATTTACCATTTACAGTGAAAGACAAAGCTCAACTCTCCAAAAAGAGACAAATGCAAAAAGTGTACGTCGATGAAAGGAGCAAACCACTCTCTCCACTGCATGAATCCCATGTGATACGGATGCAAACAGTAAAGGGACCTGACAAAATTGGAGTTGTTAAACCTTACGGAACAAAAATAAATATTTCCATATATTTATAATCAATATATCACAGTATATGGTGTAAATACACAGAAAAATATTATATTGCGTTAATATAATGTGTTATATATTACAATACATTGAACAATACATAAGGAATTTCTGCTTTTCATATATTAAAAAAATTATTTACAATATATTTACACTGTAAAATGTAATTAGTTGAGTGCACTTAGAAAACATGGAAAACAATCACCTTAAATTTCTCAAGGATGTTTTATTTAAAGTTTTAAGTTGCTAATACAAAGACACAAAAGAGTGTTGGGACAGTGATAGACTGCATTTATTTCTATTTATAAAACCATCATTAATTACATTAATCACACACAGACATTAAGAATCAGCAGATGAATCTCAACAATGGTGACATGCTTCATGCTGCGATGCATTTTGGGAACCATGGATGAGATTTATACTACGGTGGTGCCCAGAATGCATTGCAGCGTGAAGCATGTCACCATTGTTGAGATTCATCTGCTGATTCTTGATGTCTGTGTGTGAGTTCAAAAACGTATGTTTACAATAACAGTGCTAGATCTCTCTTCATAGTTTCGCAATGTTTATAATACAATATTAAAAATACACCTAACACACTTTTGATCTGTGACTCATAATTAATGATGATTATGTCACCATAAATAAATACCCAACAAATTATCCCCAGAATTTATCTTGGATCGTTTTATGGCTTTGGTCTTATAAACACACAGTTACAGCAGGCAGAGAAAAACTAATGTTATAAATTCAAGAGCCCAACTATATATAACATTATACTATTTTCAATAAATCATCCACATCTAAACCTCTGTTGATTCTCAAAGTACTTCTGTAGATGTATGACAGAAATAAAGTCAAACTGTTAGTAATAAGTGAAGCTGGTAAAGCTGTTTTTGTTGTTTAACCCTCCTCTGCTGAGATCTTGAGAGCTATGCTAGTGTTTAATATTCTGTTGGGATTTAAAGTGTTTCTGTTGTCTGAGTTTTGTGGGTCACCATTGTGCTGAAGAGTAGAGCCCGTGCTTCAGTCCAGCAATAGCCTGACGTCGTCATACTCAGATTCTAGTCAGAATGTGAGTCTGATGCTGCTCCATTGGGCTGTGATTATGGGGCTTGTTTCAACCGAACCAGGAAAGAAAATGCCTCTGCACTCAATTGGATAGACCTACAACTAATCAGAGCAAAGGAGTAAGTGACGTATGTTGAATCCCGTAGGAAGGACGACAAAAACATCTTTCCGATCGACAAATGCCTTGATCGTATTGCGGAGCTAATGCGCAGTGGGGACGGAATGTAAAACGCAGCACTATTAGCAACTGACTCCATCCCAACTGGAGCCTAGGAAAACAACCCGAGGTCCACAGTAAGACACAAACCATTATAAAAGCTCCCGACAAGAATATGAATGGGGACCGGACCTGAGATTTCCTAGGACAGACTTGTGCTTATGGACAGTAAATCGTGTTAGACTGAAAGACCGGACGGCCATAGGGTCTACTTATCATATGGAGAGGACTCGAGCTTGCAAGCAAGGTACCTCCATGTTGTAGAACCTAACAAATGTGGACGGCGAGGACCAGTCGGCCGCTGCACATATGTCTTCAATTGTAACACCACTAGACCAGGCCCTCGAAGAAGCCATGCCTCTTGTGGAGTGGGCCCTAGTGCCAATGGGACAAACCTGGCCCACCGAAGCGTATGCCAGAGAGATGGCGTCCACTTTCCATCTCGATAGTCTCAGCTTCATGACCGGTAACCCCTTGGTGCAGCCGCCGAAGCATACAAAAAGCTGTTCCGACTGCCTGTACGGTGTAGAGTGCTCCAGGTAGATTTTAAGGGCTCTGACGGGACAGAGCAAATTAGCTTCCCCGTCGTTCTCCGAGGGGGGAAGTGCTGATAATGTGATAACCTCCGCTCTGAACTGATTTGAGAGCACTTTGGGTACGTAGCCATGTCTTGGTTTGAGGGTGACTCTGGAATCACCAACCCCAAACTCCAGGCAGGAAGGGCTCATGGAGAGCACCTGCAAGTGGCCTACTCACTTAACTGATGCCAGGGCCAATAGGAGAGCAGTTTTCAGCGAAAGTGGCTTAAGGTCAGCCGACTGAAGCGGTTCAAATGGGGGACCCTTCAGGGCCCCAAGGACCATGGAGAGGTTCCATGCCGGCATAGAAGGGGGCCGAGGGGGATTCATCCTCCTGGCCCCCTTGAGGAAGCGAACAACGAGGTCGCTTTTCCCTAGTGATTGGCCAGCCACAGGAGCATGGTAGGCTGCTATGGCCACCACATACACTTTGAGCGTGGATGGGGTGCGTCCCGTGTTCAAAAGCTCTTGCAGGAAGGAGAGTACCACTGATACCTCTCATGATCTGGGGTTCGAGGTCTCTAGCTGTGCACCAGCTGGTGAATACCGACCACTTCAGAGCATAGAGGCGCCTCGTAGAAGGTGCTCTAGCCTCAGTGATAGTATTCAAGACCCTCTCTGGGAGGTCCCAGGATACCCGTTGAGGGGCCACACATGAAGGGTCCACAAGTCGAGGCGAGGGTGCCAAACCCTCCCATTTGCCCATTTGCCTTCGTGAGGAGATCCTTCCTCATTGGTGTAGGCCAGGGGGCTGTGTTCAGCATTTGCGCCAGCTTTGGGAACCATACCTGGGTCTTCCAGAGGGAGGCTACTAGGAGGACTGAGCGTCTGCTGTCCCTGATCCGCTCGATGACCTGAGGAATCATCGAGACGGGAGGAAACGCATAGAGCGGGCGTCTGGGCCAGGGATGGGCCAGTGCGTCCCTGTTCTCTGAAAAGAACATTGTGCAGTGAGTGTTTGATCTCTGAGGCAAAGAGGTCGACCTCTGCCCTGTCGAACACACTCCGGATCAGGCAGACCGTCTGTGGGTTGAGAGACCACTCGCCGGGGGAATGTTGTCTTGAGACAGCATGGCCGCACCCAGATTTTGGATGCCCGGGACATGAGCAGCTCTCAGGGAGCGCAGGTTGGCTTGTGCCCAAAGGAGGAGGTTTCTGGCCATGATATACAGGTTGGCTGATCTGACCCTGGCGATTTATGTAGGACACCACCGACATGTTGTCCATGCGGACCAAGATGTGGTGCCCTCTCAGGTCTGGCAGAAACGCTTTGAGGGCTAGACAAACAGCTCTCATTTCGAGGCAGTTTATATGTAAGCTCTTCTCCGGGCTCGACCAGAGGCCGGAGACAGGCTTACCCCCTCGTGCAACGCCTAGGTTGGAGGCGTCCGTGAAGATTGCCTTCATCCTGGAGGCCACACCCATAGTCACGCCAGACTGGTACCAGTCTGGGGTTTTCCTCTTATGCAGCCCTGGTTCACTGTGATGTGCAGGCGTCCTGAACGCCACGCATGGGCTGGCACATGGCGTTTCAGCCAGTGCTGTAGGGGGGCGCATATGCAGTAATCCCAGTTGGAGTACCGACGATGCCGCGGCCATGAGACCCAAAAGCAGGGATGGGCAACTTCGGTCCTGGAGGGCCACTGTCCTACAGAGTTTAGCTTCAACCCTAATCAAACACACCTGAACAAGCTATTCGAGGTCTTCAGGATTACTAGAAAGTTACAGGCAGGTGATTTTTTCAGAGTTGGAGCTAAACTCTGTAGGACAGTGGCCCTCCAGGACCGAAGTTACCCATCCCTGCCCAAAAGCCTCTGAAACTTTTTGAGGGGCGTGTGCGCACCTGCTCTCAAGGAAGCTACTAGACGTTGGATAGAGAGAGCGCGCTCTGGGGTGAGCCGGGCTCTCATCTGTGTCAAGTCGATAACTGTGCCCAGAAAGGTTACGTTCTGGGTGGGTGACAGTCTGCTCTTGGAAAAATTTATCCTGAGCCCGAGGCATTCCAATTGACAGAGGAGCCAGGATCTGTGTGTCCATAATTCGGTCTTCGACTGGGCCATGATTAGCCAGTCATCGAGATAGTTCAGCACGCACACTCCCTGTTGTCTCAGGGGAGAAAGCGTTGCATCTATGCACTTCGTTAATGTACGGGGTGCTAGAGACAGGCCAAATGGTAGGACCGTGTATTGATAAGCCAGTCTCTGACGTGCTTAGGCGCGAAGCTGCCTGATTGGTTCGCGTGTTTCGTCATAGGATGTGCAGTTGCTGCAGCACAGCCAATGGGCGAGCTAGACGCTTGCTGTGCAGCTGTACTGCGTTTTAAAATATAGGCTTCAATAATCTCGAGGAAAGGAGTTTCCCCACTGCGTATTAGCAACGCAATACGAAGTGACCATTCTCGAAAGGGAATTCATCTACTCACTAGTCCGTTTTCCCAACCAAGTTGAGTTTTTTTTTTACAAAAGTTGCTTATTGCAGGGCTATCAAGTCATTCACCGTGAGACACACGCATTTCAACCAGTTCATGCTCACACGCCACACCTTGTATTTCTCATGCTGAGAGGTAAGTGATAACTTATCCCGCTATACAATTAATGGATGAGGCGCCTCATCTTTGCAAGTTCTCTGCAGAGTTCATAGCTGCTGTCTTGAGTTATACAGAGTTAAATGCCACCTACCAGCCAATCAAAAATTAGAATTTGTTGTTTCCGGGAAAATTACGTGTTCCCGCTGCAAGTATTTTCGGAGTGGAAGTTGGAAGAGCAAGATCTGATGAATGGGGTTTTGCAGTAGGTAATGTTAACCCCTTCATTTATTTTTTTAGCATTTCGATTTTACGATTCCTGAACGAAATCTCTTGCCTGTGATCAAAGACAGTGAAAGCTGATGTTGAGGAATATAGCCAACTTCGTGCTAAATTATTTTTGATGCAGTCAAAAACTCTCAATGCAGATGCAAAATTCACTTTTATATGGTGTTTGCATATAACTGTCTTTGCAGTGCCTAAGCCTAAACACTGCAAAGGCAGCACTTTACGTGTCTTGTGTTGACACGCCCCATGGCAGTTGCTCATTATCATTTGAAGAGACATGCACCGAAACGGGTCGCTGTGAACAGAGCTGTTCTAAATGGCACACCATTGAGGAATTTTAGCCAAAGTATGTTACAAACTTAATATGAAGACACTAAAGAATCATCCCAACTTGTAGAAAATGGGCATCTGATGACCCCTTTAAAGGTGACCGTTTGGAGCAGATTTAGAAAAGGCTGTCTACGATTGCCAAACTGGTTTTAGTTCTTCCCCACTCGCATGCAGATGCAGGGAGAGTGTTCTCCATGGTGGGTTTAAACTAGGGTTGCCAACTGTCCCGAATTAGCCGGGACGTCCCAATTTTTGGGCCTAATTTATTTGTCCCGATCGGGACCTCTCTTGTCCCGATTATTGAGTGCTACGCTGATCTGACTGATACAACAGCAACACGACACGTAAATTAGTTCAAATCTCCTAGAATCTAGAGCTGCGCATGCGAGACAGAACATAGCCTACTGTATGTGCGTCAGCGCCAAACCGTGTAGCGCGGAGAGAGAGAGAGCGAGAGACCTTGCCTGCGAGATCCCCCCCCCCCCCCCCCCCCCCCCCCCCGTCAACAAAACCGAAATCACCAAAATATAGTAATATGTCCCGCATTTTTCTTTTCGGAAGTTGGCAACCCTAGTTTAAACAAAACCAAAACTAGGAACAGTTTGGCTCTGGATGGAACGCTATCATCTATCATGACTGTGAAAATGGCTGGCCTTGAGCCACAGTACTTTAAGTGGGAGCCCCCTACCCCTGTCATCAAGGCATCAAAATGTGCAACAAACATAACACAAAACACCATTCATAAGCCAAATGTGTACACACACACACACACACACACACACAACTTGACATACATGGCAGGTTGTTATGACTGAGTATGTACATTGAGCACTGCTGTTCAGTTGGCTCGTTTGGGGCCACATTTATTTTTATTTTTTGATAAATATATTAAATATATGAAACTATTTATTTTATTTGGATGAATAAATCCATTTGTTATTATTTTCATTTGTGCTGGTCAATTAAGAACAATAGGCAAAATTAAACTACTACTAGCAAAAATTTCTAGCAAATTTGGTGGGGCCGAGGGGCCGCTACACATATTTGGGTGGCTCCTCCCCTAACAGATCTCACTCCAAACTTTTGATAAAACTTGAGAGCCCTGTTATTGGCTGAGAGGTAGTATCAACACGGGGACCATTTTACCATTTGTATCACTCCACTTGCAGCATTTCTCACAATGAGTGTCATGGCAGTGGAGCAAACCCACCATCATTTTTCAATACTACTGTTGTTCAATTCAATTCAGTTTTATTTGTATAGTGCTTTTCACAATACACATTGTTTCAAAGCAGCTTTACAGAAAATGCATGAGTCCACATTATGGTGGTTGATTTTCGTAAAGCTTTGCTCTCAGCATCATCCCTTATCTCCTGGTCATTACATGGCATGGGAAATTCTGTGACCATTGAAGATTCAGGTGGAACACAATATAAAAGAAACACCAGGTTTGTGAATAAATTCTTCAGTGAGAATGCAAATGATGATCCAGCTGAACAGCAAAACCAATCAGAGACAAAACCAGTCAAATCAGGAACAGAAAACACATGGGCAGATGATTTCTGGTAAATTGCCAACCCAGAGTGAGCCACTAGGTGGTGGGGTTGTGCCTCAATCCTCAAATGAGACCACATAGACAAATCAGACTGCCAGAGATTTAGGCTGGATCCGAAATGGCATACTTCCCTACAATATAGTAGGTGAAAAACAGTATGTGACAAAATATGTATGTCTGAATTCACAGTACTCATTAAATAGTAGGCAAAAAAGACCTATGACCTACTACTGGATTCTGAAGTGTACATTCCATGGACACTTTACTATCCCATGAGGCCACGGGAGAGGATTTGTGAATGGCAGTGAATGTGAAAGTGACGCAACTGATGCTGTAGGTCACATGATAAAGACAACATGGCAAATGTAGTACGTCCGGATTACATTCATACTACACACACTCATACTGTATAGATCGTACTTTTTTAGTGGTCGTGAAGTAATCATTTATTCAAAATAAGTACCTACGCAAGAGTGATTTCGGGCGCAGCCTTAGACTTTATGGTTGAGTGATCCTGTTGAGGAAATGGCACGCACAGAGATGTTGTGCTATACATATTTCACTGTGTTCACAAGGTATATTTAAAAGATATCTAAAATCAATATTTTCCCAGGTTAAGAGGAAGTTGTTTATCTAGCATGGGGTTAAAAAACCCAAAGAAAGTTTATGTTCGAGTTAACACTCGAAAGTTGGTGACACTTTGATATGTCTCACCTCATCAGGAGAGCAATGGCACGACCATCAGAGCTGGGTTGGCAGCACAGGTGTCAGCACCAACCAACATACAGCTAGAGGACCATGACTACATCTGACTTCTGTCTAAAACAAAATAATCAGTTAAAATTAAATGTACAAACAAATAACACTGCTGTTAATTGTTTTTTCACTAGCCTGTCAGATTTTTATTTTACAGAATAGAAAAGAATGCCTGCTAGAAAAGTAATTAAGAAAGCGAATTTGTTTTGAGGACTAGTTCAGTGTAAAAACAATGTTAAATTTACACATGTTGTTTAATGACCGAAATTGAAAATCTTTTAGAAAATGTATTCACACATTTCTATTCTATTTTTATTAATTTTCTTATTAGAGAGATTAGCCAAAGATTTTGAAACTGCAGCATAATTAAAGAAATCTGAAACATGATACCACATTAATAAGAATAAATAAAGGGGCAGTTTCCACAAAAAGATGTACAGAGGGTTTTTAGAATGCGTTTAGAAAATGTTTATAGACCAACATAATCAGCACACCTGATTGGATTGGATAAATAGATAATGATTCTCCACTGTGCTCAGTGTATCAATCTGGAAACATAACTTTGTTTCACAATGGAATGGAGAAAAAAAGTTTGGGCATTTGGATAGTGTGATCCATATCCTAATACGTTTTCTACAACATAATTACTGAGACACGTGAAACGTCTTTTTTAATTTTTAATTTATTTTTTGCTCTTAGTCAAGTCAAGTCACATTTCCACTGGGAATGTTTGCTGCGGTCCAAGACTGTTCCTGGTGCCCCCCGCAGCGTTGGTCTGGTTTCACACTCAACTAGATTCTATCGAACCCTTGTGTATTTGCATGCATCTTACATCATCACAAACATGCACGGCACATGACAGAAAACAGAATGCGGGTCAATATATTGTTTTTGATTAATTTAAATAAACAGCTGAGTAAATTACACTTGGGTTTACTGTGTGTCGCATGAAGGCAGCTTTCTTCTGAGGACTCTTTTGAGGAGACACTGGATTGCCATTCATTTGCTGCCCTCATTGCACTCGTTATGTGCGAATACATTGCAGGCTCATTCTTGCTCGTATCCAAGTAAAATCATCAACACTAAATACATCGTAATCATCCAAAATGTATGCACAGGTTACTTTACTTCCTGAACAAGTGCGCACCCGAATCCATGTTGCTTTCACATTCACGCAAATCGCGGCACAGTTCGAGTGCAACAGAACTCAGACCACCTCCTTTAGGTAGTCTCGGGTTCGGTACCTCAGTTTAATTTTGCTTGAAAATCGGATTCATCACGCCAGTATGGAGATGAAGCTGGTCATAGGGTCTGTGCGGAGAACTTGTCTGGTTCTTGTGGTATTTGCTGAGGATCTGTGCCTTGAGGAATTGTGTTTATTCTCTTCTAAGAGGTATTTCTGTATGCAATAACACTTTCCTTCCACAAAATGCGACATACCTCTTTGTTTTGCAGTCTTGGCTAAATGGAGCCTGCATGAGACTAAAATATTGATCTGAGATATCATTGGACATAATCTGTGATTGTTGAGAAGTTTTTGTGTCCCAAAGCTGCAGGGTGCAAAGCAAGAGTCACACCCCTCGTAGCCTGTTCATTTCCCTGTTAACCTCTAGTTCCACCCACCTGATCAAGCCAATTAGGACTTTATCAGGCTTTATTAGCTGCACCTGTGCCCACCACTTCTTCCTTCTGTTGCACGTGGTACTGTACAATGTAGCTACTATGCAGAGGACTGAGTTTTTACTCCTTTCTGTTTTTTCCTGCGTGTGCGTAATTGACCATGTAATGTGTTTATTTTCATGCTTGCTATATTTCGTACTTAGGCATGTGCTTTAGTTATTTAAATGTGTATTTGATGAGTAGATGGCCTCATGTATTGTTTAAATGACATTATTTCCTGTGAATTCAATGTAACATTGGCAGTTACCTTGTATCTGATTTGGCATTGTTTATTGTAAACTAAAACTCTGTATTTCTCACACACATACAGACACATCCAATACCTGCTTGGATGTGAAATAAAGACTTCCATACCTGAGATGACTAGACTGGACCTGTTCTTACTGACAGCCCCATGGGCTTCAAGCTACCAAAGCATTCCCCCTTACTCCTTTTCATGGTCCTTCGAGCCGGAGCTCATTGATGATCAGTGGATATGTCTAGTCACTCCCTGCCCTCATTGTCTCAGCATGAGCCCCCATGCCCCCAAGCCCAGCTCCCCGCACGTTATGATGACTTCATCCTGCAATATCATCAGTGGTCACAACCTACAGCAGAAGCACCAGAACAACTGTTTCATACTGCAGATATTTCAGGTACTGGTCCTCATTATCAACCCTGGAAAGAGGATGAGTCTGACGGAGAGCCAGAGGAGTTGGAACTGCCCACGAAGGGAGACATTCAGGAGGACATTCTGCACTTTTATTCACCTGTCCTATGTGAGAGAGTGCAACAATCCCTGATGTTGAACACCCACATATCTCTTCAATAGCTCCCATTCCTGATACTCAGACTGCATTCCTACAGCAATTGGTAGAAGAATTAAGAAATCAGGGTAGATTAATCCAGCAGTGCATGCTTAGGAGCAGCACTCAACTCCTCACGGTCTTGCTTACCATCCTCTTGCCCTGATAATCTTAACCTTTAACCAGCAGTATCACCACAAGCCCGTCAGACTACAGAGGACCATAGGCCCCCTCCTCTTCGACCTCAGCACCAGCTTCCATCTCCTCCTCCTGTAAGCCGTGCCCCTCTTACTCAACCTATGCCGCAGTCCTTGCAGCTCATGCATTTTCCTGGCTGTGGTCCGTTTCCTGCCATATCTCAAGTACCAGCCATGTATAACCCCATGCACCCAGCTTATACACTGCCAAATCAACCTTTGCCTGGTGTTTTGTCCTATTCTGTCCAGCCAGCATACCAGCCTTTCAATGTGCAACCCCACCATCTGACCTCGGCTGCCCCTCTAAGCCAGCTAGTTCCTCCTATTGGCCTCCTGCAGTTAAACTATATGAGGGTAGAAGATCCTCCTTTCCCTGATCTCACGAGGGAGGATGAAAGCCAGTACATGATGCTAAAGATGGCCCTATCCAACTTGTTAGATCCAAGAGAATCTGAGCAATATAAATACCACATCCTGTTGGATCATCTAAAGGTAGACCAGCTTATTCACTGCCATACACTGCATAGACAGCTTGCTTTGAAGGAGCTCAGAACCATAATGGAGATGCCTGTTATTCACAGGTGATGGTAGAGGCTTAGACCAATTTTCCCTCCGAGTGCAGGCATTAGTGGGCCTCCATCCATGGGCCCTGAAGGTCTCTCTGAGCTAGGGGTGGAACGGTACACAGAAGTCACGGTTCGGTTCATACCTCGGTTCAGACATCACGGTTCGGTACGATTTCGGTACAATGGAGGGAAAAGCAAAACAAAAATGCAGAAGGCATTGTATTTTTTAAATAAGTTTTATTAATAAAGGCATAGAACCAGTTTAGTTGTAGTGCACTGACAATAGTTTTATATAATTCGTTTATTAATTAAATTCATAAAAAGACAAAAAGACCTTGCGATATGTTTGGTAATTGTACCTGAATTAATTTAAAATTAATTTGCTATATTTCAGATAAATATATTTGTTTTCCTTAATTTTAATTAACATTATTAATTAACAATGTAACATTATTCTCATCTGAATTATAAATAATTGATTTCTGTATAAAATAATATTACCATTAAAAACGCATTCGATTTTCTTTTTTAATCAATGTAGAATGTGTAAGATTAGTGCTCCGAGGACAAGAAATGAAAACCAATGCGATATGATGAATGTCTAAAAGATGGGACCCACAGACTGTTTTGAAATGGAGTTGGATAAATATGTTTGCTTTTGAGAGAGAGAGAGAGAGAGAGAGAGAGAGAGAGAGAGAGAGAGAGAGAGAGAGAGAGAGAGAGAGAGAGAGAGAGAGAGAGAGAGAGAGAGATATTTTGGTTGGGTGACAGTTGTAGGTTACAGTTTGACAAGAGTTTACAGTGTGACAAAAGCACAATGTTGTGTTTTATTGCGAGTGTACACAAATATAAGTAAACACTTTGCAGGTTTAATGATCTGTATGAAAAAAATGACGGAGTATGTTTTTTATGTTTCCACTGTTCAATCGCGGCCGCGCCTCTCTTTCTCACACACAAACACACACACTCCAGCATTGCAATCTTGACATCGCAGCCTGTTCATTATGCGGTCACACCAAACGCGAATAGAGCGTTAAATTCGCGTCTATCGCGTCTAGTTCGACGCTAGTCCAAAGCGAATAGGACGCGCGTATAAAGCCAACGTTTGAAGTGAACGCGCGTTCAGAGCAAAGCCGATGGTACAGATTATGTGTCCCTAAAGAACCCGCGTATCTAACAGTAGTTCCGCATTACATTAATAAATTTTCACGCGAGTTTTATTTATTTTTATACCGTGTATTCTCCGTGTAAATTCGTGCACCGAACCGTGACGCCCGTACCGTTTCGGTTCGGTACGAATACATGTACCGTTCCACCCCTACTCTGAGCATATTTGTGGTTCACATGTTGAACGGCTTCTAGAGAAGCTTGCCCATGTACAGTTCTGCCAGTTAAAGAGATGTATGAGTTTGAGACCAGGTCCCCCTCCAAATAACATCCTAGATTTTTCCAACTGGCTACAACAAGAAACCTGCTGCCAGCCCAGGAGAGAAAGAACATCTCAGCCTATCTGTCAGAGGCCTCCACCTCCTCACCCATTAAGAGGTACTTAATACTCCATTGTACTAAAACTTCCTCTCAAATGACCTAAAGTTAGTCAGCCTCCTAACACCTTAGCTGAACGCTGTCTAGTGTGTGCCTTCTGTAATTCCACCGAACATCATGTCAGTAAATGTGGTGATTTCCTCCAGCTCACCAAAGACCGGAGAACTGACTGGATCAAGGAGCAGAGACGTTGTTGGCAATGTGCACAAGATCACTCTGCAACCCAAAGGGATGCTTCAGCCAGTGTAACGGGAAACACCTACACATCTATGCAACATTAACCAGAGGCAAGTGCAAAATCTATATCTTGACCACCCCAGTGATTGCAATAAAGTACTACTGAAGGTAGTTGAAGTGACCCTGCGCAATGGAAACAGATCCTTGGACACTTATGCCACACTGGATGATGGGTCTGAAAGATCAATCCTCCTTCACCCTGCTGCCCAAACACTTCAGTTAAAAGGAAAACCTGAGAGTCTAAAGCTGAGAACTGTGAGACAGGATGTTCAGACTCTTAACCCTCAGGTGCTCTTCGTTTCGGAGTCACACTTGTTATCTTCCCGGTCAGAAGTGACCGGACACCTAAAAATGAAACTTCCTCCATCCCAGTAAATCCAATGCAATTTAGTTTTGTTCAATAATATTTTTTCTTTTTAATTTGGTATTTTGAGACAATTTGATGTTACTTATTAATATTTATGCAATATTTATGGTCCATTTTTGCCATTGAAAACAATACAATTTTTTTTTTCCTAATTTATAAAAATATTTCTTCAGTTATTGCAGTATTTCAGATTAATATAGAGACCTGGCCTTTTAAATCCAATTTTTGAAGTCAGATTAGCGCCATCTGTTGAGAGAAATTAAAATAAAACATGTCGTTTCATAGTGTAACCACTAGATGCCTGTATAGCTCTCTATGGAGAGGCTTGTGAATTCTCTAATAGTTTTTGGACAAAATTACTTACTTTTAAGATGTGGATTTGAATGTGTTTTTTTTAAAATTAATTTGATGTGAAGTGTACACGTTTTTGCATTATTACTACAGTCAAACCTGAATACAGAGAAAGCATTTTGTTACAGGTAACATTACAATTCAATAAAAAAAATATAAAAAAAACTGTAATGGTTTTTCACAGCTTATTATTATTTATATTATTATTATTATTATTATTATTTTAAATCATATTAATTTATTATTTTTAAATATTATATTAATTATTATATTATATATTATATATATATTAATTATAATTATTAATTATGTTATGTTTTTCACTATTGATGTTTTTTTCTGCATTGTGGCCGATTTGTAGAGAATTTGTGTTTGTCAATTTCCCATTCATTTCCCAGACTGATCTCATGAAATGGCGTATGTATGACATGCCAATTCGTATTTCCATTTTTGGCGTGCTATCAACACGCATAATCGCTTTTCAGCGTGTTTATCAACGCCTTTGACTTAACGTTATATTACTGTATTATGTATATATAATTATATGACCTACCCCAACCCCGTCCCTAAACCTACCCGTCACTGGGGTTAATACCATTTATGAGTCTTCTCCTACCATCCTAGGAAAAGAAATATCGCTCCACAGATGTAGATATAGATTTTGCTTCGTTTCGCTCGGACATTTAACGGCGTACACATACACGCGGAATCACTCGGACGTTTAATGGCGTAGACATACACGCAAAAGATTTCGGCGTGGACATACACGCGGATAGCTCAAAATGCGTATAGATAACACGCCACTTGAATTGAAAGTGGCGTGTATGTTTACGCAAAGTCATGATGTCATGTTGCATTTCCTATGGTCGGTCAATTCATTGGTGTGTATGTGTATAAAAAGTGTGTTTGTGTGTGTGTGTGGGTGAGTGTGTCTGTTTTGCACTCTTGGTGTTTTAGAGTGTCACCCCTTCATTGTTGAGCACTTTTTTTCTGCATCGTGGCCAATTTGTAGATTGCACACACAAAAATTCTCAGAATGTTTGTGTTTTTGTCAATTTCCCATTCATTTCCTATGGTCGGTCATGTTTGACAGAAGAGCAAAAGTGTGACTCATTTTTTAATGACCACTTAAACTGCTCGAATCATGACCTCAATTTTTTTTGTGTTCACATACCTATTGCCATAAAAGTCACCAAGTTTCGTAATTTTCTGATGAAGCTGTGATTTTTAAATATTCAAAACAGATTTCTTTAATCACAATTTATTGGCGTTTTTGTGTATAAAAGTGTGTATGTGTGTGTGGGTGGGTATGTCTGTTTTGCACTCTTGATGTTTTAGAGTGTCACCCCTTCAATGCTGAGCACTTTTTTTCTGCATCATGGCCGGTTTGTAGATTGTACACACAAACATTCTTAAAGTTTTTGTGTTTTTGTCAATTTCCCATTCATTTCCTATGGTCGGTCATTTTTGACCGAAGAGCACAAGTGTGACTATTTTTTTTACGACCACTTAGCCTGCTCGGATCATGACCTCAATTTTTTTTGTGTGTTCACATACCCAATGCAATAAAAGTCACCAAGTTTCGTAACATTCCGATGAAGCTGTGATTTAAAAAAATTTAAAACAGAAAAATTTTCGGTCAGAAATGACCGAAGAGCACCTGAGGGTTAATGGAGCTTCTGTATCCTTCACCCATATTCCTAAAGCTCATCCTAATAAGTCCTATGTCATCAGTCAAGCATTCACTGCTGACCAGTAATCCATCAAAACATTCTCACCCTGTGAAATTTCTCTAGTGGCGCTACTCACACCTCTGTCAGCTCCCTCTCAAACAGCTTAATAAAGTAAGAGCCCTTCTCCTTCTAGGGGCTGATCATACACATCTTATCCCAACACAACCTGTGAAATTAGGCCCTCCTGGAGCCCCTGTAGCAATCAAGACCTAGCTCGGCTGGACATAGCAGGGTCCTGCAAGAGATCTCTCTAGATTTCCCTCTAATTGTTCTCACTATATATTCTTTAAATGCCCACCTGAAGACATCCACCATAATGTACAGAAACTGTGGAAGCTGGATGCATTACCTCAGAGAAGCATGAAAGCTGTGGTTCGTTCCAAACAAGATCAAGAGGCAATGCACAGTTCACAGTTAGCCTACTTCCTGGACCAATCCTCGGGCCTTCCCTCCTTGGAGTTCTGCTCCGTTTTAGGCAGCACAAGACTGCAATCAGTGGAGACATTAAATCAATGTTTCACCAGGTGCACCTAGTACCCCAGGATAAACCTCTCCTGCGATTCCTCTGGCGTGACCTGGACTGCGAAGTTCCTCCAACTGTGTATGAATGGCAAGTTCTCCCCTTTGGCACCACCTCAAGCCCTCGCTTTGCCATTTACATCCTCCAGAGGATCATCAAGATTCTCAGGCAGATGTGTGCATTCACCATTCCATACACAATAACTTCTATGTGGATAACTGTTTACAGAGTCTCCCCTACCCATAGGGAGCCAGAGATCTCCTTTACAGCCTGCGCACTACGCTCTCCTCTGGTGGCTTCGAAATTAGACAATGGGCCAGTAATGACTCGGCGTGATGACTCCGACTTCCAACCAGATGGAAATGGATTAATATTGTGAATGTTCTGATCCAATCTGACTTCTGACCTGTAATGCTGCCTGGATCATAATCATACACTGTTCGCTCGTTGGCCAGAGGAGAACTGGCCCCCGACTGAGCCTGGGTTCTCCCAAGGTTTTTTTCTTCATTCTGTCACTGATGGAGTTTTGGTTCCTCTCCACTGTGGCCTTGGCTTTTGGCTTGCTTAGTTGGGGACATTTAAAATTCAACTATATTATTATTATTATATTATTGATCTGCCTTACTTAAGGTGGACGATGACGCAATTTTCTTCTAGAAACAAACTTTGTTGTATTATTTTCATATTATCACTGTGAAGCTGCTTTGATACAATCTGTATTGTAAAAAGCGCTATATAAATAAAGGTGACTTGACTTGACTTAATGATCCTCAGGTCATCTGTGACCTACCTCCTGAAGCCAGGTCAGAACAAACTGAGCTCTGAGGGATCAAGGGAAGGATGGTGTAATAACCACACGCATGCACACACACATACATGCATACAGACACATACAATACCTGCTTGGATGTGAAATAAAGGCTTCCATACCTGAGTTGACTAGACTGGACCTGTTCTTACAGACCGCCCCATTGGCTTCAAGCTAGCTCCCTAAGAATTTCCCCTTACTCGTTGTAAATGCTAGGGATTAGGGAACTAATATTTGGCAAACCAGGCTTTATCATTTGTTCATCTGTATTAAATCTATTATTTATTCATTTTTATTATGTGGTTAACCTTGCCTTCCAGCCCCAGTTCTTTAAAAGGTGACATGAAAACAGCAAAAAGACCAGTTACATAGACATCATGCTTTGTTTTATATATATATATATATATATATATATATATATATATATATATATATACACTCACCGGCCACTTTATTAGGTACACCTGTCCAACTGCTCGTTAACACTTAATTTCTAAGCAGCCAATCACATGGCGGCAACTCAGTGCATTTAGGCATGTAGACATGGTCAAGACAATCTCCTGCAGTTCAAACCGAGCATCAGTATGGGGAAGAAAGGTGATTTGAGTGACTTTGAACGTGGCATGATTGTTGGTGCCAGAAGGGCTGGTCTGAGTATTTCAGAAACTGCTAATCTACTGGGATTTTCACGCACAACCATCTCTAGGGTTTACAGAGAATGGTCCGAAAAAGAAAAAACATCCAGTGAGCGGCAGTTCTGTGGGCGGAAATGCCTTGTTGATGCCAGAGGTCAGAGGAGAATGGCCAGACTGGTTCGAGCTGATAGAAGGGCAACAGTGACTGAAATAACCACTCGTTACAACCGAGGTCTGCAGCAAAGCATTTGTGAAGCCACAACACGCACAACCTTGAGGCGGATGGGCTACAACAGCAGAAGACTCCACCGGGTACCACTCATCTCCACTACAAATAGGAAAAAGAGGCTACAATTTGCAAGAGCTCACCAAAATTGAACAGTTGAAGACTGGAAAAATGTTGCCTGGTCTGATGAGTCTCGATTTCTGTTGAGACATTCAGATGTTAGAGTCAGAATTTGGCGTAAACAGAATGAGAACATGGAACCATCATGCCTTGTTACCACTGTGCAGGCTGGTGGTGGTGGTGTAATGGTGTGGGGGATGTTTTCCTGGCACACTTTAGGCCCCTTAGTGCCAATTGGGCATCGTTTAAATGCCACGGCCTACCTGAGCATTGTTTCTGACCATGTCCATCCCTTTATGGCCACCATGTACCCATCCTCTGATGGCTACTTCCACCATGTCACAAAGCTCTAATCATTTCAAATTGGTTTCTTGAACATGACAATGAGTTCACTGTACTAAAATGGCCTCCACAGTCACCAGATCTCAACCCAATAGAGCATCTTTGGGATGTGGTGGAACGGGAGATTCGCATCATGGATGTGCAGCCGACAAATCTGCGGCAACTGTGTGATGCCATCATGTCAATATGGACCAAACTCCCTGAGGAATGCTTCCAGCACCTTGTTGAATCTATGCCACGAAGAATTGAGGCAGTTCTGAAGGCAAAAGGGGGTCCAACCCCATACTAGCATGGGGTACCTAATAAAGTGGCCGGTGAGTGTATATATATATATACAGTAGTCACCATTTGAAGTGGATCAAAACCTTACATCAAAGTTATACATGAATTTTGAACAATGCCCGTTCTTGTCTTCTTTTTTTTTTTGATCCACTTCAAATGTTGATTACTGTATATTACGGAAGCCCTGAACCGCATGGTGAAAAAGAAAAAAAGAAAGCTTATCTCGTTATTTCGAGATATTAAGAATTCAACAAATCTGCAGCAATTTGTACAAATAGAGACATTTTTGTGAATAAAATGTTTTATTTTGTATTAGTGATCATAATTTGCACATGCAACAAAGATGATGTAGACACACGTGCATTTATTGACGTCTTTTCTGAGTCGATCTCATTTGAGTGTATTCGGCAGTGCTTAACGTGTAATTAAACGCGTTGAGTTTATATTCTGGGCTCATCAGATTTTTTTGTACATAGTATACTTTATTAGTATGATTTTTACTGTGTTTGGTCTGTTAATAACACTGTCCGTCTCTTTATGTTGTGGTTTGTATTAATTTCGATATGCCACTAGAGGGCAGAATAAGACAGGGAATTAAAGAATGCACTGTAGTTATGTTGTGTTGACCTACTGTTATGCACTTTTACAAGTTGGTGCTCCAAAATCCCAGAGGTTTATCATGGGAATTTACATTCATGCCAGGGATCATTCATTCCATTCCATTTATTGAGGTTACATTTATGTAGGCCATCAATGCTACCGGTTATATTGCCGTAGTATCCCTGTACCGTTACGATCAGCTGTTCTTCCATCTTGGCTGAACTTTCAAAGTTGTCATGGAAAGGATCAAAAGCTGATTGGTTGGTTCTTGTAAGCCAAAGTCCTCTTTCCCAAGAGCTGTGCAGACACTCAAAATCTTCACCCTTATTTCAGGTGACTAGATAGAGCAGGAACAAACGAACCGCTCGGCTCCAAAGGGTAAAGCTGAAGCTGTGATGCATCCGCTTCCGTATTTATACCCAGATGCAAATCTCGCACACCAATGTGCATTGGCTCGATTAGTTTACACTCGAAGGTGATTGGGCTCTCAGGCGATATCCCATTACGTCAGTCATTCCGACGTAACGTCGAATGTGACTGACTGAAAGGGAACCATGGTATGAAGACCGGAAGCATTTTATTAGAGCACTGCACACTTCCCTTTACAGGCGATGACTAACAGAAACATCAGCCTTCCTTCCTAGACTGTAATCACCAGCACATCTCATTCAGAGCACATCATTTTGGAGAGGTTTCCATAGAAACCATATAGTAGCAGAGCACAGATGAACACCGCAATTTCCTCTCGCACTCAAATGAAAGGAAAGAGACGACCTAAGACAGCAGAATACATGAGGAAAATACACATGCACACATGTTTTACCCTCTCTTAGCATTAGATATTTCTGTTTTTGAATTAATAATAAATCATTTTTGGGAGTTTTTTTTTTTAATGGCCTAAACACCAACATCAAAACACTATCTGTTTATGTCCTCACACATACTCATTAACTTTTATTCATTTGTTAAATTTGATAAATAATATAGATGGTTTTATCCAAAGTGACTTACCAAAGAAGATAATATTGTACATTGATAATATACAATACCAGATTTATTAGGCAACTAGATTATAAAGCAAGCAAGAGAAGAGGAGAAATGCGAAGAAAATATAAGTTTGTTTGTGTGTGTGTGTTTGTGTCAAATGATCAACATTTGACCCAGCAGATTGTTGATGAAGAACATTACTAATCATGTTTAGTGATTCTGAAAAAGGCTGCGAAACGCTTACTCAACTTAATACATTTATGTTTGAAATGAGAATGTAATTATATTGTGTAAAGTACAAGTTAAATAGATAAGACTTTACAAAAAATGACTACATTTGCTATAATTTTACTTTTAAAATGCACAATTTAACTTTGTTAAAACAGAAGTTTAATATATCCATTTGCATTGGGACTACATGAATCAACACTGCGATACCAACACAGGCTTGTGATTTACATGTGTGTGTGTGTGCATGTGCAACACAGGCTTGGGATTTACATGTGTGTGTGCATGTGCAACACAGGCTTGTGATTTACATGTGTGTGTGTGTGCATGTGCAACACTGGCATGCTTTTCTTGAGAGAGTAAATGTTGAAATTAATGCAGTGCTTTTATGCTGTGATGAGATGACGAGGGAGTTTTTTTGTTAAAGGGACTAGAAACAGTTGGCAGAACATAAAATAAAACTGGAACAAAATCCCTTTCAAAGCGTTGTACAGTATATATTGGGGTGCCCTATGCAGACTGCGGGATGTGCGTATGCCCCACACCCCAAAACCAGAAGTCGCTTATTTTGAGCATGTTTTTCCATTTTTAAATGTATAACAACAATCAAGAGTTAATGTTACATAAGTTTTGTAATGTATTGAGAAAAGTTGGGTATACATTAACTAATTTCTTTTATTGTGTCATTACTTATAGGTAGTCTTTACTCAAAACATGGAATAAAATCTAACTTAAATTCAACACTCGTTTGGGTCAAAAATATGGACTGTTATGGCCACTTTAATGTTTCATTTGTATTTTTGAATTTTGAATTTTTGCCCTGAATGAGTTATTTATAAAATAATTATGAATAATATCCATTTATTTGTATATTTTTTTTTGTATTACTTACTTTTATATTTTATGTATATATTGGCTTATTTCTATTTGAATTGTAATATAGGCGCCCCCCTGCGGTGACATATTTAACTAATAACAGGAAATGGCACCGGGGGGAGCGAACCAGTTTCCAACGGCAGTATAAATGTGCTGATGTGTGTGTGCCGTACAAAACAAAGAAGAAAAATAAAATGCTTTCAAAGAGGAATTAATGGACTGCTTGTTGATACTGCTTGTTGATGGTAAAAGTCAAAGCAATGCTTAATGGCCTGATGCTTCTACATGGACAAACCCAACCGTTGGATTAAATTTAACAACCCAGAGTGTAGTGTTCACAGCTGAATTCAGTTTTTTTCAAAGGTATTGGTTTCAGTGAAAAGATAAATTTTACTCTAATGAAATGTAGATTTGTCCCTCCCTTATAGACTTTAGATAGTAACTTAATGCGGGAGTCCAGTGCCAATGACAGGTTATATAGTCTGAGTGCCAGTATACGTGTGTGGTCTCATGCTACGGCCTGTTTGAATGAGGGATTACAGGAAGAGTAGAAGAGTAGCTCAAGGCACTTTTATCTCTCCACACAGTCGCTGTGCTGTGCAATTATCACTCACAGAGCATGCGCTCTAGCTGCAGCTCCAGCTCACATTTATAATGCTGGACCTATAATGAGACTGCAGCCTTTCTTACCTCCAGCCTGAGCACCTCCACCCGGGGGCTCACTCTTCCAGTCCAGCGCGTCACAGGCTACGGCCACCCTCCCCCACACCCTTCTTTTGTGTGACTCTTAGACCGCCAGAAAATAGATCCTCTCCTGGAAACAGAACTATCACAGAACTGTGCTTGTGTTCATGTACATCTAATGACATTTCACCAGAAGCTTTGTGAAATATATCAACTTCATAATGTTGTGTTTGAATCACTTGAATTCTAATTTAACTCTTTCAGACATCTATAAAATTTTGTTTTCCTTTGTCCCCTAGTATGCTGTGACATTTTCCCCTTTTAAAAATGGTTTAATATTGAGATAATATTGATATGAATATATATGAGAATGCCTGGAAAGTCCTTTTGACCACATGGACAGTCCTTTTTTTTTTTTGCTTTATTTTTGTTATCTTGCATATTTTATTTATTGCACACTAAAACGTTGAGTGTGAATAATGTGGTGTTGGTGGGTGTCCGTTAACATTTAAATTATAATGTGTGATTTAAAGGTACATAAAACTGATCGACACTGGCAGAATTGACAATTTATACAACTGACATGAATTACAAACATATTGTGGCATGGTTGAAATAATTTAGGACTTTAGCATTACACTTAGGGTTAAAAATGGATAAATAACTTTTGGTACTTTGCAAGTCTCACACAACGAATGAACGAATGATTGAAATGAAAAAAATCTGGGTCTAAATGCAGCAGTTGGCGTTTAATAATAAATAAATAAAAATCAAAGATAACCTTTCGACTGTACAGCAGCTCTAAAAGAAAATAGTTTCAGTTCAGTGATCCATTTTAAAGATCATCAATTACAGCAATTCTGCATAAAACAGTGATGTCATAGTCCAGCTCCGTTAAGCTCTCATCCAACATTTAAAAATGATGTGAATACACAACATGAATATTAAGGGTTCCCAACTAAGCAAGCCAAAGGTGAGGTGGCAAGGAACCCAAACTCCATCAGTGACAGAATGGAGAAAAAAACCTTGGGAGAACCCAGGCTCAGTCGGGGGTTCAGTTCTCCTCTGGCCAATGAACGAACAGTGTATGATTATTCACCCAGTTGCTTTTGCTTGATGATCGGATTCATCAGGCCAGTATGGAGATGAAGCTGGTCATAGGGTCTGTGCAGACAACGCATTCTCATCCCAAGGCGTCATATACTGACGCTTTTGCCAAAGCGTATACATCCAACGCACATGGCACCCTTTATCGTCAATATAACACGCTTCGGTTATGGGTAGGTTTAGGTCTGGGGTAGGGTTAGGGTTAGACCACTAGGAGGCGCCTTCTGGCCCATATATTTCTGTGTCTCATATTGACGCTAAAGGGTGCCATGTGCGTTGGATGTATACGCATTGGCAAAAGCATCAGTATATGACGCCTTGGGATGAGAACGGGCTGGTGCAGAGGACTGGTCTGGTTCTTGTGGTCGACGAGTCCTTCACAGGGGAGAGTCTAGTTGACATATACAGTATACGAAAACCTCTGGATTAACAGAGAGACTAATATTAGCATCCTTCTTAAGATGTAACAAGTACTGTCAGGATTCCATCCACGTCACGATCGCCATCGCCGCCCACTCATTCCCAATCACCCAGTCGGACACTCCCCCGTTCACAATCACCTGATTACTAATCACCGTCACCTGTGTCCCATCACCCACATGCACTATAAAGCACTCACCTTCACTGCAGTCACTTGTCTGGTATCGTCATTCCATGACTCACAGACTCCCCGTCAACCTACCTGCTTCTTACCTGCTTCACGATCCTCCTGAGTCCGTCTATCCATCCATCTTCGGTGTTACTGCTTCCTATCCATCTGCAAGAGAGAAAAAGGACATTATCATTCCAGCTAAGACTGTCTCATGTTTCAAAGTCATTTTGATCCTTACCTGTTGTCTCCGACTGAATACCATCTGCACAAATAAACTTTACTAACTTACCATACAGTCTGTTCCTTCTGTGAGCCCTGACAAGTACATTGGGTGTTATAGGAAGTGTTCCCGGTTGACCCAATTTATGCAGCCAAACAGTCCTTTAAAGGGATAGTTCACCCAAAATTGCACATTCTATCATCGTTTACTCAAGTTACCCTCAAGTTGTTCCATACCCGTATGAATTTCTTTCTTCTGTTGAACACAAAAGAAGATATTTTGAAGAATATGGGTAACCAAACAGTTGATGGTCTCAGGTGATGTGCCATGCTTCATTAATTCATGGGCCTTCAGTTTGATCTATCCTGGACACAAAATTTGTGGTAACACCAGACTCCACTTTAATCTACTAGAAAAAAATATTTCAGAAGAATAAAGAATCAATCAAATATAACATTTTATTTGTTAGGTATTTAATTACACAATTAAATTAGAAGCCACATTCATGAGCACATTTTTCTGTAATTAATCACGATTAATCACACCTAACATTCGAGTTTTTAATATTTTTTCTTCTTAATTTTAGCCATTATAGCCATTCAGCATTACAGTATAATTAAAAGCTATCAATTTTAACATTTATTAGGCTTTAAAAAATATAACAAGTTTTAATTAAAGTGAACTTAAAACAATCTTCACATTAATGTCATATTTACCTGTCCTTAAAAACAAATCTATTGGCCCAGTCAGACCAGTTCAGATTTGTACTTACCCACAATGCCCAGTCAAAATGCACAAAACATTTTTGTTTTCGTTGTTTTTGACCCATGTGACCTTGTAAACAGTGCTTTAAGATTTTCAGGTAGGCCTAACGGGTAGAATATATACAGAAATTAAATAAAGTTATCAAACACTTCACAGTCTTCACTGCATTAATTAAATATAGAGTAAGATTCAGATCATAAGCTCATTAGGCAAGAGCTCCAAGAACTGAACTGAGTGTTTCAGATAAAGGAGACATACAAAATGTGCAGAGCGGGTTCCCCAGGACCAGGATTAAGAGCCACTGGTTTAAAAGCATTTGGATGAATAAGAGCGTGATCATATAATGTAACTTTAGTCAAAGGATGACGGAAAAAACGGGTGCTGCGTTAATTGTGTTAAAATGATACCAAACATGAAAGGGAAAAAACAATATATTCATAATATACATCATATGTGGTATATAGACATTGTCAGTGAACTTTTTAGTGACTTGAGCCAGGTGAAAGGAGTGTAGTAGGAAGAGGGGGGATGCATAGATAAGCGAGGAGAGAAGTTTGTGCAAGGCGGTGTCCTATGCTCTTTCTTTGAGATCTTCTCTCCAGATAAATGATGTTTCACTAAACAAAGTATCTAAACAAATAATCAATCCAATTAACTTGTCATCAACAATCATCATGACTATCCCATCAGCATGAGAGGAAGCATATATATATATATGCACTCAGTCGACTCACCTACACTCCTTGACAGTTTTTCTGCATCCCTCCACCACCCGACTCCTCACTCTCGGCTTGCTCCTTCCACAGCCAGGAATACGGGGGGAGTACTCTGGGTTCGGGCCAAATACCGAGCCCGGAGCCCTCTCCTCGGACAGCACACCAAATATGCATACCATTTATTCTATCTGACTTATTTGTAAGTGTGAACTTGTGAAATGAGTTTTATTGTTTTATTGCAGGGTGTTTGATCTCATGTTCTGTCTTAGCAGGAAAACCAGTCTTACACTTGAAACTTGACTCCTGAAGTCTTACACTTGAAACTCCTGAAACTAAAAAAATATTACTATAAATTACAGCAACACCTCTCCCTTTTTCTTTTCAGATGAGGCTTGTGTTTCTAATATTCAGCCAACCATAATATTCAGTTCTGTCAGGACCACTATCATCAAATACGATTGACAATTAGCATACAGTTTTGGATTGGCGGTATGGTTCCGTTCTGGGCGAGAACTCCCTGCGCATCCATGCAGCCTAGCATGGGTAAGAGCAGGGAGAGTAGCAATAACCCCCCAAAACACAACCATGTGCCAATATCCCCCCAACCCAAACTGACAGCGCAATTCTGGATGCTTTTGCAGTTACCTGAGTGAGCCAAGGCAACAAGCATGTTGCCAATACCTGAAAAGCTTGAGCAACAGCATGTTACCAACAATAGAGGAACTTAAGCAACAAGTATGTTGCCCTTAACTGGATGACCTAACCGAGTATGTTGCCCTTACCTGGATGACCTAAACGAGTATGTTGCCCTTAACTGGATGACCTAACCGAGTATGTTGCCCTTACCTGGATGACCTAAACGAGTATGTTGCCCTCACCTGGATGACCTAACCGAGTATGTTGCCCTTACCTGGATGACCTAACCGAGTATGTTGCCCTTACCTGGATGACCTAAACGAGTATGTTGCCCTTACCTGGATGACCTAACCGAGTATGTTGCCCTTAACTGGATGACCTAACCGAGTATGTTGCCCTTACCTGGATGACCTAACCGAGTATGTTGCCCTTACCTGGATGACCTAAACGAGTATGTTGCCCTTACCTGGATGACCTAACCGAGTATGTTGCCCTTACCTGGATGACCTAAACGAGTATGTTGCCCTTACCTGGATGACCTAAACGAGTATGTTGCCCTTACCTGGATGACCTAAACGAGTATGTTGCCAATTCCCGCATCAGCCATAGCAACAAGCATGTTGTCAATACCCGAAATGCTTAAGCAGTAAACATGCATATTGACATGAATGATATGCCATCTGAAATGAAGAAGTTAAAATTGAGATATCAAAATGAATCAGCTGCTTGCTTGTGGTTGTATGTCCCCAGTCCAGTTCCAGTTTCTTTTGAGTGACGACTGTAAGCTAGAGATGAGAGATGGAGATTTCCTTTTCAATTATCCTTTTCATTGGAAATACGTCACAATACTGAGTAATGTTGGTGGAAACTTCCAGTTCACGCAGAATTAAGCAACACATGTCATTAATACAGCTGGATGGTTTAATGCAACAAGAGTGAATCTGATACTTAGATATATTTAGGCACAAATATGTAGGTTTGCAAAAAGCGTGTACACTGACACCTGTCATTATGTCATAACCTTGTTATACTTGGTTGTAGTTTACTTCTGTAGAAACCAAGAAAATACAATTTGTTTTTTATACATTACCCCCAAGACGACTGAGGCTGATAGAATGGTTACATCCTGATGTTAGAGGCATATGTTGAGCACTATAGATCCAATCTTATGGGGGAAGCATCACCGCAGCTGGAGCAAGCAAGGACACATTGCAACAAGCGTGTTGCTGTAACCATTTTACCAATTGTATGGGATCTATTGGGAGAAGCTTACACCCCTAGCGGCAGCAAAAGCTGATACAACAAGCATGTTTTATAATTGCGGAACTATTGCTAAAACTAGTGTAGTTTGGCAGGGGAAGCATACACTCTACAGCAATAGCTCCCACTAGCGGCAACAGAACTGGTACAACTAGCATGTTTGTATAACCATAGATCTAGTATTAAAACTAGTGTAGTCTGGTCGGGGAGTCAGATGCAGTGCGCAGCTAAGCTATGAACACAGTGGGCTCTATCTTGCACTCGGCGCAAATGACTTTGTACACTGACGCATGTATCATTCCTATTTTGCACCCGCGCAAAGCGGACTTTTCCCTCCACAGACACACGTCGGTTAACTAAGAAATACACTTGCGCTCCCCGGGGCGGTTCAGCGCAAAGAGGAGGCGTGTTCCGGCGCAAACTTTCCCTCATGCTATTTTGCTGTTCTATAAAACAATTGCGCCACTGACCAGAAAAAAACTAGTCTACAGTCAGTGGCGCGTTGCGCGTTGTTCATTATGCTATTTTAAGCGCGCATGCTTGGCCATAATGTAGCGGGTGCACAACGCGCATACACTTTGATTCTCTCATCAACACAGATGCAGCAGTTTTTATTTTTGCAAATCATACATTATAACAAGGAAAAATATTAACACATGAGGGAAATCATTGTGGTGTCCATGAAAATTTAGTTTTTTTCCTCCCACGCCTGTTTAACCGACGCTGATTTGTATGGGGATGGGAGAAACCCACCCACTATAGATAGATAGATAGATAGATAGATAGATAGATAGATAGATAGATAGATAGATAGATAGATAGATAGAGAGATAGAGAGATAAATAGATAGATAAGTCTGATTTGAACGTTGAATTTCTTGTTATTTCTGCATGCATTCTACTTCAGACAGTCAATAAACAGTGCCGTCTGAGGGTGTTACTGCATGAGGGTTTATGCCATAGTTTACAGGTGCACGCAAAACACGCAATACAACGTCACTTCTCTGTCTTTCACGGTCCTGACAAGAGTGTCGGTCTCCTCGGCTGTGAACCGCTCCTGACGCGCGCCTGGTAAATCCGCCGTTATAATAGCAATCCGCCATGCAACATGCGCACCTGCTCTTAAAGGGAATGTGAGATGACGCTCTGATTGGTTTATTCCACGTTACGCCCAAACCACACCTATGAATAATGAAGCTACTTCAGACCAACCTCTTTTAGATTTGCGTCGGGCGCAAGAGGCATTTATCCCGCCGGGAAAATAGCAACAGCGCCGGGATCCGCCCACAAAGTTACTTGCGCTTTGCGCTTTGACACTTGCGTTTCAGATCGTTAAAATAGGGCCCAGTGTGCTTCCTCAGTCATGAACATGATTTTGCTCCCTTCATAATGATTCCATCGGCTGTGGAGGTGAAGATGACGACTCCCATGATTCCACACTCTTTCACAGGACCAGGGTTCTCAAGTCTCACGCATTGGCCGTGAGACACACGCAATTCAACCAGTTCACACGCTCACACGCCACACAGTGTATTTCTCACGCTGAAAAGGCAATGCCAACCAAGTTGTCCTGCAAGCTTTATACATAACGTTGTATACGAGGCGCAGGCACACAAAGTGAAGTTTCCTGCCGCCAGCGCGCCCGTATCTCGGCCAGATTGCGTTCGTTACTAGGCAACATAGATGCGTGAAGTCCGCGAACACACGGAAGTTGACGGACATATTCTCGGCCACCGCGACAGGACCATCAAGCTACGATGTTGTTAGTTGAATAACAGACCTCTGCGGTGAATGTACTTACTGTGTATTTTGCATAAGTAGCCTATGTTACTGATAATCTAGATAGTGTTAGTCACAAGCATGCGCTAACTTTAACACAGCTTGTTGCAATATTCAGATAGAATAGAGAGCTAGCATTTTTCCAGTGCAACCAGATAAGCCTAAAACAACGCTTGATTACCACAGCATGTTGCTTCGGACAGTATGACCTATAATACTAGAAGCCTAAGTAACAAGAATATATTCGATAAATTTGCACTAGCAACCACCGTACAGTACTGATAGCAATGTTGCTGAAACCTGATAAGCTTAGCACAGCATGTGATAATGACACCAGATATAAGCCTAAAACACAGCCATGTTCCACGACTGGGCTAAATCACCATAAAAGCCTTAACCTTAACCTTAGATAGCCTTTAGAACAAACAGTGTTTCAATAACATATAGGTTAGATAGCCTTTAAAACAATCACATATACAATACACTATTGTTTTAAGAACGCCGTGTTTCCAAGAACTAATTAGACCAAGCGTGTCCAATACCCGACAGGATCAACGCTGAATTGACTCAACTGAATAGTGACTGTTTACTATGTCTTTTTAGAGCTGTGCCACAGCAGAAATGATTCCGTTTCCACCATGAATTGTTATTTCATAACTATCACTGCAAGCTGCTTGAATCAGATAAGTACCAGATAAGTAACGCACATTGCCAATATGATCGCATAAGCCTACTGTATAGCAAGAGCATTTGAATAAAAACGACTAGATAAGCCAGAGCACACAGATAGCATTAGCAACAAGCATGTTGCCCATATCCTGATAGCTTTTACAGTTTTTTTCAGTCGCTAACAAGCATTTGTCCATCCAGTTGTCACATTTTCAAAACTCTAAACACAATTAGCGCAGCATCGGTCTTTTGTGGCCATACCATTCACACATTTCATGTCGTTTTCACACAATATGCAGTCAGTGAACACATTTCCACAATGCTTACATTTTCTTAACAGACAAGCTATACCTCCCAACAAAATTATGGATTGTTTTTGTAGTATTTACAAATGTTAACACACACCATCCCACAATAGCAAAAACAATATTCCAAACCTTAGATACAGTATAAGAACCTCTGCTTCTGCAATTATATCAGTTCAAAAACAATATATCTCAGCTGATAATAAACAAACCATTGAATAATTGACCCACAGCTTATTTATGTTGGGTAAATTGGGCCAACCACAGCTGTTTCCAGTCTGGCTTAGACTCAGTGGCAAGGGTTATTTTTTTCTATTACATTGACACATACAGTAAAAGGAGGACTTTGAGGAGTGATGTTTTTGGAAACAGAAAAAGACAAACACTGTAATGTCTGGACGAGGAAGAGTAAGAGCAAGGGGCCCAGGGAGAAGAGTAGGCCCAGTGAGAGATTAAGGAGCAGTGAGAGATGCAGTGAGAGGTGAAAAATGATTTGCTTTTTACTGGAATGCTTTTGAATGTGAACATTACTGTACATGTGGACATACAGTTCCCAACCAAGAAATTTCGTGTAAAAACGGTGGATTGCATGTTTTGCATGCAAATACCTGTAAAACTGAAACATCAAAGTCTATGCAGTTTTTGTAATGTCAACAATAGCCAGTATTTTGAAACCAGGGGCCTCATTGATAACCGTTGTGTACGCACAAAACAGTCCCTGAAAGAGGCGTACGCCACTTCCGACGCATAAGTAGAGATTTATAAAAACAAACTTGACGGGAAAATTTGTGCACCTGCACGCAAACTCTGACCCATGCATACGAACGTTTTGGAGATGGAGCAGTTTGGCGACACCGATGGTGATCTCGAGTTAAATGTCTTTTTGGTCACTTTTAGACAGAAAATCTAAAGAAAATGATACATATACAGAAAGATAATACAAATATAATTTCACTCACCAAACCTATCACTTGAAGCAAATATCCATCCCTTCTTAAATATCCGCGCCAGCGAGCGCGTTGGGCCGTTTAGTGAAACTGACGCAGATGAAGTAAAACCGTAAATCTTCATTATGAGTCCATCATAAATACAGTGCATGTTCACAATAACAGTTTAAATAAATAAATGAATGATTTAAAGTATGTTTTACTTCTGATAAACATTTAGATTAAATATGCCATTCTCATTAAAGTCCCCGTGAACCGGAAGTTGCAAACGACTTTTCTCCAGTGTTGTGACGTATTTCCGAGAGAAACGGAATACTAAATGAGGCAAAACAGTGGGCGTGGCTTTTTTCCCAACTAGCACCTGATTGGATCTAGAAAAGTAGGTGTTTTCATTCAGCCTGTCTACTGTCAGTTGGAGGGGCGTGATTACGGATGTTAAGAAGACGCCCAAACCGTGAAACCTACGTCATCAGGGAAGGTCCTCCAACGCAGAGGGGAGGGGAAATTTCAGATTTTGATTAAAGATTACGAAGCCCAAAAATTTTTTTGTGTGGATTGACTTGCATGGATGAATTGTTCACCACAAAACGATCAATTTAGGCAAACAAAGTAAGTATGGTCAATTTTGAATTCATGGGGACTTTAATGGTGTTAAACACTTAAACTACATGAAATCATTACTGAGAAGTTACAACATTTTTATATTCAATAAATATAAATATTTGTTGTGGATGTGATGCTTTTGAACACTTTTCCTCTGGCATGCTGTCTGTGTTTTAATGTGTTAACTACATAGATAATTGCTTATAATGACAGCAGATTGTCTGAGAAAATGGTTTCGTGCAAATAATGCACAACAAGGTCTATCTGTCTATCTTCCATTAAAAATATAAATCAATTAAAATACTATTTGGCCAGTGGAAAAGATTGAGAAAAACTTTCTCTGAAATGCATTTTGCACTATTTTATTTTATTTATTTAAAAAACAAGGGAAGGATGGGCTACTAAATGATTTTTATTAATGTAATGTGACGGCACATCCGTATTTCATATTTTCCTAATGTCTTGTACCGTTAAACATGTTATCATGTGGATGAATAATCATATGCAAATGATATGCAGATGAGGATATGCATATTAAAACTAGGCGTTGTAAGCTCCATATATGGTCATTTCGGGGTGGAGATGCATGTGCGCACAATCTTCCGCTGACTGGGATTTATAAAGTGAATCCTGCCCAGGGTCTGGCGTACGCACGGTTTTATAAGTCTGAATATTTTTTTGCGTACGACATTTTTGGCTTTCGGGCGCATGTACACTTTTAGTAAGGATCCTACGCACAGTTTTATAAATGAGCCCCCTGTATGGAGCCAGATCAGACTCATTAATAATTCACGCAAAAAAACATGATTCACACATGCGTAGACAATTTCACATGCGTGAAACCTAATTCACGTACACACAAAAAAAATTCACGTGCGTGAAAAAAAAAATATATTCACAAAAAGCAATTCACATGCGCAAAATAAAATTATATATTCATAAAATACATTTCACAAATGCAAAACACAATTCGTAGATATACAACTGTGCACAAAAACCTTTGAATGTTTAAAATGTACGAGTGTGTCCTTGAATTTGAATGTGCAAATCGTCATTCACGTACGAATCGCCTTGGATGTGTGTTTGTGTTTGAGACTTTCCTGGCAGCGTTTTACTCGTAACACAGAGCAGTCGTACTCTTTAGCCAATCAGATTTAAGCTCATCAATCGACCAATCAGTATCACGTGAGGGCGGGCTACCTGCATGTTACGTCATCAGCTTTCGACCAGTTCATGGCTGAGCAGAGGTATCAGCAGTTAATCGTTCATTTCTGTGTTAACTGAAGTTAAAGAAGTTTGAGATCAGTTGAAGCAATAGTTTATGAACTATTAACTGATGTAAGCAAGTGCTGTTGTAATCAGATGTCCCATATCGTGTTAAAAATGAAGAAGGATGATGCTTGTTTTGTTGTATTTTAGCTGCAGGTACAGACAGCTCTCACAGTTACAATCATCACGCTAATGATTGCAAAACAATCATCTGTGGTCAATACCCACCCTAGCTCTCTTAGCACTGGCCTCATCGAGATGTTCTTTAAATAGTGAATAGACCTATTTTAATGAGCACCCAGTATTTATTTGCCATTTGCCATTTTAATAAATTAATATTAACACTTGTTTCCCTGCATTTTTCAGGATTACTCACCTTTGGTGTGACATCTGGATAGCAGTCACAAACATCTTAATTCATGTTGTTTCTTTATTCTCTTTTATACTTTTTTTTGTATTTATGTCTTAATTGGTAACACTTTACAATAACTTTTTATTAGTTAACATGAACTAATAATGAACTGCACGTAAACAGCCTTTATTATGTTTTGTTAATGTTAATTTCAGCATTTACTAATACTTAATTAAAATCTTGTTAACATTAGTTAATGCACTGTAAACTACCACTCATCTCCACTACAAATAGGAAAAAGAGGCTACAATTTGCAAGAGCTCACCAAAATTGGACAGTTGAAGACTGGAAAAATGTTGCCTGGTCTGATGAGTCTCGATTTCTGTTGAGACATTCAGATGGTAGAGTCAGAATTTGGCGTAAACAGAATGAGAACATGGAACCATCATGCCTTGTTACCACTGTGCAGGCTGGTGGTGGTGGTGTAATGGTGTGGGGGATGTTTTCTTGGCACACTTTAGGCCCCTTAGTGCCAATTGGGCATCGTTTAAATGCCACGGCCTACCTGAGCATTGTTTCTGACCATGTCCATCCCTTTATGGCCACCATGTACCCATCCTCTGATGGCTACTTCCAGCAGGATAATGCACCATGTCACAAAGCTCGAATCATTTCAAATTGGTTTCTTGAACATGACAATGAGTTCACTGTACTAAAATGGCCCCCGCAGTCACCAGATCTCAACCCAATAGAGCATCTTTGGGATGTGGTGGAACAGGAGCTTCGTGCCCTGGATGTGCATCCCACAAATCTCCATCAACTGCAAGATGCTATCCTATCAATATGGGCCAACATTTCTAAAGAATGCTTTCAGCACCTTGTTGAATCAATGCCACGTAGAATTAAGGCAGTTCTGAAGGCGAAAGGGGGTCAAACACAGTATTAGTATGGTGTTCCTAATAATCCTTTAGGTGAGTGTACTCACAGCGAAGGTCTTTTTCGTTCTTCGTTTAGGGGTAAAATAAACTTCAAAATACGTGACCAGTGACATACTGTCCGTGTGATAGACGCCGCCCACACTGCTGAGAGTGACGGTTAGATGAATATGTAAATATGTACTGTGTGCTTTCTTCTCAATAACAAAATAAACGCAACAAAATTGAGAAAACAGCGAGCATTTTTTAATAAAGCATAAGAAAAGAATCTGATCATAACAGCATGGATATGTTTGCATGAGCTCTGCAATTTATCACTCTAGTAAAGTCATGTCACGTTTATTTAATAACAATAGATTGCTTTACCGTATTAAACATGAAAAACAGTGTCAGTGTCTCGTTTCATTTGAAGATGAACAACTTAATTTTCTTATATAAAGCAGCTCTCCAGAGTGTTCATGTTTTTACGCACAGACATCTGATCTCGACAAACTGAACAGGAGAAATGAACCAGCAAAGAGTTCCACGTGAAAGAAGACGGAGTGTCCGCGCACACCAACCTATTACGTAACCGCCAAGGACCAATGGTAGTACAAAGGTGTTTACCAGCCATAGTGAACTTTTCCGGAAAGTTTACTTTGGCAAGCTGTTTCGAACTCCCAAAACAAACTCCAAACGAACTTAATTTTGCCCTGATTTTGTTTGAAATGACAGCACATCAGTTCGTTCTTCGATTTCACTTGAAGTTTATTGAGGCCTTAAGGCTCAGAAGACTGAAGCTAACATGAAGAAAGTAAAACTGTTTTTGTTAATTGTTATGGGGATGCAGATGACACAGCTGCCCAGTTATGATCAAACCTTCTCATATCATCATAGGCCTGGCTCCAGGGGGTGGGGGATGATTGCCAATCAGGGGCTTGCCCCACCCTACATGACAGCAAATCACAAAATTGGTGCGATATTCAATTCAGCTCCAAATATTTTTCATTTCTGTTTTCTTCTTTTTCTTTTTTGGTCCAGACAGCCGTAGCTCATTCACCTCACTACCTTTGAGGTTAACGGACGTGCTGAATAACGAAGCAATATAATGATAATATGATAAATTAACTTTATTGAGCTATTAGTGAACTTTATTACCACAAAATAATAGCCTAAAAAACATGTACAAATTCCTTGTTCCGAAAGGACAAAAGAAAATCACTTTAGCTCACTAGGACACAGCTACAATCTCCATTTGCAGCAATGAGGTCAGAGAAATAGATGAGTCGAGCTCGAGTTTCTCACCAGCCGGTTATGAAATCATACCCCCAAACTCTTTTTATAAGGAGGGAGAGATACTTTTCGGCCACTTGGTATCAGTCATGACCATGGCTTGAATATTTTGTAGAGCGCAATGCATGCTTTTGTTTTCCGTGTTGAGTGACCGGTGCTTTTTTCGAAAATGACACTTTCTTTCGACAGCTTTTAGAAACTGGAAAGCATCATTAGAATGTGAATATTTATTTTACCTTGCTGATATTGCATTTTGTAAAGTACACTTCCAAAACCATCCAGAATGAAGTGATTGAAATTTTGGCATCAATGGTTCTGAAAAAGTAAAAAAAACAAAAACAATATATATATATATATATATATATATATATATATGACTGATTGAAGTGATGGCACAAGGGATCAGTGCAACATTGAAAATGTTTTAGCACTCCAGCAGCTTGATGCAGATTACATCATCACTGAAATATTACAACACTTGTCTGAAGCAGGATACAGTGCTGACAGTATACTGAGCCAGTGTTATGATGGAGCATCAGTGTTGAGTGGGGTGCGAGGCGGTGCTCACGCTTTATTTCAACAAATATTTGGCAGGCATATCCCCTATATCCACTGCTAAAACCAACAGCTTCATCATTTCGAGAATGATGAAGTCATTCTCAAAATTCTTTCCAAGGTTTCCAATGATGACAATGCATCAGTTGACCTTGCAAAATATCTTTATAGCTAAGATCTTCTCTCTTAGATAATGTGATGTCATGTTTTTTTAAGTTCATGTGATGTCATGTTTTTTTAAGTTTCAAATTTCTGATACATCATCTTGCAATTTTAAAAAATACCATCCTAGTCTCAGTAAGTTGATTTGTGCAGTGCAGCTGAAGTTGTGCAGGGATGTCTTGCTGCACTTGGAAATCTCAGAGAAAATGCCAGTGAATGTCTACTGTTGAACCCTCACCAAAACATCTAAGAACCGTGAATCACTCCTATTATGACTCTGCTCTTCTTGCCCTAAAGGTGAAAAGAAATGACAGCCAGGTTCTGAATGTGCCACTGAAGCCCTAAGGCGACAGATGTTGAACTTACTAGATACAGCTGTTTCAGAGATTTTAGAGCTGATGCAAGCCCTCTCATGTTTGATGCCAAAGTCCAATAGATTTCTTGAAATTTAGAAATTCTGCTTGAGCCTCTCTGTAGTCTTGCAGGGGTTGCAAAAAATGAACTCCAAAAATAAATTATTGTTGGTAGACTAATGCGGTCCAAAAAGATTCTAACGGATGCAGACTTCTGGTGGGAGTAATCAAGACAATTTTGACTGGCTCAATAGTGTGATATGCGGTATTATCGCCATTTATTTATTTATTTTTATTTGTTACTATATAAATAAGTGTGACGATGTGGTCAGCATGTACAAAAACGAGGACATATTCAGTAACCAATGTAACCGAAACTAAAAAGCATTGAAATAGGAAGTGAAGTAAACAAAAGAGAATGTCAAATTAAGGGTCCACATAACAGAACATAAACCTGACAATAAACTCGTTAGCCTATTTTTATATGTATAACAATTAGTTCCGATCCTAGAATCTGACTGGAGGCTCTCTGCTGATATTTCACCAGTATCATCTTCTTCGTCTCTGCGCAAAGACAGGCTGTCACTCAGCGCGGTTACATTTTGACACCTTTGAGTGAGTCATTAAACCGTTCATTCAACCAACACATTCAAAAACACTGATTCATTAAAAGATAGATGTAATAAAACAAGGTGTTAATTATTTTTTACTTTGAGCTCCACTTTTCAAGGCTCAGCTGACCAGCAATGCGTCGCATGGGTAACGCTGAAGCTGATGCTTCACTTAATGGAGACCAGTGGCATTGATTCAATGCATTGACCAACGCTGATGTTGACGCCATTCATAAATACCCTTAAACGTTAGATGATACAACAAAGATTTCGCTTTCCTTGGACACGGCAACCTTTTCACAAATATATATTGTCAGCATTTGGGACTGCTGTTTCCTTAGTTGTGCCACTAGATGTAATATCACTCAGCTGTGTTTTCTCGTTTGTGTAATTATCTTCACCTGCACCTCGTTTCCCCCTGTGTATATTAGCTCTGTCTTGGTTCTCCCTTGTTACTTGGTCTTTGTATGAGATGTCTGCCTGGTGCCCTGAGTTTCTCTGGATTTTTGAGACCCTGTGATATAGTAAGGTTTTTGTTTGTTATTTAAAGTTGTGCATCTGTTTATTTTTCTTCCCTCGTGGAGTTTTTTTGTTGTTGTTGTTGTGGGTTTTTTTTTACCTCCATTTTGAGAAGACCCTTTGTTGAAGTTTTTTGACATCATTTTTTTATTTATTAAACTATCTTACCTGAGACCTCGTATCCTGTGTTTCGATTGGATCCTACCCCTGCTTTCTGGTGGCTCAGTGGTATTACCACCTAGCTCTTACACCGGAAACCCGAGTTCTAGGCCGGGTCGTGACAGAAAGACCAAGTCACACATGGATCCAGAAACACTCACCTATAAGGACCTGGTGGCAGTGATGGGTCAGCATGAGGTAGCGTATCAACGCCATGAAGCAGTTCTCACCCGTCAGGAGGAACTGATGGCCAAGCACTCTGACCTTCTCGCTGATGTGACGAGATCCATTGGCCAGCTTTTTCAACGGATTCCAGAGAGTTCACCTCCTCCAGAACCACGTCCGCCTCCCATTGATAGACCCCAAGTAGTCGCTGAACCTCGGCTTCCACCTCCTAAGCCCTTTTCAGGGAATGCCAATTCATGTGGAGGATTCCTGACTCAGTGTTCCCTGAAATTTGAACTCCAGCCCTCAAGCTTCCCTACCGACCGCTCTAAGATTGCATACATCATCACTCTCCTTGCAGATAAGGCACTTTCCTGGGCCTCTGCGGTGTGGGAATCTCAGGATGTCTGTTGTGGCTCATATGCTCTCTTTGTGGAGGAGTTCAAGCGGGTGTTCGACCATCCAGTGAGTGGTCGGGAGTCTTCCAGGCAACTACTCACCCTTAAGCAGGGATCACGTAGCACTGCAGACTTTGCTATAGAGTTCCGGACCATTGCGTCTGGTAGTGGATGGAACAGTGAAGCTCTAATGGCCTGCTTCCAGGGAGGGTTGTCCGGACCCATTCGGGACGAGTTAGTTACTCGCGAACCCGCGACTGATCTCGAGTCCTTGATCACCATGGCTATTCGTCTAGACAATCGGCTAAGAGAGAGAGAGTCAACCCGAAGCAAGACGTCTCCGCCCCGGTGGTCTGGAAACAGGCAACCCTATCCTGCACGCATTTCCTCACCTAGTTCTGAGAAACTCGAGCCCCCGGAGGACATGCAGTTGGGGCGTTCCAGACTCTCCCCTGCCGAGAGGGATCGACGCATGAGGGAGAATCGCTGCCTATACTGCGGTGCATCTGGGCATTTCCGTCTCCTGTGTCCCGAGCTTCCGGGAAACGACCGTCCCCGCCCAGTTACAGGAGGGCTGTGATGGGGAAGATTAGTGCTCCTCCTTCCAATGCAGTGCTTTCTGTTCCTGTAACTCTTTTCTGGGAGGGCCATCAACATCAGGTCCGAGCCATGATCGACTCCGGGGCTGCTGGCAACTTCCTGGACCGATCTCTAGTCAGGAGGCTTGGAGTACCTACCCAATTACTTTCTCGGCCCCAAACCGTTACTGCCCTAGACGGCAGACCCTTGGAACCGGGCTGCATTACGGAGGTCACTTACCCTCTTCGCCTCACTGTTCTCCAACATCAACATATGGAAGAGTTTTATCTGATTGACTCTCCCGAGTTCCCGGTGATCTTGGGTTACCCCTGGCTGCACCAACACAACCCTAGCATCGACTGGCTAGCTGGAACCATCCTGAGTTTGGGTACGGCATGCCAGGCTACCTGTCCCCTCTCGGGTCCCCCAGTCCCGAGTCCCGAGTCTCAAGAACCCATCAACCTGTCTCAAGTCCCTAGTGTCTACCACTGCTTCCAAGCTGTTGGTGCGTATGGTTGGTTGTTGTGTTTTGCGGTAGGTAGAATGGCATACGGAACCGTTGCAACTGAACCTGCATTAACGACGAAAGTGGGGCTTCAACAGCCTTAGTCAAACGGGTTGGTGCGTATGGTCGGTTGTTGTGTTTTGCGGTAGGTAGAATGCCATACGGAACCGTTGCCACTGAACCTGCTTTAAAGACGACAGTGGGGCTTCAACAGCCTTAGTCAAACGGGTTGGTGCGTATGGTCGGTTGTTGTGTTTTGCGGTAGGTAGAATGCCATACGGAACCGTTGCCACTGAACCTGCTTTAAAGACGACAGTGGGGCTTCGACACCCTTAGTCAAACGGGCTGGTGCGCATGGTCGGTTGTTGTGTTTTGCGGTAGGTAGAATGCCATACGGAACCGTTGCAACTGAACCTGCATTAACGACGAAAGTGGGGCTTCAACAGCCTTAGTCAAACTGGTTGGTGCATATGGTCGGTTGTTGTGTTTTGCGGTAGGTAGAATGCCATACGGAACCGTTGCCACTGAACCTGCTTTAACGACGACAGTGGGGCTTCAACAGCCTTAGTCAAACGGGTTGGTGCGTATGGTCGGTTGTTGTGTTTTGCGGTAGGTATAATGCCATACAGAACCGTTGCCACTGAACCCGCTTTAAAGACGACAGTGGGGCTTCGACAGCCTTAGTCAAACGGGTTGGTGCGTATGGTCGGTTGTTGTGTTTTGCGGTAGGTAGAATGCCATACGGAACCGTTGCCACTGAACCTGCTTTAACGACGACAGTGGGGCTTCAACAGCCTTAGTCAAACGTGTTGGTGCCTACGGTCGGTTGTTGTGTTTTGCGGTAGGTATAATGCCATACGGAACCGTTGCCACTGAACCCGCTTTAAAGACGACAGTGGGGCTTCGACAGCCTTAGTCAAACGGGTTGGTGCGTATGGTCGGTTGTTGTGTTTTGCGGTAGGTAGAATGCCATACGGAACCGTTGCCACTGAACCTGCTTTAACGACGACAGTGGGGCTTCAACAGCCTTTGTCAAACGGGTTGGTGCGTATGGTCGGTTGTTGTGTTTTGCGGTAGGTAGAATGCCATACGGAACCGTTGCCACTGAACCTGCTTTAACGACGACAGTGGGGCTTCAACAGCCTTTGTCAAACGGGTTGGTGCGTATGGTCGGTTGTTGTGTTTTGCGGTAGGTAGAATGCCATACGGAACCGTTGCCACTGAACCTGCTTTAACGACGACAGTGGGGCTTCAACAGCCTTAGTCAAACGGGTTGGTGCGTATGGTCGGTTGTTGTGTTTTGCGGTAGGTATAATGCCATACGGAACCGTTGCCACTGAACCCGCTTTAAAGACGACAGTGGGGCTTCGACAGCCTTAGTCAAGCGGGTTGGTGCGTATGGTCGGTTGTTGTGTTTTGCGGTAGGTATAATGCCATACGGAACCGTTGCCACTGAACCTGCTTTAACGACGACAGTGGGGCTTCAACAGCCTTAGTCAAACGGGTTGGTGCGTATGGTCGGTTGTTGTGTTTTGCGGTAGGTAGAATGCCATACGGAACCGTTGCCACTGAACCTGCTTTAACGACGACAGTGGGGCTTCAACAGCCTTTGTCAAACGGGTTGGTGCGTATGGTCGGTTGTTGTGTTTTGCGGTAGGTAGTATGCCATACGGAACCGTTGCCACTGAACCTGCTTTAACGACGACAGTGGGGCTTCAACAGCCTTAGTCAAACGGGTTGGTGCGTATGGTCGGTTGTTGTGTTTTGCGGTAGGTAGAATGCCATACGGAACTGTTGCCACTGAACCTGCTTTAAAGACGACAGTGGGGCTTCGACAGCCTTAGTCAAACGGGTTTGTGCGCATGGTCGGTTGTTGTGTTTTGCGGTAGGTAGAATGCCATACGGAACCGTTGCAACTGAACCTGCATTAACGACGAAAGTGGGGCCTCAACAGCCTTTGTCAAACGGGTTGGTGCGTATGGTCGGTTGTTGTGTTTTGCGGTAGGTAGTATGCCATACGGAACCGTTGCCACTGAACCTGCTTTAACGACGACAGTGGGGCTTCAACAGCCTTCAACAGCCCCCAACAGGGACGGAGGGGGGAGACTGGGACGCCAGAATCACTGTCGAGCCCTCTTGAGGTGTCGTGGGCTAGTCGACGAAACACTGAGGACGGAAGGTGCCCACTTGAAGACCCCAGAGATGTACCCTACTCAGCTCAATCCAGACGGTTGTCATGCTGATCCGCTGGGGAGACCGCACTGTGGTTGATTCCTGGAGTCAGCATCACAGCCGTTGTGTGTGCTGACGCGCCAGGAAATATACCTCAGCCATTAACACCAGACAGAAGGATATACACATCACCATATGGAAGGAAGCGTAAATGGATGGAGCCATTTATAGGTTGGATGGAGCCGTTTATAGGTTATTTTAAAGCTACGTCTTAGTTGGTGCTTATCTTGGCGAAAGCCGACTGCAAATCAGCAGGAAGTTTTAACATCTACTCTCGTGTAATGGAAATCATTAACCGGAGCTTCTAGCAGTAGCTGCAGTGATGAGATGACTTTAATAATTCACGGAAAATCTCGTTTTGTGTGTGAAGACAGATTACACTGTATCATGCCGCATGTCACACCACACCATTGACTTTGCCATTGGTTCTCAGCAGTCTTTGTGCAATTTGTACATTGAAAAAATTTGAAACACTAATGAGATTAAAGCTATAGTGAGGGGAAGATTTGTAGTTAATAATGACTGAAGATTATTCTTCTCAGTGCATCCTATTACCCCTATTTACCCCCAGAATTATCATCTCCTTGTCTTCCAAGTGAGAAGTGCAACTAGCTCTCTAAAGTGTTACACCATATTTTTAAACAGCAAGATGAAGCTTGAGCTCTAAAATTAGAGATACCTTCACAGGCTGTTTCGACTGTTGTTTTTTTCTGTCTGAGACGCCAGGGGAGAGAGCGATGCACCTCAGGCAGCAGCGAGCGCAATGATTAGTGCATTGACTGAAACCACTGATAGACATTTGGCACAAATCCAGCCTTATAATGTAGAAGAATCCCTAATTAAGCATCATGTGATGTTGGAAAGCGCCGCTGGCCTCTCTGTGGGCACAGATTCCACTCATCAGCCTAATTCAAATGCGAGGCACGCTAGTGGCGGTTTTATGAACAGATCCAGGGTGACAGCAACATGCACAAAGAGGGAAGGATCATTTTCTCTTCAGATTTGGGATGCTTCCCTTGTGTTTTTGCTCCACAAATCGGAATGCTGCCATTATGCACGCATGCCAATTTATAACCAATCAGAATGATCTATTAGCAGTCAATTATTAGTCCTGCTCTTTTTTGCATTCAGCATTTCTTTGCTTTGATGCATTACACTACAACCATGAATCAATATCATAAACAAAATGACAGAAATGCCTTTTAAATGCATGCTAAATTTATATGCACGCTAAATCCCTGACAGACGTCCTTTGCACTCAAGAGGAAAATGCCTTATTTTTGTAAATGTTTTTTGGGAGGGGGGCGGTGGTGTGCAGAATTAGAGCTGACATCATCAGCACGTGTAAATTTCCCTTATGTAAAAAGCGGAAAAAAAGGGAAGCCTGTCCCCTGAATGAGGACTGAGCTCAGAAACTTGTCCAAAGGCTTGAGCGCATTCTTTCTGGGGCTGGAGGACTGCACGGTCGGAGCGATGCCTTTGAAGCAGATAAACCCTTTAAAACCATGAAGAGCATTTTCATACATTTTAGCCAGAGGCAGGTGGTTAGATTAAAAGGGTTTTAATGTGTTAGCTAAAGTACGCCTTTTGTCCAAACCTCTGTATGTATGACTACAGTGTCAAATTTGCTGTGTGGATCTAGTTTAGAATTTGCACCGTAATTTGAGAGTTGAGACTCATTTCAGCCTTAAAATATGCTACACTACTGAAGTACTGAAGGATTTCTTGTACAATTTCTTTTCTTATGCTGTTGTTTGAAGTCCTGTCGTTAGAACTACAGAAGAGACATGCTAATGTTGCTGTTGTCTACAAGAAACACTGATTCAGACCTCCATGTAAACATGCGTCACTGGACAATTGCTGACAGCATTTGCTGCATGTCTGTTTCAGTAGCGGCTGTGTGGCAAAAGTCAGTTTCCATAGTGATTGCGGTGAATGCAGTAGATTAGTAGCACAGTGTAGTGAGGAGAGAGTGCAGACATTGTGACGTGCTCGCATAGTGTTCTGTGTATGATGAACCCTTAAAAACAGAAGTCCGCATTTCAATGATTCATTAAAAACGATTGACCTCTAATGTTAGCAAACACACCATATGTGGTTTGTGTGCATAGATATTTATTAACAAATTTTTTTTTAAGAATAAATGATGAAACTAATTCAATTCTGGCTTAAACATTTAGGCCTTTCTGTAACTCGAGTGCAATTTTGAAGCCAATTTTTTTCCCCAAAAACCAGATATCAATGGGAGCAAACCCCAGTAGAAACACCAATATAACAAGGAGGCTGAGACCATTTTGCTGTTGCCTAGCAACACTTGAACAAAATTTTAAAATGTTTTTGATGCCCCATACTGCTTTGAGGGATGTATATTTTTATATAGCCCTCCTAAATGGTCTGCAGTGCTCACACAGAATCTGGTTCACTTAGATTCCACTGCACTTATAACCGACAATATATTGGTCAAGATTGGCAAACTCAGGTCAGAGACACTGAACACAAGCATTCTCAAATACTACCGACACTAGAAGGATTGATCATGCTCTTACAGCCAACAGAATTAGCATATTTCATTAGAACAAAATCAAGCCCACGTCACTATGGGGTAAACAAATCAATTGTCTCGTCTTTTTTCTGCAATTGTGCAACCTATGAAGGCTTCCTCAATTTACAGAATAACTCAATAATCCACTTAAGATGATCTATACACAAGCCTGATAAACAATAAATAGATATAATTATTATTTTAGATTATACAATTTAAATGTATATTTTGGTTTATAATTTACTTTGTTTTTTTTACAGCAAAATGATATGATTTCATTTGACTGAATACACCTGACTGTCAAAAGAAACGTTGTTACTTCAAGGGTCGACATAATGGTCAAATCAGGTAAAACCATTTTTTTTCTTTTCAAAAACACAAGACAACCCACTGCAAACTACAGTAAAGTTCATTTTAAATCATTATTTCGAATATCCTTGATGGGCAGCACTAAGTTGATGATCACATATATCTCTCTCTAAATGAGTCCGTCTGGGAATATCATGGGTGTCACCAGCAAGCCAAAAGTACTCAAGCATCCACAGCAGGTGCATAAATATGTCATGTTTTCTCAGCCCATAACCGAAGGGAGATGCAGCCAGATGGAGTGCAAATGCTAAATTTCATGTAGTATCATTAGTAGGTTAGTTCACCCCTCATTGGTTCACCATCTGCTTCCAATTGAGTTCTTCAGTCTGAGCCAAGCTCCGAGAGAGGAGGTGAAATCTACACCACTCTGACCCAAATCCCACATTGAGTTCATTCACTTTTCATTAACCAATGTTTACTGACATTCACAATTCTGTCCTTTATGGTTTTAGAAGAAATCAAAAAGCTAACTAAAAAGTAAGTTCATGACATATATTCTGGATGGACTGAAAATGTTGAAAATGCTTACCACATATTTATGGACTTTCGAATGAAGGTCAAGACTGCGCTGTGTGCCAGGACATTAATGCGTCCGATAAAAGATAGTGTCCCAGAAGTTTCCTTCCTCTGAAGTGTCCTCGGTTTCAGACGAGGAATGATATTTCCCTGCTCACCTGATGCCGTGTCAGTGGCTTCACCTGTTCTGCTCCTCATCTGCCATATTTATGATGATATGTTTGGGTATGAAGTGGGCTGGGTTTGAGGACTGCAATTCTTCTTCAGAATGAGCAATGGATGCATGAGTTCACTTTTACCTCGTGGCAGCCCCAGATGTGTGTGAGCAAACTAATGAAACATGAAATTTTCAACCTTTCAAAGGGAATAGCATAACTTATGGATGGCTCATAGTCTCTATTTTGCATTAAATTCCAAAATGTTGGTAATATTCTACTGAGATCAGAATAATTTTCATTGTGAACGATGTTAACACATGCACGTAAAGGTAAAGACTTGCGTGCCTGACCTGAAAATGTGTGTGTGTGTATCCGTTGGGGGGTGTTGACTTTCACATGACATTGACGCTCTGTAAATGTTGAGTAGCTGCTGATCTCAGACAGGATTCAGCACCAGCGGCGTGTGGACAGCTCCCGCAGGACCGCTTTACATGGACACAACACTCATTTCTGGAAGTTTACAACTCAGAGAGACATCCACGGACACCTCGCTGCATGACACACGGACACATTCCCTTTGGAAAACGGTCACAATTCACTGTAAGTAGATGGAAATGATTTTCAGTGTTTCGCCGATTTGAAAATGTTCAAGTGTGTGTTTATGTGCATGCATTTTAAGGGGTATAACAATAGTAAATACATCAAAACATTGACGAAAAAACATAATTGAGAAGCTATATCGTTCTATCGAAAAAATATGTATTTAAATTGACTGTCATGAAAGACAGTTCTGTCTCAGAGACGGCAGATCTCTTAGTGTGTGTGTGTGTGTGTGTGTGTGTGTGTGCGCGCGCGCGTGTGTCGCCTTCGAATTCAAACCGCGGACTGCGTTTGCAGGGGGAAAAACCAATGATTTCGTGTGATTCGCTGTCTTCAGCTTAACTGGAACTGTGTCGAGTTCGATCGGGGGTTTGTGTGGATCTCTACTGCTGTCTGAAACCAGAGACATGGCGACAAACAACACCAAAAACACCGATGGACAAGTTGTGACGGAACTCAACGAGATCACAACTAACGACAAACCCAAATCAGAGGACGCCAAACCAGAGAAGAAGAAGAAAGAGATTCCAGTCAGAGAAACTTGGGGTGGGAAATTTGATTTTCTGCTGTCATGTGTGGGCTACGCCATCGGCCTGGGGAACGTGTGGAGATTTCCTTATCTGTGCGGGAAAAACGGCGGAGGTGAGAGACGCTTCTCCTTCTCCAAGAGTCTGAGATGTTGTGCCAGGGTGTGTGTGTGTGTGTGTGTGTGTGTGTGTGTGAGCTTTGTGTTGCTGTGCACAGCCCCACTTGGTGCTTTCATGTATTTCTGTATTGATTCCAGGGGCTTTCTTGATTCCTTATTTTTTGACGCTATTTTTTGCGGGAGTTCCTCTGTTTTTTCTTGAATGCGCTCTTGGACAGTACACATCCATTGGCGGCCTTGGGGTTTGGAAACTAGCTCCAATGTTCAAAGGTATATCATTTCTATTCAGCACTTTTCTTTCTCATCTGCCCCATTACTTAATGCTGAAAATACGAGCTGGTTTCTTGAAGTGTGTGAGACCTTCAGTAAATGCAACGCGAGTAGATGAGTAGATTTAAATGCATGGGTTATGTGTTGTAAGTTTGATATCTGTTGTTCTAAAGATGCTCACAGATCTACCAATAAGGCATCTATAATGCTGCATAAAAGCCGTACTGTAGCCTATATGCTGGCTTTGACCAGGTGGTTCACATTCTGCTTTGAATGTAAGTTATAACACAATCTGTCATAACTACAGGTGTTGGTCTTGCTGCTGCTGTTCTCTCATTCTGGCTGAACATTTACTACATTGTCATCATTGCCTGGGCCATTTACTACTTATACAACTCCTTTACCACTGTAAGCATTCCTCGTCACGTGTGCCTCCATGCAAAATAAATAAATAAATATAAATATATATATATATTGGCATGTTTAGGTAACAATTCTGGGGTATTTATTAAATAAAAAATGTAAAGTCTTGTTCTACTCTTTGTAGGAGCTTCCATGGAAAACTTGTAACAATCCATGGAACACAGACAGATGTTATACAAACTACAGCATAGTAGACACCACCAATCTCACCAGTGCTGTCATGGAGTTTTGGGAGTAAGATTTCATGAAAGAATTGATGTGCATGACCTTCTTTGACCTTTGTACTTTAAATTGTCTTGTTGTCAAGTGTAATTGTGTTGCATGATGTGCTTATACAGACGCAATATGCATCAAATGACTGATGGCTTAGAAAAACCTGGTGAGATTCGTGCCCCACTTGCAATAACACTGGCCATTGCCTGGGTCCTCGTGTACTTCTGTATCTGGAAAGGTGTTAGCTGGACTGGAAAGGTGAGATGTCTTTGTTGGTCTGTCTTCAGGGCTTCGGTCTGGAATTTGAGTGAGTTCGTAATAATTTCACTACATTAATTGTAAAGCACACATGGTTGCAATTAACTGTGGCTCTATGAGTGTCTTGTCCTGTGAAAGCAATGCACAATATTTCCGGCAGTTTCCTTTTTACAAGCATTCACATGCTGAACAAATACACGTTGGGAATATTTGATCGAGAAATCAATGTTTTGCAGGTTGTTTACTTCTCGGCCACCTACCCGTACATCATGTTGTTCATTCTGTTTATCCGTGGAGTGTCCCTGCCTGGGGCTAAAGATGGAATCCTGTTCTATATCACTCCTGACTTTGAGAAGCTGAAGGAGTCTGAGGTAATTTCACTCGTTTAATCATTCAAACGAGATCCAACAAACCCAGTCTAGCTGACAAATAGCTTGATTTTCCATCTCAGGTTTGGCTGGATGCTGCAACACAGATTTTCTTCTCCTATGGTTTGGGTCTAGGCTCCCTTATTGCTCTGGGCAGCTACAACCCTTTCAATAACAATGTGTACAGGTATGAATGACGCAGTGACACGATCTTTTTACAAATCAGTTAGTATAACTTGACCCTGTTTCAGGCCCCTAAACTTTGATTTTACCTCGAGCTTTTCTTGTGTGATGCTGTGAATAATGTTTGCTTGAAAATGTGAGCAAGCCAGCCTTATAACTGTGCCTGACTGTCATGATGTTCCCTGTCTTCAGGGCTTCGCCTGGAATTGAGTGAGTTCGTATGAATAGTGAGAATTACTGTCAAATTAAACAGTTGATTCTGCATTTGGAGATATGTGGTTTACATAATCCATCTTCTCCTTAAATGCCAAATTGATGTGCAGCTTCCAGGTCAGTTAGGGAATGTTTTATAGATGCTTATAGCACATCTGAAGACAGAATCCTTTCCCCCTTTTTCTGCAGGGATTCTATCATTGTGTGCTGTATAAATTCCTTCACTAGTATGTTTGCTGGATTTGTGATTTTCTCTATTGTGGGCTTCATGGCACATGTCACAAAGAGACCAATAGCTGATGTAGCCGCATCCGGTAATCAATTCATTTTACATAATATTTTACAATATTTCACTTTGAAGTAGTGCTATTTCAAAAAAAAAAGTTAGATTAGTTCAAATCTAGACATTTCTCTCAGATAACTGAAATGCTTTGTTTTGTCATGGCTAACACAGGTCCAGGTTTGGCCTTTTTAGCTTATCCAGAAGCTGTGACGCAGTTGCCCGTCTCTCCGCTGTGGGCTATTCTCTTCTTCTCCATGCTGCTGATGCTGGGAATCGACAGTCAGGTGAGCGGAGCACATAGTCAAGCTCTGACCTAGAAACAGAAGTGAGCGGGATCTGTTTGGTACTCCAGCATCAGTGGCGGTGTCCCTGGTGGCCACACAAGGAAACATAAGGAGCATTAAAAATTTTAATTAGACCTGAGCCCAATAAAATCTTTTGATGCTGATTTCTGCCTTTATGGATACAAGATGTTAAACTGATGTTCTTTTTCCCTTAAAGGGGTCATATAATGCCATTTTTGTACACGCTAATATGATTCTTTAGGGTCTAAATTAAAAGTTTGTAATATACTTTAATTAAAAATTCTCATTAGTATTGTAAGAAAACACTTATTTTACCTGGTCAAAAACAGCTCTGTTTTCAGCACGCCGTTTCAGTGCATATGACTTTAAATGATAATGAGCTTTGCTGACTCCGCCTCTCTGTTCTGTGTGTACACCGTTTGTAACACAATAACCATAACGCGTTGTTCATTATAAACGTGGGAGAATGAATTGTATTGAGAACGTCGTAGAAAACATGCCGTAATGTACCCTGAGTGTAAACCTTAGCCGCATTCATCGTGAAGCGTGCAGCTAGCGATTTGCAAAGATTAATATAAATATTAATATAAAGTTTAATAAAACGTTACACTCACTTCAGTTCTTCTGGAGGTTCAGCAGGAACACGAATAGCTGGTACCGATCCTTTTTTCATGAGCAGCTTCTTAGCAAAACCAGCTTTATACTGATCCTCGTTTATAAAGCAGTCTGGTGAGAAATGATTCGCGCAAATATGAAAGCATTGACGTTGCTCGTGGGGAATATTCCCTTCGAAAACAAACTCAGCCACTGCGTCTTCAGCGGTTCGGATTTAGGAACATTAAAATGACCGCTTCGCTTAGACGCCATTCTGCTCACAGACAGTGCTCCAGCGTATCAACAATGACTCCGCGCCAGTCCGCGCGGAGTATGATTGACAGCTCGCTCACGAGCGAGGGCGGGTCTGTGTTGAAACGCTGCTGTCAATCAACACTCGTGGGAGGGGCTTCCGTTTTATTGACGTCACAAAATCGGCTCAATTTGAGTCAGGGGAAAACATATAAGGAGATTAAAACAAAAACACTGGATGGATTTTTATCATTTTATGATGTTTGTGTACAGGGCACTGCCAACACACATTTCAGTACAATCAACTTGTAAAAGTCCATGTACCATTATATGACCCCTTTAAGCTGGAGTTTTGGTTTTGTTTAGTGGAAATGTTCAAATAAAACCAAACTGAATCCCAACCCTGTGGCATAAAAAAAAATCTAATTTAGTAAACTCATCTTTTTTTGGTTTTTATTGTTGTTGGGTTTTTTCTCTGTTTTTGGGAAGTCATAAAAAAGCTAAAATCTGATTGGATAAGCCATGTTCAAAGTGTAATAGCTAATACACACAAACCTGTGATCATAGGTTTATTGAATGCAACAACAAAGAGCCATGAAAAAAGTTTGCCATATAAATGCAATATAACACCATCATTATTGACTTTGCCTCGCAGTTCTGCACAGTGGAGGGCTTCATCACGGCTCTGGTGGACGAGTTCCCACGGGTGCTCCGGAAGAGGAGGGAGATTTTCATTGCATGTGTTTGCGTTGTGTCCTACGCCATTGGGCTGTCCAATATCACACAGGTAATCAGTCTTGAATATGATGAGGACACTGTGCACTGATATGACTGCAGGCTACAGGGTCTTATCTTACACGCTTGTGTTTTTCTTGTGTTAGGGTGGCCTCTATGTGTTTAAACTCTTCGACTATTACTCAGCCAGTGGGATGTGTCTGCTCTTCCTGGTGTTCTTTGAGTGTATCTCAATCTCCTGGTGCTATGGTGAGTCCCTTTCCCGTCCTGGTACACTGTGTCTGTGTTTTGCATTGTGCTCATCTTTTACACTGTACAGCATTATAAAACTGGACAAACATGCGTTGGTCGTCAGTCATAAATACTCATCAATAATTCTGTCATGACAGAAGTGCATCCAGTGGGACAAGACCACTCTGAACGCAAAATTACGGTACATCAATGCCATTACTGTTACAAAAATACTTTTGTATACATTTGCATATTGTATATTTTTGTTAATTGCGTGTTTATCTGTGCGTATTTTACACACATGACAATAAATCTTGAATTTTGAATAGATCAGCCAATTAATGTGTAAGGAAACAGAATTGAATTACAAACTGAAGTTGGTAACCATCATAAATTCAAAGTTGTGACAAGGATGACAAAACTATTTCTTAAGATTGTCGTTTTCATTGATATTGACATGTCATTCATTCATGTAGTCCCTCGTCTTCAGCACTACATTGGTCTTGGTTTGTCTATAGCTTCTATTTCTCAAGCTCTTTTGTCCTGTCATTTGGGATTGCTACATCAACACTTCCTTTTTTTCTGCCAGTTTCTTGCCATTACTCTTGAAGATGTGGTTATGAATTTAGAGTTTGACGCTGCTGCCTGCAGGTGCTGAATATTCTCATGAGCTTTCCTCTAGAGTCTCTGTACCTTGAGTAACTGACATTGTTAACTCTGTATATGTCCCCCGATATGTCTATTGCCATCATTAGTGCTTTTGCTTTCTGTCTGTCCTCAACTAAGGCCATTGGTAGGATTTCTCAGTGTTTGCCACCTTTGCTATCTGCTAGTTTGATCTTCCTGCCATTTTTCCCATTAATCCAATCTGTCAATCAGCAGCTGCCTGGGAAATTGTATTAGCTCCTCATCTTTGAGAGTCATGTGTCTGATATACAATGAAGCCTTCACAATTTTGAATTCAGTTCAACCCTTCTGTCCTTATTATGTTTGCCCTCTTCACAACCATCCTATCACACATTTTTTTTTTTTTTTTGGTTGAATGACATTTCCATGTCTTTGCTCTTGATCAGAGGAACTCAAATTTAAATATTTGTGGTCCACTCAGCAGTTTTCCACTGAGCTGAGGGTCCGTAGACTCCACTGGACATCTAGATTCTCAATATGATTCTCTCGTCTCGTTAAGTTTTTTTTTTCACCTCCATGTTTAATGGGTAATTTTGCTTAAAATACATTTGCTTTGATGATTTATAGTGGTGCTTATTGTTAGCACTCTTAACAATCGCCACCATCTCGGTGCAAATAAAGCACATGCTGTAGGTTTGGTGCTTCTTTTGGTAAGAACGTCTTCCAGTCTTTTGCGAATGCACAATTCGCAAAAGCATAATTTTCCTTATCAACCTTACTTTTCTTCAGATCTGACAATTTGGCCATCGTCAGCTCTTCCAACATTTATTATTTTGCTAACGGGACTTGACAAAACAAATAACCTACCTAATGTCTCTACATTAAGACCGGAGAGTGTTGTCATAGTTTATGACATTATGCTGCTCTGATTGGCCGATGTGAAAGTTAATTTAGCTTTTTTTTATACACTATCATATTTTTTTTTACAAAAGCTGTCACTAGGGTGGGACCCTTTCAGAAGGTTCTGACATGTACCATTTAGGCACTAATATGTATCTTTAAGGGACAGTATTAATATGCAGCCTCTAGAGGTAAATAAAGTACAAAAGTATACCTTTTAAAAGGGTTCTATAATGGGGTTACTGTAGCTTAATCCACAAGGAAGATGCGTGATGCTTGATATACTATTTTTATTAAACACAGAGATAATGCAAAAAACACAACAATCCATAAACGTTAAAGTGTTAGTTCACCCAAAAATCTGTCATTAATTACTCAATGTAATGTTATGAAGCGACAAGAATAGTTTTTGTGAGCAAAAACCCCCAAAATGAACTACTTTATTCAACAATTTCTTCTCTTCTGTGTCAGATATCCTATGCTATTTGTGTGGTAAACACAGTACAGCGCTTCCGGGTTCTACACCAGAATGTCGGCTAATTATCGGACGACGCTGTTCACAAAAGCACAACGGCACGTGTGTGTGATGCTAATGCTGGAGCCGGCGTTCTGACGTAGAAACTGTACTGTGCTTACTATGTGAATAGCGTAAGAGATCAGACACAGAAGAGAAGAAATTGTTGAATAAAGTAGTTCATTTTGGGGGTTTTTGCTCACAAAAACTATTCTAGTCTATTTTGGGGCTTATTTGTGCACAAAAAGTATTTTCGCCACTTCATAATATTAAGGTTGAACCACTGTAGTCACATAGACTATTTAAACGATGTTTTTACTACCTTTCTGTTGCAATGACGTTGCTGTCTATGGAGGGATCAGAAAGCTCTCGGATTTCATCAAAAACATCTTACTTTGTGTTCCGAAGATGAACGAAGGTAATTAATGACAGAATTGCCATTTTTTGGTGAACTAACCCTTTAACACAGGGGTGGGGAACGTTGATCCTGGAGGGCCGCTGTCCTGCAGAGTTTAGCTCCAACCCTGAAAAAAACTCACCTGATTGAAGCCTTAGGCCCTGTCCACACGGACACGGGTATTTTTATAACCGTGACTTTTTTTACGCGGTTCGGCCGTTCGTCCACACGAAAACGCACTGAAACCGAACATTTTCGAAAACCCCTGCCAGGGTGAGGATTTTCAGAAACGCCGGTTACAGTGTTGTCGTGTAGACAGTGAAACCGGGGGTTTTGCCTTGCGACGTCAGAGTGTGCGCCGTTATCCGCTGTGTTTGACGTCAGATTTGCGCTTCTGATTGGCCAACGTGGCTTTACGGTTAAGGTTTATATCGCCGCCTGCTGGCGTGGCATGCTCTTGACCGCGCTTGATAGCGTGTTTTTGCGTTTTCATGTAGACGGAGACCGAGCATGAGTGGACGGGATTTTTTTTAAACGCTGTAGGAAAAACTCCGGTTATAAAAATACCCGTGTCCGTGTGGACAAGGCCTTAGTGATCCTGAAGACAATGATTAGCTTGTTCAGGTGTGTTTGATTAGGGTTGGAACTAAACTCTGCAGGACAGCGGCTCTCTAGGATCAACGTTCCCCACCCCTGCTTTAACACAAGACAAAGAACTGAGGAAGACTGAAGGCTGAAATACACAGAGGAAGGTACAACAGAACAGGGAACAGGTGTGGACTAATTAGGGACCATGGCAACTAATGAATGACTAAACCATAGACTGTAAAAAAAGATGGACGACGCACCTTCACTCTCTTCCATTGTAGAAAAGTGAAGCCACCAATGTCCCAATATGGTGCTGACATCTTGTGCTGATTACGCAGACTCGGAGCCAGAGTCTGTACAGTAGTGAGTGTGAAGTGGAGCCGGGATATGAAGGCCGTGCCCACACTCCCGCTGAATCGGTTAGTACAGTTTACTACAGAACAACTGTAATTTGATTGTTTAGTTTGTCTCACGTCCCATTAGATTACATCATTTTTCAGGAATTGTGCTAGACACTTGGACTAAACAGTAATAATAAATTACAATAATAAACTCCAGCTCAGTACCGACTTGTTTTCCGTCAGCTTATTTTAGTGGATTGGAATGTGTGCAAAGGATTGTGGGTGATTTAAGGCTGCGAAGGATACATCTGATGCATCCTTTAAAACAGGCCGAAAGAAAGGCGCGAAACAAAGGCTGCCTTCCTAGATCCTTCAAATTGAGATGGCCTTCAGCGACGCTTGATGATGTGGCAGCCGAGATATGCAGCCTCCGTTTGAGCAACACCCATAAGCTTATGCTGCATCTGACATTGCATACTGTAAAGTAGGTACTACATTTGGTTTGAAACTTACTTCACGACTGTTAAAAAAAATATGGATGTGTTTAGTGTATATATATAGTATAGTAGCATAATATGTAGTCAGTGTTAAGCTTGAAACTCATTTTTTTTTATTAAGTACTCATTATAATATTATTACTTTACTTATTACTTTCTGGCAACAGTAATTCGTTACACTACTTGTTATATTACTTTTCAGTTACACCCCACAGAAGTGGTAATTGCGCATTTTCTCCTCAAAATTCTGACTTCGTATGTGTGCCTCTTTGTGAATGTTAGGGTATATTTAAATGATTTAGTTTGTATTTCTTTAGACAGAATCATCATTTCTATTCATGATATCTGTTGTTATGACTCAGGGGAAGATCATTCACTGCTCATTTGTCAATCATATTACGTGTTCATCATAACCTGCCCTGTCTCTTCCTATGACGAAGTTCCACTACACTTCTGCGTTCTTTTCCATACATACTAGCCCAGAGAAACGTTTCTATACATGAAACATGAAGCAAATAAACACACGATTACGACAGCATATGATTTGCCATATGATTTGGATTCCCAAATGCAACAAACAGCATATTCACCTGTTACCCAGATACGATTATATTTCATGATGTATGTTGGCAAAAGAATTCACGTAAGGTCGTAAGAAAATGTTTTGTTTTCTAGATTTTTGATAACAGGTGGATATAATGTATAGCGGGATAAAAGGGATATGGATGGCCAAGCCATGTAATGCCAGAGTAAAGTAATGCCACAACTTACTTTTGACGATGGTGTTCTTGTCATCTTTTCTCCTGACAAAATCAAAGTAATGTCAATATTTCCAGCCACTGAATGTAAGCTTTTACATATTCCAAGCTAGCTTGCAGCAATGGTGACATCACGTGCACCCACAAGTCATGAAGATTACGAAATGAAACTAGGAATGATTGGATTGTTGGATTTCAAACAGTAGAGAAAGCAACAAAAATAACATTGCAACAAGCTATTTTATGGACTGTAACTTTAATATTATTTCTGAAATCTTATTAGAAACTAGTTACTACTAGTTGCTGCAAAAAGTCATCTTATTACTGTAACCCATTGACAGAAACACAACAAATATCTCGGTTCGGATTGTATTGAGTACCCCTGAATCCTCAGCACTGCTACAGATAAAGATGAATGGATTGATAGATGGATGTATTCCAGTCTATCCTTCAATCCAGTTGCTGCAATATAGTTGCAGTGAATTGATCTAATCCCTATTCAATTTTATGTAATTTCAGGTGTGAACAAGTTTTATGATAACATCCAGGAAATGATTGGATACAAGCCTTGTGTATGGTGGAAACTGTGCTGGGTTTTCTTCACCCCTCTAATTGTTGCTGTAAGTAACCTACTTTATTCGTTTTAATGTGATATAATATTTTCTAAAAGCTCTTGCTATTTTTGTGACAAACATTAAAATAAATGGATAAAAGTAGAGTATACTTGTTAGTCTTTGAATACTGTCCAATCCAAAAAATGGTTTTTGGATGTGTGGAAAATTACTGTAAGACAAAGTTAAAGTTAATCAAGTCAAATTTATTTATAGAGCACTTTATAATATACAGATTGTTTCAAAGCAGGGAATAAGCAGGAAAATAATACTGTTAATGTTACAAAGTACATCAGTTATATAAGTTCAATTTAGTTCAATTTAGCTATAAGCAGCTCTACTAAATGGAACAGTGTCATTATTCAGCTCGAGTCAGTTCAATGTTGATGCAATTCAGTTCAATAACAGTACAGATGTTGCAAGGTTAGTCATTGTCCAGCTCAATTAGGTTTAAAATGAGTTGTCTTGCAATCGTTTCAGTGCCAGTTGATCAGCTATTCATTATTAAAGTCTTTATTTGCACATAAAAATGAGACAAAAATTCAAGATGCTTCTTCTAAAGTAAAAAGCCTTTATTGTTGTTTCCAGCGAGCAGCGTTCTAAAGGCCCTTGCACACTGAGTCCGAAATTTTCGTATGCGTTTTTTCGTATTCGTGATTCGGTGGCTCTGAATTGTCAAAACACAATTCAAACTGCTTGCTACGGATGCGAAAAATGCAGAAAATCAAACCCGATCCGATTTTTTTATGATTAACGTATTTATTTTTTAACGTGCGAAAATTTCGGACACGAATTTCGGACTCGGTGTGCAAGGGCCTTAAGATGTTTCCCTTCGATTCATTATATGCACATATTAATGAGAGATACATAAGAATGTCCCTCGTCCTTAATCAAAACGACCAAACTTCCAAACTGTCATGTTTAGTGTTTGTTAGTTCATGTTTGCCTGTTAATTTGATCCAGTTTTCCCAGTGTCTCTTTGATTCAGTATCCTGTTCACCTGTGCATCGTTAGTCATGTCAGCTGTCTTGTTTCCTTGATTTAGTTCCTGTGTATTTAAGCCCTGTGTTTAGTCCCGTCTTGTTGTCTGTCGTTGTCCGTATTATATGTTGGTTGTTCTGTGCCTGAGCTGTTCCTGTCTGTGAGAATCTTGAGTGTTTTGGTTCTTTTTGAGTTTGTTCAATAAAAGCCTGCTGCATATAGATCCTGCATCCTCTCTGCTTCAACATGCATGTGACAAAACGACAGACCTTTAAAATATCGCAGTTCACTGCTTTGGCTCGGAAGGGGCCAAAACTTTGTGGAAAACTCTGTGGAGTTCTGCCGTCTTGCCATTCTTTCACCCTATGATGACGAAACCCTCAGAACACTATATTGGATCTGGGCCAACTACTACCACCCAGTTGAACTTCCAGACACCCGAGGACTTCCCTGGAGGGAGGCCATTCTCAAGTGTCTGGAAGACATGTACCCCCAATCCAGAAAACAGCCAGCTCCAGAGTCTCGTCCAGTCATGGCCACCACCACGCCGGAGCTCTCGGTCAAGATGGCCGCCACCACGCCAGAGCCCTTGCCAAGATGGCCGCCGCCATGCCTGAGCTCTCGATCAAGATGGCCGCCGCCACGCCAGAGCCCTCTGCCAAGATGGACGCCGCCACGCCAGAGCCCTCTGCCAAGATGGCCGCCTCCGCGCTTGAGTCTCCAGCCAAGATGGCCGCCGCCGCGCATGAATCTCCAGTCCCCGTCCAGAGGAGACTCCCGTCCTCGTCAAGTGTCCAGAGGTGACTCCGTCTCCCGTCAAGAGTTCAGAGGTGACTCCGTCTCCCGTCAAGAGTCTGGTGACTCCGTCTCCCGTCAAGATTCCAGAGGTGACTCCGTCTCCCGTCAAGAGTTCAGAGGTGACTCCGTCTCCCGTCAAGAGTCCAGAGGCGACTCCGTCTCCCGTCAAGAGTCCAGAGGTGACTCCGTCTCCCGTCAAGTGTCCAGAGGTGACTCCGTCTCCCGTCAAGAGTCCAGAGGTGACTCCGTCTCCCGTCAAGATTCCAGAGGTGACTCCGTCTCCCGTCAAGAGTCCAGAGGTGACTCCGTCTCCCGTCAAGAGTCCAGAGGTGACTCCGTCTCCCGTCCAGAGTCCAGAGGTGACTCCGTCTCCCATCCAGAGTCCAGAGGTGACTCCGTCTCCCGTCAAGAGTCAAGAGGTGACTCCGTCTCCCGTCAAGAGTCCAGAGGTGACTCCGTCTCCCGTCAAGAGTCCAGAGGTGACTCCGTCTCCCGCCCAGAGTCCAGAGGTGACTCTGTCTCCCGTCCAGAGTCCAGAGAGGACTCCAGTCCCCGACCTCGCCCGATAATCCCTCTTGGCCTAGAAACGCCTAGCTCCCCCCAAGAAAATTGTATTATGACCACTGCCATAGTGGCAAAGGGTCCCTGGGCAAGGCCACGAAGGTGGATCATCTCAGGTCTCCCGAGTTGCCGGCTCCACCCTGGAGGCTTTCTGCTCTGAGTAAGCCACGCCTTCTTCAGCCCCCAGGGTCCCCACCCTCCCACCGTTGATGTAATTTGGCACGGGGTTTGTGGGGTTTGTGGCCTTGTGGGCGGGGTTGTGTTCTGTCATGTTTAGTGTTTGTTAGTTCATGTTTGCCTGTTAATTTGACCCAGTTTTCCCAGTGTTTCCTCTTTGATTCAGTATCCTGTTCACCTGTGCCTCGTTAGTCATGTCAGCTGTGTCTTGTTTCTTTGATTTAGTCCCTGTGTTTAGTCCTGTCTAGTTGTCTGTCGTTGTCTGTATTATATGTTGGTTGTTCTGTGCCTGAGCTGTTCTGAGTGTTTTGGTTCATTTTGAGTTTGTTCAATAAAAGCCTGCTGCATATAGATCCTGCATCCTCTCTGCTTCAACCTGCATGTGACACAAACATAATCCATGGTGGTTTATGGTAAAAATAAAAATGTAGTTTACAGCTTGATACCTAACACAAACCTAAATTTGCAATAATATTTATAATAGAACAAAATCTTCAGGGTTTATTTGCCATAAAACAGTGTTCATTTTACTACACCATTATTTGTCCCATTGACTCAGTTTCCTGGGTATCCAGTGTAATTACAGCTGTAATACATTTCTATAATGAGAATTATACTGCTGACCTTCCCCTACACTTTAACCCACCCTTAAATCTACCCATACCAGCAAGCCTGCCCCCAACCTTACCCGTATCCCACCTCAATAGCACAGTATATTGTACTTATTTGTTTGATGCAAGTACATAGTAGTTAAAGACACCTAATATAAAGAGGCACCACGTTTCTAAAGTATTGTAGTCTTCACTATAAAAGTAAGAATCGTTACAGATTATGGTGTACAGTAATTGTGTGAAAACTGCAGTATTTTTAAACAGAGCTTTCCTGCAGGGTGTGTTCCTCTTCAGCGCGGTGCAAATGGTTCCTCTTAAAATGAACAACTATGTGTTCCCTAAATGGGGGCAAGGAGTGGGCTGGCTCATGGCTTTATCCTCTATGGTTCTCATTCCTGGTTATATGGTCTACATGTTCTTCACCCTGAAGGGGACATATAAGGAGGTAACTGTTTTCATTTACGAATAAAATAATGAACAAAGATAACACAGGCATTACATGGTATATCTGTGCTTACTGGTGCTGGTTCTGGGGCCTTATTTCAGCGGATCAGGATAATGCTGCAGCCTCCAGCAGTGAGGCGTGCTCAGGAGAATGGGCCAGAGCAACAGCAGCTTCAGTCACCGCCACAGCTGCCGGAGCAATCACCGCAACAACCGCAGCAACCGGACCAGGCACAGCAGCTACCGCAATCACCGCAACAACCACAATCACCACAGCAACCACAATCACCACAGCAACCACAATCACCACAGCAACCGCAATTACCAGAGCAACCGCAATCACCGCAACAACCGCAATCACCGCAACAACCGGACCAGGCACAGCAGCAACCGCAATCACCGCAACAACCGCAATCACCGCAGCCAGAGCCACAGCCGCAGTCTCAGTCTCAGCCTCAGCCTCAGCCTCCATCTCAGCCTCCACCTCAGTCACAGCCTCCATCTCAGCCTCCACCTCAGCCACAGCCTCAGTCTCAGCCTCTGCCACAGCCGCAGGTGCAGGCTGATAGTACATCTCCAACTAACCCTGGTAGCGATGCCAATGTCTAAAAGCAGTAGAGGTGAACCCCAGCAGAGAGCAATCAAAGATCAACAGCACAGAAGACTTCCATGTTTATACAGTAATAGAATCATCTACCTCCAGGGGTCATAAATAATCAAACTAAACATAAAATGTGACAAAAATAATTAAAAACACAAACAAAACAAAAAACATTTGCATTTGAAAAACTTACACACAAACACAAACTCTGTAAGCTTTCCAAATGTGAAGCAACGAGTGTCAGTGTTAAAAAAAATGAATTATACTATGTATTATGTAAATTTGTCTCTACTAAGGTTATACTGTGAGTTAGATTTAAGGACAGTGCATTGTTTTGCAATGCATAAGCTATTTATGTAAGGTATAAACAGTTTCTATGTTGCACTGGGACAAAGCAGGAGTCCATGATAATGATTATGTTGTATTGTGGGTCATTTGGAAAAACCAAGGTGCATCAAGCAAGCCCTGTGTCCGAAGCACAATGAATTTTTATTCGGTAGAGCCCTTGGATGACCTATGTTGTTGAATATCTTTGTTGAGAGAGACTGTTACTATCTTTTTCTTTTCCGAGCTAAAAAAGAGAAAATACTTGTATGTGATTTTTAGAATTATTTTTAGAATGCTTTGTACTTTAATGTTGAGACCAAGGACCAAAATAATAGACTAAAGCAAAAACGAATCTATGCCTGGCAGTGTGTAGTTTGTAAAGCACAGGGTACAAAAATACAGAAAATGAGAACACCGCAAAACACAGGGTGAACATTTTTGCAGATTATTCTACAGATTACTGATGAGTGCTGTCAATTCAGTGTCCTGTTTACATGTCCCCTCAGGAAAAAACACACAAAAAACTCAGATATGTCTCTGACCCTGAGTGCATATCAGCTCCTTAAGCCTGTGATTTATGTAGTCGCAATTTGCATGACCATTAGTTACTTCATGTGCCAAAATGTTGAATCGTTAAAACAAAGCAGAAATGCACACACGAACTGGCCTATCGATAACAATGGTTTACACTATACTATATTGTGCCATACCTTTTTGAAAAAGGATACAAAATATTTCTTGGTAACACTTTATTTTGATGGTCCCTTTTGAACATTCTGTTGACTATAAGTAACTTTGCAACTACATGTCAACAACCTCTCATTAGAGTATTAGTAGACTGTCTGCTTAATATCTGCTAACTCTTTATTGTGATGGTCCTCCAACAGACACTCTACTGACTATAAGTAACTTTACAACTACATGTCAACTTATTCTATCCCTAACCCTACCAGTCTACTAATACTCTACTAACACTCTAGTGAGAGTTAGTAGAGATGTAGGTGCAATGTTACTTATAGTCAACTGAATGTGTTAAAGGGACCATCCAAATAAAGTGAAACCTATTTCTTAATAGTTAATACCATATTTTAAGTAAGTAGCATATACTAATATAATTAGGGCTTTTCAGCCCCCCCCCCCCCCCCCCCCCCCCCCAAACAAAACAAAACAAACAAAAGCACAAACCCTAGAGTACAGAGACTTCTCCGACGACAGGGCTATGATGTGCTGACAGTTTCCGTCAAAGGCAGCTACACGTGAAAAGCATTCGGTCATGTTAAACATGTTTACTAAGAGGAGATACGTATCTACATAAAATGTGAAATGGCTATGTCCTGTGAGTTTTGTACAAAGATACTTTACTGCAGTTTTATCTGGAACTTTCTTGTAAAATTGTATTGTGTAAAACATGTAACCGTGAATGTCTGTACTCCATTAAGTTTTTTGTCTAAATGTTGAAATATTTGAAAAACAATTGCTGTTTTCTGCAATAATATTTTGAGCTCTGAAGCACATACCTTATGGAAATTATGAGTGATGATCATAAAAAGGATTATAAAACAAATAGGATTTATGTCTCGTAAGAAATAATATTGTTTTGTATATTTTTAACTGTTACACTGCCTAAAATGATAACATAGGACATGTATTTAAATGGTGTCATGAAAAAGCACGATTGTTATGTAAAATGTATGAATAAACAGGAAATATTCGTAGTCTATAATCTGTGCGTTGATTCTCAGTCTTCACTAGAAGCCATTCATTAGGAGTCTGTGTGACAGCCCAATTGTTTCAAACAGTATCCATTTAAAAATGCTACGAATTAAGACATCAAAGAATAAACTACAATCAGTAACCAATAAGCAGTAATTAACTGGGCTGAAAGAAAGAACATGTTAAAAATGAAGAGGCCCTAATGCAGTGGTCACCAACCTTTTCAAGCCTAAGATCACATCCCAAGTCCAAATGTAAACCAAGATCTACCACTTGCAAAAAATTATGAAAAAACAAGGCCACAATGTAGTTCTACTTTGACATTCTTTGTTGCCTGTTAGTCACTAGCAAAATATTTAACTATACAAATAGTATATAGCTATACAAACTGTCAACTATAATTCAACATTATTGTGTTTATTTTATTACTCATATATAAACACAATAATCAGTCAATTACAGGCCTAAACCAATAATGTACTGTTTCACTTTCCCTTTTAAAACATATTTCAAACACTTCAAAATGTCAGAAATACTAAGGTAAGTGCAACTAGCATACAAAATATTATGACAACAGTCATCCTTCAATTCTTCAAAAATATTTTCACACAAATTACAGACCTACTACTATTCATTACCTCAATAATCAATTACTGGCCTAAAACAATCATGTACAGCACTGATTCTCTTTCCCTTTTTCAACAACATAAAACACAGATCTCCTTTTAACAATATAGCCAACAGATTTCACACTAGCAATACTCCCTCACTCTGAGGGCTCAGATGAGATTCTCTCCCCACACATATATTAAATGTGTTGGCTGTGATTGCACACTTTCAGCAAGTGCTCTGTAGTCTGGCTCATAGTTTGACACAACAAGTCTTACACAGTCTGTGAGATGTCTATTATTAAGACAAGATCTGTTCTTTGACTTGATTATTTTTATTTGTGAAAAGGCCATCTCACAGAGATATGTTGATCCGAAGTAGGCCTTCACCTTAAGTGCACAGGATGAGAGAAGGGGAAACTTTTCAGTGTTCACAAGACCCCAAAAATCACTGTCTCTTGACCTTGCTTTCAACTCGATGTCGTTTTGCAGTTCAATTATCTCCATGTCAACTCCAATTGGTAAAGCAAATACTTGCTGGAATTTGGTGGATACCTCCTCAATCTCAATGGGGAGGAACGGGTTTGAGATAAATACAACAACCTCCCGTATGTCATCTAACTTCTGAAAACGCCTGTTAAATTCGGATGCCAGTTTCTCCAGTTGGGAACAGAATTCTTGCGGGAGAAAAGCATATTTTTTCTCATGTTTTGCGACATTTTTCCGAGGTTTGGGAAGTGCACTAGGCTTCCATTCTTCAGCTGAGAAGCCCACACTCCCACCTTGGCCTTAAAGGCATTGACAGCGCTGATCATGTGGGTCACGTCTTTGTCTTCTCCCTGAAGCTCATAGTTCAGCTCGTTCAATTTTGCTGTTACGTCCGTGAGGAAACCCAAGTCTAGCAGCCATGCATCATCAGACAGTTCCTCATGCTGCTCATTTCGTGACTCAAGAAATGATTTGAACTCAGGCAGCAAGTCCACAAATCGCTGCAGTACTTTCCCACGACTCAACCACCTTATGGAAGAGTGGAGAATCAAGTCACCGCATGAGGCATGAAGCTCATCTAATAAAGATTTAAACAAGTGGTGCTGAAGTCCTTTTATCCGAATCGAATTTACAATCTTAACGTCAAGTGTCTTGACATGAGACAAGTCCACTACTTTACTAGCCAGTGCTTGCTGATGGATCACACAGTGATAGTTTAAAAACCTGGGGAAATCGGGATCGCGACGGCACAGTGCAACGAAGCCTGAATGCAGCCCACGCATTGCCGGTGCCCCGTCTGTGGTGATCGCTACCAGCTTATGAATAGGGATGCTGTTATCATGCACATAACGTTTAAACTCGTTGTAAATGTCCTCACCTCTTGTCCTCCCTTGTAATGGTAATAGAGTGAGAAAAGCCTCCTAAGTAGTTGAATCTTTAAAAGTCATGCGAACAAATACCATAAATCCTTGAGAACTTGTTGATTCACATCCTCCGATAACAACTCTACCCTTCTTGCCAAGTGGCACACATCTGATCGCATTTGTTATGTCCTCTTTGTTTTTCAAATCTTTAAATAAGGTATCTGCGGCAACGACCATTGCCTCCTTGTATAGCTCTTCATCGGTGAACGGTTTCCTATGTTTAGCCAACAGCTGGCTGACACGGAAGGATGCCTCTGTTGCAGCCTTACTTTTAGTAAAAAGTGACTGTTGTGCTTTCAAAACAGACTTCAGCTTGCCAACTTTCTTTGAACGAAGAGTTCTCTTTAGCGGGTATGTATCGTAATGTTGTTTTTTCCGAAAATTGTTATTGTACACATATATTGTACATGTATCTTAGCATTCTATAGCAACCTCCTCTCCCCCACACCCCACACACTTGTCCCACCCACTTTTTAAAACAAAATTACGCCACTGGTTGGAGATGTGTGTTCGGTTGCTTCGAGTTTTATTCCGGTTTTAATTCCCAACTGTACATTGACTAGGAATGAAATGGCTAGAATTTATTCACACTTCTACTATTGAATCCAATCTATTATCAGCGCTCGGATTCAATTCCATGGTGCTGTCAAGTAAGTAAGTCAAGTCAAGTCAAGTCATCTTCATTTATATAGCGCTTTTAACAATGGAGATTGTTTCAAAGCAGCTTTACAGAGATAAACATACAATTTACGGTAACAGAGATTGTTTTGGCTTTATAGCGATTTTGAATAATGTTATTTCCGGCTAAAGTTGGTTTTGATTGATTCACTTCCAGCAAAATTATCATTTGTTATTACATTAGGGGCCACTAAGACGACGGCGTTCTCTCTAAACAGACTTTAAACGCGAACCTGTGACCTGATGGCGTTCACATGCGCATTAAAAATTTATTCTATAGTTATATTCGTTTGAATGTGTGTGCGCAGGTTTGTAATTTCCCTACAAACCATGCCTAAACAAACTACTTGTCTTGCCTATAAATTTGATACAGAATTTTATTTTATCACTTTGGGGTACGCGAACCGGATTTTCAACAAGGCTTTATCTGTAGAGTGGGAAAGGGATCCTCCATAGGGAGAGGATAGTTGACACTTCAGCACTGCATTGTCATCGGGTCCAGGCGAATCTCCTTCGTCAGATCTGGACACGGCCTGGATCCGGCAGTCTGCGGGAAAACCTCGGGATAAACAAAGACACTAAAGTTAGCGTAGATGCCATTCTTCTTATGATGTAACGAGTACATCTGGATTTAAGGGAAGTGTTCCCAGTTCCGGTTTGACCTAATCTACGCAGCCTAACATTGAATTATCGAAGTCTATAATGTATTATGTGTATGCTAGGTCAAAGAGAGGGTGGTGATGGCGCAGTGGATAAGACACATGCCTTGAGCAAGACACTTAACCCCTAGTTGCTCCAGAGGCGTGCGACCTCTGACATATATAGCAATTGTAAGTCGCTTTGGATAAAAGCGTCAGCTAAATGAATAAATGTAAATGTAAATGTAAGAGATGTGTTTTTAGTCTAGCTTTGAACTGACAGAGTGTGTCTGTTTCCCGGACAATGGTAGGAAGACTGTTCCAAAGTTTTGGTGCTAAATAGGAAAAGGATCTACCGCCAGCAGTCGATTTTGATATTCTAGGTATTATCAACTGGCCGGAATTTTGAGATCGCAATAGACGTGAAGGACTATAATGCTTTATTTCACTTATCTCCGGGAATTTTCCAAACTCCCTGAAAACTGCAGTTGTCAAGCCCCTCCTGAAAAAGAGCAATCTGGATAAGACCATATTAAGCAACTATAGACCGATCTCAAATCTTCCTTTCATAGGCAAGATCATTGAAAAAGTTGTCTTCAATCAGCTGAACAAATTCTTAAGCTCTAATGGATACTTTGACAATTTTCAATCTGGTTTCCGATCGCATCACAGCACAGAGACAGCGCTCATAAAGATAATAAATAATATTCGCTTAAATACTGATAAAGGCAAATTATCAGTGCTGGTACTACTCGACCTCAGTGCTGCATTTGACACTGTCGATCACGACATACTTCTTGACAGGCTGGAAAACTGGGTCGGGCTTTCTGGGATAGTTCTAAAATGGTTCAGGTCATACTTAGAAGGGAGAGGTTATTATGTGAGTATAGGAGACCATAAGTCTGAGTGGACATCCATGACTTGCGGAGTCCCTCAAGGCTCAATTCTTGCGCCACTCCTATTCAACCTGTACATGCTCCCAATGAGCTAAATAATGAGAAAGAACCAAATCTCTTACCACAGCTATGCAGACGACGCACAGCTCTACTTAGCCCTATCGCCTAACGATTACAGCCCCATTGACTCCCTGTGCCAATGCATTGAGGAAGTAAACAATTGGATGTGCCAAAACTTTCTTCAGTTAAACAAAGACAAAACTGAAGTCATTGCGTTTGGCAACAAAGATGAAGTTCTCAAGGTGAATGCATACCTTGACGCTAGGGGTCTAACAACTAAAAATCAAGTGAGGAATCTGGGTGTGTCTCTAGAATCAGACCTTAGTTTCAGTAGTCATATCAAATCAATAACTAAATCAGCATACTATCATCTGAAAAATATTGCAAGAATTAGATGCTTTGTTTCCAGTCAAGACTTAGAGAAACTTGTGCATGCTTTCATCACCAGCAGGGTGGATTACTGTAATGGACTCCTCACTGGCCTTCCTAAAAAGACCATAAGACAGTTGCAGCTCATACAGAACGCTGCTGCCAGGATTCTGAGCAGGACCAGAAAATATGAACACATCACACCAGTCCTCAGGTCTTTACACTGGCTCCCAGTTACATTTAGGATTGATTTTAAAGTATTATTACTGGTATATAAATCATTTAATGGCCTAGGACCTAAATACATTGCAGATATGCTCACTGAATATAAACCCAACCGATCACTCAGATCATTAGGATCACATCAGCTAGAAATACCAAGGGTTCACTCTAAGCAAGGAGAGTCTGCTTTTAGCTACTATGCCAGCAGCAGCTGGAACCAGCTTCCAGAGGAGATCAGATGTGCTCCTACTGTAGTCACATTCAAATCCAGACTCAAGACACTTCTGTTTAGCTATGCATTTACTGAATGAGCACTGTGCCACTGTGTCCGACTGTTTGTACTGTATTTTATTTTTTATTCTAAACTGTTTTAATTATTCTTATTTCTTTTGATTATTTTAATCTCTTTATTCTTAACTGTTTTAATTATTCCTATTTCTTTATGTAAAGCACTTTGAATTACCATTGTGTATGAAATGTGCTATATAAATAAACTTGCCTTGCCTTTAAAAGCTCACTCAAGTACTGCGGAGCTAAACCATTTAGTGCTTTGTAAGTAATCAACAATATTTTAAAATTTATACGATGTTTAATAGGCAGCCAATGCAGTGTTGACAGAACCGGGCTAATATGGTCATATTTCCTGGTTGAACTAGCTGTAGTTTATTTATTAAGCGTGCAGGGCAACCACCCAGTAGAGCATTACAATAATCTAGTCTTGATGTTATGAACGCATGAACTAATTGTTCTGCATTTGTTAATGAGAGCATATGGCGTGATTTAGATATGTTTTTAAGATGGAAAAATGCGGTTTTACAGATACTAGACACGTGACTTTCAAATGAAAGATTGGCATCAAAGAGCACACCCAGTTTCCTAACCGACGACGAAGACTTAACAGAGCAGCCATCAAGTGTTAGACAGTATTCTAGGTTATTGCGTGTGGAAGTTTTTTGTCCAATAATTAGAATCTCTGTTTTTTCAGAATTTAGTAGTAGGAAATTACTTGTCATCCAATTTTTTATATCGGCTATGCATTCCGTTAATTTTGTGAATTGGTAAGTTTCGTCGGGGCATGAAGAAATAAACAGCTGAGTATCATCAGCATAACAGTGAAAACTAATTCCATGTTCCCTAATGATATCTCCTAAGGGTAGCATGTACAGAGTGAACAGCAACAGTCCTAGTACTGAGCCTTGTGGTACGCCATACTGAACTTGTGATCAATAAGACATCTCTTCATTTATTGCTACAAACTGATAACGGTCAGATAAGTATGATTTAAACCATGCTAGTGCAACTCCACTAATGCCAACATAAATTTCGAGTCTATTTAAAAGAATGTTGTGATCAATAGTATCAAATGCAGCCCTAAGATCAAGTAACACTAATAGAGAGAAACAACCACGATCGGATGATAAGAGCAAATCATTTGTGACTCTGATGAGAGCTGTCTCGGTACTATGGTACGGTCTGAATCCTGACTAAAAATCCTCGTAGATATCATTTCTTTCTAGAAAGGAACACAGTTGTGAGGATACTGCTTTTTCTAATATCTTTGATAGAAAAGGCAGATTCGAGATCGGCCTGTAATTGACTAATTTTGTATGATCAAGTTGCGGTTTTTTAACAAGCGGTTTTATCATAGCCAGCTTAAAGGTTTTTGGTACGTATCCTAGAGACAAAGACGAATTAATGATAGTAAGAAGAGGATCTATGACCTCTGGAAGCATCTCTTTCAGTAGCTTAGTCGGTATAGGGTCTAACATACATGTTGTCGATTTAGATGATTTAACAAGTTTAGAAAATTCGTCCTCTCCTATAGCAACAAATGAATCAAATTTTTCCTCATGGAGACTACAATGCACTGTCTGATGCGATACTGTGGTAGACGGTTGCATAGTTATAATTTTGTCCCTAATATTATCGATCTTATAAGTGAAGAAATTCATAAAGTCATCATTGCTGTGTTGCTTGGACACTTCTGAGCTTGAAGCTTTCTTTTTCGTTAGTTTAGCTACTGTTTCAAATAAATACCTAGGATTATGTTTATTTTCTTCTAATAGGGTTGAAAAATAAGCAGATCTAGCAGCTTTTAAAGCCTCTCTGTAAGGATTCGAACTCTCTTTCCGTGAAATCCGAAATACCTCTAGTTTAGTTTTCTTCCATTTTTCTGGCTTCTCTTTTAAGGGCCTGGGTGTGCTCGTTGTACCACGGAGTTGGACTATTTTCTTTAATCTTCTTTAAGCGCAAAAGAGCAACTGCGTCTAAAGTGCTGGAAAAGAGAGTTAAAAGTTTCTGTTGCAATATCGAGTTCTTCTAAGCTATCCGGGCTGCTGAGATGATGAAACTGATTAGGAAGATTATTGATAAAGCAATCTTTAGTGGCAGAAGTTATAGGTCTAACGTATTTATAACACGGAGTCGGCTTTGCGGCCTTGGCTAAATGTAATTTACATGAGACTAGATAATGATCTGAGATGTCATCGCTCTGCTGCAGAATTTCAACGGCATCAACATCTATTCCATGTGATAGTATTAGATCTAGAGTATGATTACGACAATGAGTAGGTCCCGACACGTGTTGTCTAACTCCAATTGAGTTTACAATATCTTTAAATGCCAATCCCAATGCATCTTTTTCATTATCTACATGTATATTAAAATCACCAACAATTAGTACTTTATCTGCAGCCAATACTAATTCTGATAGAAAGTCAGCAAATTCTTTGATAAAATCTTTATGGTGCCCTGGTGCCCTGTATACAGTAGCCAGCATAATTCTCAAATGTGATTTATCGTTTACACTATATATTTTTACATTAAGAACCAACACTTCAAAAGAAGTATATTTAAAACTAGATTTCTTAGTGGTTTTGAAAATATTACTAAAAATTACAGCAACACCTCCCCCTTTGCCTTTCAGACGAGGTTCATGTTTATAACTGTAATCTTGTGGGGTTGACTCATTTAAAGTAATATAATCATTTGGTTTTAACCAGGTTTCTGTCAAACACAGCACATCTAGATGATAATCTGAAATCATATCATTAACTATGAGTGATTTTGGAGTAAGGGATCGAATATTCAGCAACCCAAGCTTTATCATTTGCTCATCTGTATTATATCTGTTTTTTATTTGTTGAACATCAATTACATTTTTAACCTGACGTTTTTTGGATTTCCAAATTCGGGGAACAGACACAGTCTCTATATGATGATATCTAGGTGAAAGAGGCTCTATGTGATGGGATTTATCTGACCTTGGTGACGTGAGGCCGCTAGCAGACGGTCGGTTTAGCCAGTCTGTCTGCTTCCTGACCTGAGCCCCAGATTGTCATGTTTTAGCTCTAAGACTGTGAGCCAAATTACTAGAGAGAAGACCAGCACCATCCCAGGAGGGATGAATACCATCTCTTTTCAACAGGTCAGGCTTGCCCCAAAAACTTTTCCAATTGTCTATGAATTCTACATTATTTTGCGGACACCACTCAGACAGCCAGCGATTCAGTGAGGCCAATCTACTAACTATCTCATCACTCCTGCGAACAGGAAGGGGGCCAGAGCAAATTACAGTGCCTGACATCATACTTGCGAGTTCACACACCTCTTTAATATTAATTTTGGTGATCTCCGACTGGCGGAGTCGAACATCATTAGTGCCGACATGAATAATGATCTTAGAGAATTTACGATTAGCATTAGCCAGCACTTTTAAATTTGCTTTGATGTCAGGCGCTCTGGCTCCCGGCAAACATGTGACTTTGGTGGCTGGTGTCTCTATTTTCACGTTCCGCGTGATCGAATCACCAATTACCAGGGCACAATCAACAGAATTCTCAGTGGGTGTTTCACTGAGTGGGGCAAATCGATTTGTTATGGGAATCGGAACGGAAGAGTGGTTCTTTGATCCACGACTAGAGCGGTGATCTCTCACAGTCACCCATCTGCCCTGCTGCACGGGCTCTACTTCAGCCGGAACCGTATCATGTAAAGAGTTCACCATGCTAGGCGCATCCAAAACACTATCTAAAGATCTATCATTCATACCATCCTCAATTAAAGTTTGGATGCGTGTCTCTAGTTCTGAAATCTTCTCCGTCAGCTTGAATGTCTCCTTGCATTTATCACATATAAATCCTATATTCCCATTCCCAGAAGGCTATGCTAAACATATGGCACGTGACACAGGTGACAATAACAGGACAAGACATTACTCACCGTGTTTGTTGACTGATTCTTACTTACCTGGACTTATGAACTCAAAGACGCGGGCGCGCGAGAGAAAATAAATAAATAAATCGCACGGGTGGCGCGTTTACAGGCTAACGTTAGCGAGTTAGCGTGCTGTGTTAACAATAACGGAAGCTAGAGATGTAAGGTTAATCTCAGATGTTGGGTAAGCTGTATTTAGTAGTATAAACAACTAGAAATGATAGTAAATGATAAATGATGGCTCAAAACAGAAAGAAATACGAGGCTCAGGCGGAGCTTACAACCTCGAAGCAAACAAACACACAGCAGGCAGCGAGGCAGACAGGAGCAATCGATCAGCGATCAGTAAGACTTGCAGTCTGTTAGGTAAACTAAACGCTTTTGGCTATTTGAAAAAGGGGAGGAGCCATGCAATATGTCCCGCCTTAGCTTCCTGTTTCAGTGGAAATTACGTCAACGCATTTTACAAAGCTACGCGTTCCATGGCACTTTGTGAACCTTTAACACTGTCATGTTAATTTTGTTACCATACATTTTTATTGTGTGTGTGTGTGTATATATATACACTCACCGGCCACTTTATTAGGTACCCCATGCTAGTAACGGGTTGGACCCCCTTTTGCCTTCAGAACTGCCTCAATTCTTCGTGGCATAGATTCAACAAGGTGCTGGAAGCATTCCTCAGGGAGTTTGGTCCATATTGACATGATGGCATCACACAGTTGCCGCAGATTTGTCGGCTGCACATCCATGATGCGAATCTCCCGTTCCACCACATCCCAAAGATGCTCTATTGGGTTGAGATCTGGTGACTGTGGAGGCCATTTTAGTACAGTGAACTCATTGTCATGTTCAAGAAACCAATTTGAAATGATTAGAGCTTTGTGACATGGTGGAAGTAGCCATCAGAGGATGGGTACATGGTGGCCATAAAGGGATGGACATGGTCAGAAACAATGCTCAGGTAGGCCGTGGCATTTAAACGATGCCCAATTGGCACTAAGGGGCCTAAAGTGTGCCAGGAAAACATCCCCCACACCATTACACCACCACCACCAGCCTGCACAGTGGTAACAAGGCATGATGGTTCCATGTTCTCATTCTGTTTACGCCAAATTCTGACTCTAACATCTGAATGTCTCAACAGAAATCGAGACTCATCAGACCAGGCAACATTTTTCCAGTCTTCAACTGTTCAATTTTGGTGAGCTCTTGCAAATTGTAGCCTCTTTTTCCTATTTGTAGTGGAGATGAGTGGTACCCGGTGGAGTCTTCTGCTGTTGTAGCCCATCCGCCTCAAGGTTGTGCGTGTTGTGGCTTCACAAATGCTTTGCTGCATACCTCGGTTGCAACGAGTGGTTATTTCGGTCACTGTTGCCCTTCTATCAGCTCGAACCAGTCTGGCCATTCTCCTCTGACCTCTGGCATCAACAAGGCATTTCCGCCCACAGAACTGCCGCTCACTGGATGTTTTTTCTTTTTCGGACCATTCTCTGTAAACCCTAGAGATGGTTGTGCGTGAAAATCCCAGTAGATTAGCAGTTTCTGAAATACTCAGACCAGCCCTTCTGGCACCAACAATCATGCCACGTTCAAAGTCACTCAAATCAACTTTCTTCCCCATACTGATGCTCGGTTTGAACTGCAGGAGATTGTCTTGACCATGGGTGTTTCTCAAAACCAAGAATGCAAAGAACGGACTTGTGTTCTTGGGGAGAACGCTCTTGCTAGTTGTTCTTGGAAGAATGAACTCACAAGGTGACGAGCACACAGAACGCTGCTGACAGTTTGAGACGATGTGTTCTTGCTGGTATTGCACAATAATACCCCCGCACAGACACCGTCTGCAGTACCCAAACATAACGAGAATTATTGACGATAACAGCCAGGCTGCAATGGTCTCTTGGCTGTGGGGAAAAACGAGTCTGTGAGCAAACTGGCCGGTTGGCTCGATAGCTAACGTTACACCCGCGCTTATGGAGATTCTCACTTCCGAAAACGTTTGAGCACATTTTCGATTAGCCATAAATTTTCGTAAAAATGCCAATATTTGAAATCTACACAGTTGATTTCTCGCATCAAATGTTCTCAGAAGTGAATTTAGTGATGAAATAGTGTACGTAATTGTAGAAAAACGAAATACTGTATTGACCTGCCTCTCCTTCCTCGAATGCCGAATTGAATGCTGGGATATTTCTGCCGTCAAGTTCACACAAGTTACCAGCCGATGCATCCTCGGTAAAATGGGCGTGTCAAGAACACATCCGGGATTTTTAACTGTTCTTGCCAAAATGCAAACTTGTGTATTGGGACAGTACTTGGGCCACAAAAGATGACGTTTCACAAGAACACAAGGACCCAAGTACAGACAAGAACACAGATTGAGAAAGGCCCCATGTCTACATGCCTAAATGCACTGAGTTGCCGCCATGTGATTGGCTGCTTAGAAATTAAGTGTTAACGAGCAGTTGGACAGGTGTACCTAATAAAGTGGCCGGTGAGTGTATATATATATTATATATGCAATGTAATTTTGTTCATAATACAGTATATCTAAAAAAGGTACTCAATTGTGGTGGCAGAATAATACATTTTAAATCATTTAAATGCAGTTCTTTTGCCAAGAAAGGCAATATAATTTATTATAGTTTATGTCTATGCTGACTGCTAAACTAGCTGTACTGTGTAATGATTTTGTCATATTTGTGAAAAAGTTATTCTTTTGAAGTATTTCTGTTCAATGAATCTGCTGAAAAAGATTTTGCTAATTTGATTTAAAACCACTGTTCTTAGTCATGTCAGACTCATTCATATATATATACAGTATATTTGTTTTTGTTTAAACGGGTGAAAAGATACTAAAAATTGAGACACTAAAAAATAAATAAATAAATAAAAGTTACAAGAAACATGTAAGATTTTGTGTGCTTGGAAAAGGGTAATATCTGCATATGTTAACAATTGTAAGGTGGATGAAATGTGGTCAATTGAATGGACCAATCAAGAGCTTGAAAAAATGTTGCCACTAATGAGCCACACTCAGAGCAGAGAACTAAAGTAGAACATCCTATTTACAAGAATTATACTAATATATTTAAATAACAAAATAGTCATAGTAAGGGTAACATTTACATCTATTCATCACATGCTTTTGTCCAAAGTAACCCTCAAATGTGTCATGGTCACCAGCTCTGTCACCAGTCACTGTATCTGCACTACATTCCCCATAATCCTTTCTGGCACTCACATGCACATAATTATTAATCACACACACCTGCACTGCATCTTCCTCATCTACAGCTCTGCTACTTAAGCACACACCTCACACCAGGTCAGCGTCCGGTCTCGTTTATAGACATTCTTTCGACTTCCTACCTGACTCCTGCGATTTCTTGCTAAAGTTATTCTCCAGTGATTATTCTCCTTCGTCATTCCTCTCCCAGTTTCTCCAGAGTCTGATCCCTTCTTGTCTCCTGGTCCTTCGTGTGTGTGCTCCGTCTGCTTCAGCTATCCACAATATCCTGCACCTGTAAGACAAAGACTTTCCATTACCATCCATCTCAAATCAACTTTAACTCTCATTGTCCTGTTCACTCACCTGTTTCCCACCATTATGCTCTGTGCTGCAGAATAAACAACCTGTTTTTGCATTTCACTTTTTCCGAGTCTGTGTTCCGTAACAGAAGACTGTACATATAACGGCTACAGCTATGAGCATTCCACCACCATCCCCTAGACCAGTTATACACCCTCTCTCAGATGGCCGTCCCCTTGCCAAATTTGCTGAGGTGTTCCTGGAGCTATTTTCGGGCTTTTTTCCTGGACGATAACGAACTGATGACACTTTTTCATGCAGATTTGGACGAACCATTGTATTCACAAATGCACTGGATAACTAGCAACTGCACATTAGAACAATATGTATGCCCTCCTGCTGAGCCGGTCCTCTCCCAAAAACTGCTCATCCTTCTTGTTAAGCCAGAGTTCGCTCCTCACTCCGTTCCTGAGTGCGAAATCCCTGAGTCCGTTCCTGAGTGTGAAATCCCGAGTCCGTTCATCCCCGAGTCCGTTCATCCCCGAGTCCATTCCCGAGTGTGAAATCCCAGAGTCCGTTCCAGAAAGTAACACGCCTGAATCTTCAGCCAAGATGGCCGCCATGCCAGTGAAGGCTCCAGCCCGACCAGAGCCCAGTGATGGTCACTGTTTGCAGATACCCTAGAAATAAATGAGAAGTGCCGTAAACTGAATCCTACCTTTTGTAAAATTGGCTCTTATAAAACAGCATTTTTTTTCAGTGTAAATTCTAAAAATACATCAATCCAACATGATTGTTTAATGACAAGCATGTGGAAGATTAGCCGTTAGGCTGTCGATTCATTAAATGATAAGCTGTTTTCCCACAAGAGCAGTTTATTCACCACAGTGAAGCCTCTCCTCTATTGACATTCATTCAAAAAATGGCCTCTGGTCTCCTTTCCTGCGCACTGCAGCAGTACGCTTTTTTTGCCAACCTTGGAGACTTGCCTTAAGGCAATTTTGGTAGTGTGTTCCAGACTTAAGGAACGCAGGAACTATGAACATGAACACATAACGTTAAAATAAGAGTCTCAGAGAGAAACAGAACTTGACAATCAGGACATTTATATCTAAATTATATCCAAGAGGTAATGATAAACTGGCTTGAAATATGTTTGAACTAAACAAAAATCTTTTGCAGGGGATGAATGAAAAAACAACAACATAAAACATATGTCATACTGTAGAGTTCCTAGTATTCCTATCTCAGATTAATAATTGTGAGCAGTGTTGATGAAAGAAATATAAAAAATAATACATGCTTAAGATTTTTGTCTCATTAATGTTCAGTTAATAGATTGGGAGGATAAAGTATTGCAGGGTGAATTGCTGGTATCTCACTGCAAAGCATCATGGATCAGTAGTTTGCTCTTGCTGTGCCCTCTCCTCTGGTCTCACTGTGGGCACTTCTCCATTTTAAAAATAGGGTCTCTACCAAACCAAGGAAATGCTAAATACCAAACCATGTCCTCTATTTTCATTTTCAAATACCTTTGCTTCTGGCAGATTATTTGACATTATGCAATAGATAAAACTAAAGGCATTTATGGCGCTTCCTGATTTTGATGTGATTATTTGCTGTCCAAATTACTTGAATGTGCATTGTTTTTGAGTAGAAGTAAAAAAGATGGCATGTAGTTAATGGAAGTACAGAAGTACAGTGGCAAGAATAAGTTTGTGAACCTTTTAAAATATCCAATTCAATTCACATTTATTTGTATAGTGCTTTTCACAATACATATCGTTTCATAGAAGCTTTACAGAAAATGTAGGTTTCTACATTACAATTTAGAGTAATCTGTTATCAGAGGTGACTGTCAAAGAAATGTCCATATACGTCAAAAATGTACAGTTCTAAGAATACAGATCATGAAGGTAGCTAATATCATGTTTTTTTTACAGAAACATTGAGATCTTGTTTGAGCAATTGTTACAAGTTGTGATCGTAATTATTACAATATATAGATCATTTGGCAGTGGTATCTGGATTTGTACATTGATTATATATAATTAGTGGTCGTATCTTCATCTACAAGTGACAATTATATACAAACACAATCTGACTAAACTAATAATACACAAACAGTTGTATGGGGAAGCCAGGAGGTACTCAGATGTTTCACAGGTTGAGCGTGTGATGTACCGGCACATGTACCAGCAAAACGCTGCCACCTTGAGAAACTGTCCAAGACTCCCGTCCAAAGCCTGTACTTCACGTCGTCAATGATGGCAAACGCTTGCAGGCTAGGCATTGAGAGACATGTACGAGGGTAGTCTCGACCCAGTGCATCATGTACGCCTCACATGGTTATCACACCGATCTGTTCCTGCATGTTCAGCCCTTGGACAGACCTTGCATTTCTACACCCAAGGGTAGTAAAGGGCGATAGAAACGATATGTAATATAAACGATACAAAATTGGCCTACTATATAGATTTTAATTCTATTGTACTATCGCGATAATGCATGTTGATGACGCAATCTACATGCGAAATTTAGAGCCACGAGCTGCAACCGCCTGCAATGTATCATCGTATTCGCCATCTTAAGTAAACATGGCTGAAAGCTAAATGGAGGAGCTGGTGAAAAAGACTGGTGCAACATCCATTATTTGGACTTGGTTCGTATTTAAGCCGTCCGACGAGCAGCAGCAAATTATACTCTGTAGGGGCAACAGTTCCGGTTAAGAGAGGTAACACGACTAATCTGTTCTACCACCTCAAAATGAAACATATCACTGAATATCAGCATTGCCAGGCAATGCAGCCAACCCCAAGATCCAGTCCGAGGAACGCAGGACAGAAAAAACAGGAACTGATCCAGACCTCCATCCAACACTCACTTTCAAAAGGTACTCCTTACAGTAGGAAGAGCCTGCAATGGATTGAAATTACCAGGGCCATAATTGTTTACTTGTGTAAGGACATGGTCACTTTTCAAACGGTAGAGAGGTGCGGCTTTAAAGCCATGATCAGAGCTATTGATCCACGGTACGAGGTGCCAAGCCGCAAATACTTTACAGAAACAGAGATGCCAAAATTGTACGCCGAGCTCCGCGAAAAGGTTGAAAAAGAGCTGTGTGACTTGAAATACTTTGCCACTACAACAGACCTGTTGTCGAGCCGTGAAATATGTTTTTATTTAAAGTATCTGAGCATTACACAAAATAATTTTCTTTGCCTAATTCTGAAAGTATTTTCAGTACAGTGTCTGTTCCTTAACTTAAAAATACACCAGTTTTTCCTGTTCTCTGCATCTTGGGTGGCATTTAAGAACCAATGACTTTAACTAAGTGTAGTGCCTTCAAGAATGGTTTGCACTAAAGGAAAGAAATCCAATACTTTAAGCTTTTTCTTTGTTAAATTCTCTGCAGCTAGTGCACTTGAATTTTATTTATCTGCAACATTATGTTGTATAATTACAGTTCCCTTTCGTAGTCACTCCGAGTTACGTCGGATGACGGAGAATGGGGGTTTCGCCAGAAAGCCTATCATCTTCGAGTATTTAAAAACGAGCCTATGGTAATGAAATGCCATGGGTCTGCGGAATTTGCATAATGTATCTCCGCCCCACCGCGTGGGTATTTAAGGAGGGACACCTGCTACAGCAGATCATGTTTTCGCTTCGGAGCCAAGAGCATCTCTTCACTCCACAAGCCAAATCCTGAGTTTCTAATCAGTGACTTCATCTCTTCGAGACGAGCGAACTCTCCGGTGTTGGTGTTACGGCGGTTTCCAGCGAGCTTCACATTGCCTGCGATCTGAGCAGTGGTCTGCTGTCTGTGTGTCTCTCCCTGGTCGCCCCAGCATCGCAGAGTTTTTCCTCTCTAAAAGAGCTGCACGTGGCACGTCTTTTTAAAGATGTCTCGCCCGTGTTCTTCTGGGTGCGGTCGATATTTGTCATCCTTTGATGGGCACAATCGCTGCTTTGCGTGTCTGGGCTTAGAGCACGCTAAAGCAGCGCTTGTGGATGACTCATGTTCCTTCTGTGGGAACATGACCATCGCAACACTGAGGTCGAGACTCAATGATCTCGTTCGAGAGAGAGTCCCCTCATCCACACCCCGATATACACCCTCCACGAGAGGTGGTACTTCGGCTGGTGGACAGGGTGACTTGAGGGTGACGGTGTGGAGCAATCCGACGATGCGTCCTCGGACCACGCCCCCCTCTACAGTGTTGCAACCCGCGAGTGCCGCGGTGATTCAGGCGGGTCCATCTGCGGATGCCCCGCGTGTTTCATTCGGCGCTCCAGAGGAGGATTCAATGTCGATCGCGGCATCACTGCTCGACGCACCCATATCCCAGGCCGGCCTCTTCGGCGGAGCGGTTGAAGACTTTGCCCAGCAGTTTTCAACCGCACAGAAGCAGTCTGAGGCGATCAAACATATTCTGCCCCGACGGCCCGCTGCTGCCTCCACCCAGCCGTCGGTACAGACAACTCAGCCTGCTCGCCGCCGAGGGCGCCCTCCTGTGGCTCCCGCCCCTCCCGCACGGCCCCAGCAGCAGCCTTCACCCGGGCCGCGTCGTGGAGGAAGCCGCAGGAAGGCGCCCCAGCCCTCTCCAGCCCCGCGCCCCGCTAAACGCCAGGCCAAGCGGCGCTCCTGAGACGGGCTGCTCAGTGATGGTGTCGTTTTTTTCCCAGGAGGCGGTTGCAGGCCCCCTCCTTCCCCCGGTGGAGGGCCGGGGGAGAATCTTTTGTTCTCCACTCCCCGCTGCTCACCCACGGGTGGGCAGCACCCTAATGTGGTTAAAGAAAGAACCGAAATGTCCATCACTGAGCACACAGAGCCGGATGACAGTGCGCAACGCCCCCGGGCCTTCGCCGCTCTCGTCCCCCTCTGTCCCTGAGGGCGCGGATGACAGTGTGTTCCGTCTCCGGACCACACCACTCTCGTCCCCCTCTGTCGCCAGACCCCTGGCAGAGCAGACCCCCGTGGAACGCTGGTCCTTCCCTGGTCTCCTCTGTCAGGATGCGGAGTATGACCGCGCCCCCGCACCGGGCCGCTATGCCACCCACGCCTGGGCCGGTCACTCCGCTTCGCTGCCCCTCCGGGGGGACGTCTGTGGTTCGGATGATTCCACTGGTTCAGTTCTTGGGAGCTTGGTTAGAGCTTCCCAACCTGTCCCGCTGGGTCGCCCGAACTATCAGGCTCGGCTATGCGATTCAATTCGCACGGTCTCCTCCCCGCTTCAGGGGAGTCCGCTTTACGATTGGTCGGTGCCAATGCCCCGGTCATGAGAGCGGAGGTTGCCACCCTGCTGGCGAAGGGTGCAATCGAGACTGTCCCTCCAGCCGAAATGAGGTCAGGGTTTTACAGCCCGTACTTCATTGTCCCCAAGAAGACCGGTGGGTTACGGCCAATCCTGGATCTGCGCGTCTTGAACCGCTCCCTTCGCAGGCTGGCCTCCCTTCGTTCAAGATGCTCACGGCCAAACGCATTTTCGAATGCGTGCGGCCACAGGATTGGTTTGCAGCGATAGACCTGAAGGACGCCTACTTTCATGTCTCCATTTTACCTCGACACAGACCGTTTCTTCGGTTTGCTTTCGAAGGTCTGGGCCTTCGGGTCAACTAGGAGAAGAGCAAACTCTGCCCCGTGCAGAGGATCTCTTTTCTCGGTATGGAGATCGACTCGGTCGCCATGTCCGCGCAGCTTACGAGCGAGCGCGCACACTCACTGCTGACTTGTCTTCGACAGTTCGATGGCAAGAGTGCGGTCCCACTGAAATTGTTTCAGAGGCTCCTGGGGCATATGGCATCTGCAGCCGCGGCAACGCCACTCGGATTGCTTCATATGAGACCGCTTCAGCTGTGGCTTCGCGATCGAGTCCCGAGGTGGGCATGGCATCATGGCACGCTCCGAGTCCCAGTGACTCCGACCTGCCGTCAGACCTTCACCCCGTGGAGGAACCTCAGTTTTCTACGGGCCGGAGTTCCCCTAGAACGAGTTTCCAGGCATATTGTTGTCTCCACAGATGCCTCGTCCACGGGCTGGGGCGCCATGTGCAACGGACATGCTGCCGCAGGCTCCTGGACAGGACCCCAGCGCCTTCTGCATGTCAATTGCCTCGAGTTGCTGGCAGTACGCCTTGCCCTGCACCGTTTTCGAACGTTGCTCAGGGGTCAACACGTACTAGTCCGTTCAGACAATACAGCGACAGTAGCGTACATCAACCATCAAGGTGGTCTACGCTCCCGCCGTATGTCGCAACTCGCACGCCACCTCCTCCTATGGAGTCAGAAGCACCTGAGGTCCCTTCGTGCTATCTACATTCCGGGAAATCGGAACTTTGCAGCCGACGAGCTGTCGTGGTTTCGGCCCATCTCCGGCGAATGGCGACTCCATCCCCAGGCGGTCCAGCTGATTTGGGACCAGTTCGGGGACGCACAGGTAGACCTGTTTGCCTCCCACGACTCATCCCACTGCGCCCTGTATTACTCCCTGACCGAGGGCACGCTCGGCACGGATGCACTGGCGCACAGCTGGCCGCGGGGCCTCCGCTTATATGCGTTTCCCCCAGTGAGCCTTCTAGCACGGACTCTGTGCAAGATCAAGGAGGACGAGGAGCAGGTCATTCTGGTTGCGCCGTATTGGCCCACCCGGACCTGGTTCTCCGAACTGATACTCCTCGCGACAGCACCTCCTTGGCCAATTCCTCTGAGGAAGGACCTCCTTTCTCAGGGACGGGGCACCATATGGCACCCATAGGTTTGCAGGTTAGAGTACCCTGCCACCAGCGGTGGCGGCTACCATCACTTCCGCTAGAGCATCGTCCATGAGACATGTCTATGCGTTGAAGTGGAACCTCTTCGCCAACTGGTGCTCTTCTCGCCGAGAAGACCCCAGGAGATGCTCGATCAGTGTCGTGCTTTCCTTCCTGCAAGACGGGTTGGAGCAAAGGCTGTCTCCCTCCACCCTGAAGGTGTATGTGGCCGCTATCGCCGCTTATCACGAAGCAGTTGAAGGTAAGTCTCTTGGAAAGCACGACCTGATCATCAGGTTCCTGAGAGGAGCGAGGAGACTGAATCCTCCTCGCCCTCCTCTCGTTCCCTCTTGGGACCTCTCAGTGGTGTTAAATGCCCTGCAGAGGGCTCCCTTTGAGCCTCTGCAATCAGCTGAGCTTAAGTTCCTGTCAATGAAGACAGCGCTCCTGGTTGCACTGGCCTCCATCAAGAGGGTAGGGGACCTGCACGCATTCTCCGTTGACGAAGCGTGCCTGGAGTTCGGGCCGGGTCACTCTCACGTGATCCTGAGACCCCGGCCTGGATATGTGCCCAAGGTTCCTACCACTCCCTTCCGGGACCAGGTGGTGAACCTGCAAGCGCTGCCCCGGGAGGAGGCAGACCCAGCCTTGGCACTGCTCTGTCCAGTACGCGCTCTCCGTGCTTACGTAGACAGGATGCAGTGTTTCAGGACCTCAGACCAGCTCTTTGTCTGTTATGGTGGGAGACTGAAGGGAAAGGCTCTCTCAAAGCAGAGGTTGTCTCACTGGATAGTGGACGCCATTGCTTTGGTTTACCAACAGCAAGGCTGACCGTGCCCCCTTGGTGTGACAGCGCACTCCACCCGGAGTGTGGCTTCCTCTTGGGCTCTAGCGCATGGCGCCTCGCTGGCAGACATCTGTAGAGCTGCAGGCTGGGCGACACCCAACACACTCGCCAGATTTTATAATCTCCGAGTAGAGCCTGTGTCCTCTCGTGTACTCGCTTCAGTTAGCTAGTACTGGACCCGCTCAGGTGTCTTCGCTTGCTCGCCATTCCACTCCACGGACTGGATACGTGCGATATTTCCTCAGGTGAGCCTTCCTCTCTGAAGCCCTGAGTTCCTCCAGCACTGTTGACGCTGGCGCCAGTGTCTATTGCTTGTGCGTCGGCTAGGTGCCTCCGTGTGCATGGTTCCTCCTCTGAGTAACCCCCACATGTGTATTTCCACTGTAAGCCTCCTTGAGCATGTGTCTTTCCCTCGGCAAGCCCCTTGCCACTCCTGGAGTTGAAAGTTGCCACCCCACGGGCTGGTCACTCCAGTGTTCCTCCATATGAAGCCCCCTCGGGCCATATGTGTATTCTTAAAGTCCTCCCTACGGGTAGGCATGCTGCGGCATATCTCCCCTGAGATATGCTTCCCAGTGTACCTTGGTATTCCTGTGTTAAGTAGGACTCCTTCGTCCGTGCCTATATCACGACAGGGAGGTCAGACTTCGCAGGGCACTGGAAGACAGCTGTGAAGGTGGCGTGATTACACGGGGACCCCCATTCTCCGTCATCCGACGTAACTCGGAGTGACTACGAAAGGGAACGTCTCAGTTACGGATGTAACCCTCGTTCCCTGAGTAGGGAACGGAGACGTTACGTCTCCTTGCCACTTCCGCTGTACCGCTGGGTAGACGCCTGAGTTCAGTCTCGGCTCCTCAGCGAAGACATGATCTGCTGTTGCAGGTGTCTCTCCTTAAATACCCACGTGGTGGGGCGGAGATACATTATGCAAATTCCGCAGACCCATGGCATTTCATTGCCATAGGCTCGTTTTTTAATACTCGAAGATGATAGGCTTTCTGGCGAAACCCCCATTCTCCGTCATCCGACGTAACGTCTCCGTTCCCTACTCAGGGAACGAGGGTTACATCCGTAACCGAGACGTTTTTCACAATAAATGTTCTCAAAACTACATACAATGTTTCTTTCTTAAAAAAAAATACATTTAGCAGTTTGGCTCTCCTTAGGGTCTATGTAACCTGTTCTGAAATGGTTTTATTATAATTTATATATCGTGATCTATATTGTTATCGCAAGAGGCTGCAATGTATATCGCAATATGGATTTTAGGGCCATATCGCCCATCCCTACCCAGGGGTTCCCTTAGAACAAGTGTCCAGGCATGTTGTTGTGCACAACAGACGCATCCAAGACAGGCTGAGGTGCCGTATGCAACAGGCTCCTGGACAGGACCTCGACTGCATTGGCATATCAACTGCCTCGAGTTGTTAGCGGAATTGCTGACCCCGCGGAGGTTTCGGCCATTGATCCAGGACAAGTACATGTTGGTCTGGAGGGACAACACGGCGATGGCAGCATATATAAACTACCAAGTTTGTTTATGCTCATGTTGCATGTCGTAACTCACCCGCCATCTCGACAAAGCACAGGTAGCCTTGTTCGCTTCCCAGCACAGACGCGCTAGTACATAGCTGGCCCCAGGGCCTACGTAAATATGCACCCATGCTCAGACCTCTGGCCCCTGGACGGGACAGGGAAGAACCAAGTGGTCTTTCACCAGCGGTCAGATTGTGACACTATCATTCAAGCCAGAATGCCCTCTACGAGGAGGCTGTATGCTTTGAAGTGGCATCTGTTCAGAAATTGGTGTTCTTCCCGAGGTGAAGACCCACAGAGATGCACCATTGGGTCGGTGCTTTCCTTCCTGAAGAAGAGGTTGGATTGACAGCTGTCCCCCTCCACTTTAAAAGTGTATGTGGCCGCCATAGCGGCACATCATGATGCAGTGGACGGTCAGTCCTTAGGGAAACACGACCTCTGATCATCAGGTTCCTCACAGCTGCCAGTAAGTTAAACCCTCCAGGCAGTGCCTTTTCCCTCTTGGGACCTCTCTGTAGTCTTGCTTTGCCTACAGAGAGCTCCTTTTGAGCCCCTGGAGTCAGTTAAGTTGAGTGTCCTCTCTTTGAAGATCGCCTTCTTGCCCACGCTTGAAGATGGCCCTCCTGACCACGCTCTGTATTTTGGGACTGATGTGTGAATGGTTTCTTATAGGTAAAACGACGGAACGCCGTTGCTTGTGAAAACAGCCCATTTGTGTATTTACCTTAAAGTCAGTCTGGTAATTTTACAGTAATTTACCAGGATAACGTATAAAGGGGCTATAAAAGTAGAAGGGGACCAAAGGCTTTCAAGTTCTAAACAAAACAAAAAAGCTCCATAAAGTTTGAAGTATGAAGCCCTATGATAGCTTTTTGTGAGAAACATGCTAAAACACTTTATCATAATTCACTGAAAATCTTGCTTGACATCTATGGTCACGATTCACTCTTATTGCTTATATGTTCAACAATAAACAGTGACTTTAGTTTTTCCATGGATAAAAAGTTCTCATATTTTTATGTGAACCAGAGCACGTGAGAAAGGCTGCAGCTAACAATTATTTATATTGTCGATTAATCTACCGATTATTTTCCAGATTAATCGACTAATCTAATGATTATTTTTTGGATTAGCTGATTCATCTTTTGGCTAATTTTCCAATAAATAATAAGTACAACTTCTACCATTACTATTTTAAAATTTTATTAAACCATTTTCTGAAAAATACTTCAAAACTTCCCAGTATAAAAAATAAAGTGCCAGAATTAAAACGCAATCAACACTTTAGGGCATCATGTAATATTAATGCCACTTAAATTCTGCCTAACACTGTGCAAAAAAACCCCACAAAAAACATTATGAATGAATGAATGAATGAATGAATGAATGAATGAATGAATGAGGCATTTATATAGCGCTTTCATACACTGTAAAAAAAAATATGCCTCTCCAACATAAACATTTCTAGTGACCCGTTGCACCTAAAATTTTTAGTTGGCCCAAAATTTTAGTTGCGGAAACCAACTTTTTGTGTTGTGCTGATACCCCTGCATGTAGACTGAACTTGAAATAGAATGTTGTGTCAATTAAATATTTTCTGTTGACTAAACATATCTTGTTGGGTTCGACCTTCTATAGTTAAGTTTTCTAAACTACATCCAATAAGTTCAGCCAACTAAAGTGGTGTTTTGAAAATCAAATTTGTAAGCCACCATTATGGTGATCAGTGTTTGCTTTAGTTGGGCTCTTGACCCTTATATTATTAACTTTAGATTTTGTTTGGCTGATGTATCTGAGTTATAACTGCCAGATGAACAAAGAAAAAAGTGATCTGATGGTGTTGGTTATATTATGACAGTCATCATTTGAACTTTATGATTTTGATTTATGTTGTTGGTTACAGCATAACTGTGATTCTGAATAAATATCCAGAATTTTAGCTATTATAAAAAGGATTTCTTAAAAGTTGTTCCTAAAAAGGCACTCACAGACTTCAAGATTCAGTCTATGCATCTCAACAATGGTGACAAGCAGAATATTCAATTAGGAAAAGTAAATTACATAGAAAATTCAGATCATAATTTATTCATATCGCAATGCATGATGGGAGCCATTAATGAGTTGTGATTGGAGGCAGCCACTGCAACATGCTTTATTAGTGTCACCATTGTTGAGATTCACAGGCTGATTATTGATGTCAGTGTGTCTAAAAAAAAATAAAAAAATTCAGAGTGTTTTGATCAGAAAAACTTTTAAGAAATATTTTGGACTATACTGAAAATGCTGAAAATCATTTGCTATAAAATCACTAAAAAACTCTCAAGTGATGATTATGTCACCATCAGAATCATCTTTTTTCTTTGATCATCTGGCAGTTATAACTCAGATACAACTGCCAAACAAAATCTAATGTTAACAGTTTAAGGGTCACAAGCCCAACTAAAGCAAACACTGATCACCATAATGGTGGCTTAAAAATTCGATTTTCAAAACACCACTTTAGTTGGCTGAACTTATTGGATGTAGTTTAGAAAACTTAACTTTAGTTGGCCGAACCCAACAAGCTATGTTTAGTCAACAGAAAATATTTATTGACACAACATTCTATTTCAAGTTCAGTCTACATGCAGGGGTAGTCAGCACAACACAAAAAGTTGGTTTCCGCAACTTAAATTGGGCCAACTAAAAATTTTAGGTGAAACGGGTCACTACAAATATTTATGTTGGAGAGGCATCTTTTTTTTTTACAGTGTATGTACTACTGTACACCCAAAGCGCTTTACAATCATATCAGGGGTTCTCTCCTCAACCAGCACCAGTGTGCAGCATCCACTTGGATGATGCGACGGCAGCCACAGTACAACGGCGCCAGTGCGCTCACCACACAGCAGCTATAGTTGGAGAGGAGAGAGAGTGATAGAGCCAATTCAGTGGATGGGGATTATTAGGAGGCCACGATTGGCAGGGGCCAATGGGTGGAATGTGGCCAGGACACCGGGGTTACACCCCTACTCTTTACGAGAAGTGCCATGGGATTTTTAATGACCACAGAGAGTCATTATGGAGGCATTATGTAGTTTAAAAAGCAAGTCCAACATAAATATTGCCTAATACAGTATAGGCATAGACAAGTAACACTTTGCCAGCACCGCCAAGGTGGGAAATCATGCTTCATTTTCTTTCCACCATTTCAGCGGATCCTTTGGGATAGCCTGCTCACCAAAGTACACGAGTATCCCATTCCTCACTGCTTCACTGTGAGAATATTGATCTTGGTTGTGACCAGTGTCTTCTTCACCATTACTGTGCTCATCTGAATCCGAACCGAGCAAAGTGTCCAGCAGAGAAACTGGCCTCCTCTCTGAAAGTGTTGTATCTGCACTGGCTGAGTCATACTGTTCCCCACCTTGATGTTGATGTGTTTGCTCCCTCTCTTTTCTTTTCTCTTCCAGTGCAAGAGCTTGAACTTTGAGGTGAACTTTTAAACTGACCTCTGCTGGCAGGAATTTTAGTTTGCAGAATATGGGGTCAAGGGCTGCTGCAGTAATACATACATTTTCTCTATCATCTCTGAATTTAGTTTCCTGCTCCCATCTTGATGTCATCTCCTGTGCAGCAACATCTTGGAAAGCCTTGACAGCTGTGGTCTCAAATAATGTGCTCTGTATGGACTTCTGTAGGCCCTTCACCAGCGGAGGTAGAGCGGAAACAGTCAGGACTCTCCCCTCAGGAAGACAGTAGCACAATCAAAAGGCCTCAGGACTTGTTCCACTTCCTCCACTTCCACTGGTCATTTTTTTTAAATCCAGGAACCGCTACCCTTGTGTGACATCAGGATCTGAAAGCGTTGCTGTCACAGGACCCCTCGGTTCAAGCAGGCAGCTGATCATGTGCAAAGTACTGCTCCATCTTACGGATACACCTTGTATTAGCGTATGCTTGGGGTACCCATTTGTTGCTCCTTTGCTTTCAGCCTTGTGATGGCCAGCTCAATTTTTTTTAAATGTTCCACATGGCCCTTCGCAGCCCTCAGTGCGCTGCTGATCTGGGATCCTTTGAGCATGGTTGACAACCAACTGTAATGTATGACCAGCACACCTGAGAAGTAATCCCATGCTTTTCTTCCAAAATCCGTAGAGCACAAACAACATTCGCAGCATTATCATGTACAACAATCATTACATTGGTCATGGATATCTCTAACTTCTTAACTGCTTTTTCCACCCAGGTAGCAATATGTTCAGCTGTATGCCGATCTTCAAGTGGCATGGTGGCCAGGTTGAATGAAGTAAGCTCTCAGTCTTCATAAATGAAGTGGCAGGTGACACTGGATATGCCTCTGTGGCAATACTGGTCCATGCATCTGTGGTGAGAGTGATTTTGGTTTTTACTTCTTTGAGAGAAGCTTTCACTCTCTCAAAATTCTCCTCATATTTCTTCTCCATTAACTTAGTGAAGTGGAACCTGGAGGGAAGTGTGTATCCTGGGTAAAACGCGTTGATCATCTCACGAAAGGCCTGACTCTCTACAATAGAAAGATATCTCATATCCTTTATTCATTTGAGAAAGTTGGGAGTGCAAACAGTGACATCCTTTTCATGAACGAAATCTTGCACACAGCTTTGCCTCTTCCTAACATCATTAACATATTTAAACATGAAATATATGAATGCTAAGAATATATCAGCTGTATTTCAAAGAGGGTAGTGCATCTGTATATTATTTTAACATGAAATCTTTGAATGATGATAAGTAATAGTATTTCAGAAAGGGTAGTGTATTCATGTCATTTTATTATGAAATATGCTAACACAGGAAGCATTTTAAACTTTATTTTTAACTAATGATACCATTTATCATAAAATGTCAAATGTATACAGTCACAGTGTAGGCCTAATTAGAAAATGTGTTGTTTACTATAATCTGTTATTAATTACCGTAGTTGGGAGAATGATGTTCTTAATTGACTTGTGTCAATAGTAAACGAAAATGCACTTGTATTTATCTGCAAAAGGTTCACATACACTAGCTTACAGCTTATAGTTAATGTAAATCTAACATTAGTCGTTTATTTTTAAAGTCTACATGTCCATACACGACTTCTACCAACTGGCAAATGCACTGAAAGCGTCGTTGCCAGATTAAAGTTGAAGTTATAAGTTAAAGTCCATTTTATTGTGGCTGTAGGGGCCAATAAAGTACATCCGCACCATTAGCGATTAACATAAGCTTTATTACCTAGCACACAAGGGTGTACTAGCCGACAGCTTCAGCTCTAAGGAGACGTCGCTCAGTTTTTGACCAAAACACAGCAGGTAAGAACGCAACAACAACTCCCAAAACTCACTGAAATAAACACTTACCCAGCTGGCTCGTCATTTTGAGGTCGTAGAGTCCCAGGATGTTTTTGATTAAGGTGCTAGATCATAGCAGTTGTGCCGCCGTGGTATGCCATTTCAGCTTTGCAGAGTGAGCAAAGCACCATTCCATTCAGCTCAGTTTAAAGCATTCCATACTTTTGATGATCGTGGACTGGCTTTATGTCAAGTCAAGTCACATTTATTTATATAACGCTTTTTACAATACAGATTGTTTCAAAACAGAGATAACAGGAAAATAATACAACAAAGTTTGTTTCCAGAAGAAAATAGTGTCACAGTCCAGCTTAAAGGTATAGCGGAGGATCTTTCCAAATTTTAGAGAAGACCCGCCCTCTCCAATTTTTTAAAAAATGCACATGCGCAACACTCTATTTTGCTCCCGAGAGGGAACGCCTATTAAACGTGTGCACGAGAGGCTAGCATTGCTAATCATAGCTTACATTAACTTTTACTAGCAGTAATTTTAAATGGATTTCTCCAAAAAGCATGACAAACTTTACCTGTCTAGTAGAATCGTCGCGACTGCGGCATCAGTGGGAAGCCCAACCTGTGATTTTAATGCACGCCAGCGTGTGAAATATTCACCCAAAATCACTCTGGTCTTGTTTCTATATTCTGCGGCCTTTCTCTTCTTATCATACACTTCGTATATATTTTTTCTCTTTCGACCCTCAGCCATTTTCAAAGGAATGGCTGAAACCGTAATTCATCACATAATACACCTGAAAGTGCGCATGCGCAGAAAGCGAACACTACATAGGGACGAGCACGTACGACGGCCTTACGTAAACATATCACCAGAATGATTGACACTTAGGTGGACCAATAGTATAGACTACCCACCCGGAAAAAAGAAAATTCTCCGCTATACCTTTAAGTAAGTTCAATGATGGTTCATTTTTGTTGTAAAAAAGTTATTAATTTAGTTAATTTATATATAGCCGCTCTGGAGAAAAGCGTGATGTCATCGTCCAGCTCAGTTCAGTTCTTATATAATGGTGTCAATGCAGTCAGATTAATATTATTGTTGAAAATTAAATTAAAAGTTAAATTTAATTTCCCCAACTAAGCAAGCCAAAAGCCAATGGCAACAAAGGTGGAAAAAGGCGAAAATGGCGACAGTGTCAGGGAACTAAAACTCCATCAGGACAGAATGGAGAAAAAAACCTTGGGAGAACCCAGGCTCAGTGGGGGCCAGTTCTCCTCTGACCAACGAGCGAACAGTGTATGATTATGATTTAGGCAACATTACAGGTCAGAAGTCAGATTGGTTTGGAACAATCAGAATATTATGCAGCTCATCTGGTTGAAGATCGGAGTCACGCCGGTATGGAGACGGGTTTGTTGAGGATCAGTGCCGATGGCTGTCGTGTCGATGAGGCCTTACAGGGAAGAGTCTAGTTGACACAATCTCTGCTGACACTTCAGGGATACATTGTGGTCGTGTCTATGCGCAGGTCCTCCATCTGATCTGGATACGGCCCGGATCCGGCTGTCTACATCATGCGTTGTGGTTGTGTCTAGGCGCAGGTCCACCATCTGATCTGGATACGGCCCGGATCCGGCTGACTACATCATGCGTTGTGGTCCTGTCTAGGCGCAGGTCCTCCATCTGATCTGGATACTGCCCGGATCCGGCTGACTGCATCATGCGTTGTGGTCGTGTCTAGGCTCAGGTCCTCCCATCTGATCTGGATTCGGCCCGGATCCGGCTGACTACATCATGCGTTGTGGTCGTGTCACAGGTCCTCCATCTGATCTGGATACAGCTAGGATCCGGCTGACTACATTATGTGTTGTGGTCGTGTCTAGGCTCAGGTCCTCCATCTCATCTGGATACGGCCCGGATCCGTCTGACTACATCATGCGTTGTCGTTGTGTCTAGGCTCAGGTCCACCATCTGATCTGGATATGGCCCGGATCCGGCTGACTGCATCATGCGTTGTGGTCGTGTCTAGGCTCAGGTCCTCCATCTGATCTGGATACGGCCCAGATCCGGCTGACTACATCATGCGTTGTGGTCGTGTCTAGGCACAGGTCCTCCATCTGATCAGGATACGGCCCAGATCCGGCTGACTACATCATGCGTTGTGGTCGTGTCTAGGTGCAGGTCCTCCATCTGATCTGGATATGGCCCGGATCCGGCTGACTGCATCATGCGTTGTGGTCGTGTCTAGGCGCAGGTCCTCCATCTGATCTGGATATCGCCCGGATCCGGCTGACTACATCATGCATTGTGGTCGTGTCTAGGCGCAGGTCCTCCATCTGATCTGGATATGGCCCGGATCCGGCTGACTACATCATGCGTTGTGGTCGTGTCTAGGCGCAGGTCCTCCATCTGATCTGGATATGGCCCGGATCCGGCTGACTACATCATGCGTTGTGGTCGTGTCTAGGCGCAGGTCCTCCATCTGATCTGGATATGGCCCGGATCCGGCTGACTACATCATGCGTTGTGGTCGTGTCTAGGCGCAGGTCCTCCATCTGATCTGGATACGGCCCTGATTCAGCTGATTACAGTAAACCTCGGAATAAACAGAAAGAGTAACATTAGCGTAAATGCCATTCTTCTTATGATGTAACGAGTACATCGGGTCACGGCTGTTTTAGGAAGTGTTCCCGGTTGCGGCTGACCTAATAATAATGTTATGACTATAATGCTTTAAGAGCTTGTTTAAGTACCAGGGATCTAAACCATTTTAGTGCTTTGTAAGTAATCAGCAATATTTAAAAATGTGGAAAAATAGGGAGCCAATGCAGTGTTGACAGAACCGGGTTAATATATCATACTTCCTGGTTCTGGTGAGAACTCGAGCTGCTGCGTTTTGGACCAGTTGTAGCTTGTTTATTATGCGTGCGAAGAATATTCCGCTCTATACCAGTGCACTAAACACAGTTGCCCACGTAACTATATCTGTTTGTAATGAATTTCTTGAATAAATCTCTCAAATTCAGTAGGCCCATAGATAACAGGTATGATATTTGTGGCTTTATAGCAATATTTTATAAAGTAGTAGGCTATAAATAAATGTGACATGACTTGACTTGATACTGACAAATTGCAGAGCTGATGCAAACATCCACATCACTATGATCAGATGCTTTCCTAACTGCTGTTTTTTCACTGCTGTCATTTTTGTTGTGTTTATTTTGTAATTGAGAGGAAAGCGTGCTGCACGTTTACATATTCGTCTAAACGGCACTCTCATCAGTGTGGATGGCGTCGAGATGTTCACAGTATAGCGCTGTGAAGGCATTTCAAACTTCTTTTTATCAATAAGCAATACACAAAAAAGAACTTCGCTGTTAGTATATCACAAAATCAATCTTTGCAAACACAGTTTCTCCACACTCCCTTTCATTTTCTTCTTATTCGTAGTTAACTTTGAGGTTTACTGTGCATTTAGGTTATGTAGGCTATAAGGTTTGCAATTCATTAAAACAATATTTGAACTCCATAACCTTCCTATTGCTTATTTTACATATTTACCAGCATTTCACTAAGAGCATTCTGGGTTGAGTGAGCAGCCCTGAGCGGACTGACTGAAATATTACTGCTCTCATGTGAACTATTCCTTTAAGTAGTTCCATGATCTCACTCACAAATCATTAGGAAGATAAGTTTGTCACCCTAGTCACTGGATTGTGTAAGATGTCAAGTACATACATACTGTCAGGGTTCTGTCACTTCTGTCTAGTCTATTTCTTGGTTTTGTGACAGAGCCCTGACACACCTGTTTTATCTTGTCTGTGCCTTGTTTCATGTGCTTTCATGTCTTGTGCTGTGTAGCACACAGCTTGTGTTTTACACTAGCTGTGTGCTTTCATGTTGTCATGTTTTGTGTGAACACGTGGCTTATGAGTGTTTTCATTAGCTGCGTGTTCATGTCTCGTTTTGTGTGATCATATGGCTGGTGATTGGTTTTACTGGCCATGTGCTTGTGTTCAAGTCATGTTTGGTGTGAGCACATGGCTTGACATGTATGTTTCCTTGTGCCATGTGCTCTCCTGTTGATTGTCTAGCCCCTCCCATCTTGTTACCTGATTATTGATTCATTTGCCCCACCTGTCCTCCCTCGTTACGTCCTTTGTTTGGTCTCCCTATTTATTCTTCCTGTGTTTGCAGTCCTGTGCTGTTTCGTTGTTGTATGTACCTGGTGTGTTACCCCTTGTTTCAAGTCAGTCAAGTCATTTGTTTTCCCCTACGGGGTAGTTTTGTTTATATTTTTGTTTTGTTATTATCATTAAAGAACCCATTATCTCTGCACCTGAGTCCTCGCTCCTTTCACCTCCACCACACCTGACAGAACGAAACAGCCATCAGAGGACTCAGCAGAGAATGGGCATCTTCTTGTTTCCATCTCCCAGCCCTTGCCCCTCCACTCGTCAGACGATGGAACGCTATGGCAAGCTCTTTTCTCTTCGCCAAGGGGGCTCCACAGTAAAAGAGTTTGCCCACCAGTTCATCATCACTGCGGAGGGGCTCGACCTTAACAACACTGCGCTTAAAGACATTTTTAACAGCGGCCTGAACGAGCCTGTCAGCGCCTGGGAGATGGAAATGTTGGGGATACTGTCTTTCTGGCAGTTTGTGGGGTTTGTATACAACCGTGGGGAAGAGGGTGGTCTTCCGCCTCTTGGCCCACCTGCCATTTACCTAACAAACTGCCAGGTCCCCAGTCCTCCGATGACCCCTTCGGAGAGAGGGAGGAGGAAGAACGGGTCCACCTCTTCTGCCACCTATCCTGAGGCGCCCGTGAATGCTGCATTTCCCCCAGAGGTGGCCGTGAATGCTGCATTTCCCCCAGAGGTGGCCGTGAATGCTGCATTTCCCCCAGAGGTGGCCGTGAATGCTCCATTTCCCCCAGAGGCGGCCGTGAATGCTGCATTTCCCCCAGAGGCAGCAATCTCCACACCATCGCCTTGCAGACGTAAGCGGAGGAAGAGAAGGAAGGCTTCCTCTGTCTTAACAAGTCTGGTGCTCCCAGAGCCGTCCACGTTCACTGTCGAGCCCCCAGTGTTGGCCGAAGAGGCTGCAGCGCCCCCAGTGTTGGCCGAAGAGGCTGCAGCGCCCCCAGTGTTGGCCGAAGAGGCTGCATCGCCGCCTCGCTCAAGGAAACGGAGAAGGAAGAAGGCTTCCTGCTTACCACGGGGCCCGGAGGTTGTTCCAAAGCCTGCTGTCAGCCCAGAGGCCGTCCCCAGGCTCATTGCCCTGCCGGCGCCACTCCAGCGCCTTGCCCTTCCGGCGCCGCCCATGCGCCTTGCCCTTCCGGCGCCGCCCATGCGCCTTGCCCTTCCGGCGCCGCCCATGCGCCTTGCCCTTCCGGCGCCGCCCATGCGCCTTGCCCTTCCGGCGCCTCCCCAGCACCTTGCCTGGCCGGCTCCGTCCATGCTGCCAGTCAGGCTGGTTCCGCCCAAGCTCCAGAAGGCTGTCCCAGAGCCCGTTGCCAGCCCGGAGGCCGTCCCAGAGTCACCCAAATGTCTTGTCCTGCCAACCCAGTCTTTGCTGCCTGACCCACCCTGGCCTTCGGCCAAGTATTCAGATCCGCCTGGTCCACCTTGGCCCTCATTCTGGAATCCTGAACCGCCGGAGCCTGCCTGGTCCGTCCCCCCGGCACCGCCCTGGCCCTCTGCCAGGACTCCAGACCCGCCGGAGTCCCCCTGGAGCGCCCCTCCGGCAACGCCTTGGCTCTCTGCTGGGACTCCTGATCCGCTGGAGCCTGCCTGGTCTGTCCCGCCATGGCCCTCTGATGGGACTCCTGATCCGCTGGAGCCTGCCTGGTCTGTCCTGCCATGTCCCTCTGATGGGACTCCTGATCCGCTGGAGCCTGCCTGGTCTGTCCTGCCATGGCCCTCTGATGGGACTCCTGATCCGCTGGAGCCTGCCTGGTCTGTCCCGCCATGGCGCTCTGCTGGGATCCCTGATCCGCTGGAGCCTGCCTGGTCTGTCCCGCCATGGCCCTCTGCTGGGACTCCTGATCCGCTGGAGCCTGCCTGGTCTGTCCCGCCATTGCCCTCTGCTGGGACTTCAGACCCGCCTGAGCCTCCCTGGCTCAACCCTCCCGTCCCTCCCTGGTCCCTTATAGAGACTTCATGGACTGTCATGCTGGCTCTGTCTTGGCTCCCCTCCCTCCCTCCCCCCCCACTTTGTCTCTGTGTTTTGATCTACCCGTCTTGTTGTCTGTTGGTGAGTTGTCATGTTCCTGTCTTGTTTTTTTTTTTGGTGTTCCTCCTTAGGGACGCCAGGTGGCGTCCTTTAGAGGAGGGGTAGTGTCAGGGTTCTGTCACTTCTGTCTAGTCTATTTCTTGGTTTTGTGACAGAGCCCTGACACACCTGTTTTATCTTGTCTGTGCCTTGTTTCATGTGCTTTTGTGTCTTGTGCTGTGTAGCACACAGCTTGTGTTTTACACTAGCTGTGTGCTTTCATGTTGTCATGTTTTGTGTGAACACGTGGCTTATGAGTGTTTTCATTAGCTGCGTGTTCATGTCTCGTTTTGTGTGATCATATGGCTGGTGATTGGTTTTACTGGCCATGTGCTTGTGTTCAAGTCATGTTTGGTGTGAGCACATGGCTTGACATGTATGTTTCCTTGTGCCATGTGCTCTCCTGTTGATTGTCTAGCCCCTCCCATCTTGTTACCTGATTATTGATTCATTTGCCCCACCTGTCCTCCCTCGTTACCTCCTTTGTTTGGTCTCCCTATTTGTTCTTCCTGTGTTTGCAGTCCTGTGCTGTTTCGTTGTTGTATGTACCTGGTGTGTTACCCCTTGTTTCAAGTCAGTCAAGTCATTTGTTTTCCCCTACGGGGTAGTTTTGTTTGTAGTTTTGTTATTATCATTAAAGAACCCATTATCTCTGCACCTGAGTCCTCGCTCCTTTCACCCCCACCACACCTGACACATACATAGTACCTACATGCATACATACATATATACATAGATACATACAGTTTCTCATACATCAGCACATGTGAATTACAAAAAACACTCACAACATTCATAGACTTTGAAAGATACATGCATCCTCACGCACCGAACACACACACATCCCACATATGAGAAGGAAGTTTAGGACAGGTCATCACTGGAGGCACAGTGAATCAGAGCTGTGATGTAGTGAGATGCGTTCTCTTCTTGTCTGTCAGTGTGTTTTACATCTTCGCTCACTGATGGGGGGATGACAGTGCTCGGACCACCCATCCTCCATCCCTGCTGACGTCAGCCCTCAACTGAGTCAGGGAACAAACCAACAGTCTCTCCACATGGATGAAAGCTACACACATATGGAAATAAAATATTCTAGAACAATTTGAATTGGTTTTGCTCTTATTGTTAATTATGATTTTAAATTAATTATGTTTCTGCCTTAAATTAATACATTGTTTAAATGAATACATTATTAGCTAACTGTGTGTTTTATATGTACATTTCTGAAATACATAACTTAGACGGTTACCTCTGATAACAGATCACTCTAAATTGTAATGTAGACATGCATTTTCTGTAAAGCTGCTTTAAAACAATATGTATTGTGAAAAGCGCTATACAAATAAATGTGAATTGAATTGAAACCTATTTTGTGTCTATTATGTACAAATAGATATGAACTCTTGAAAGTTTAGTTTAAGTACTGTATATGATGTGAAATTAGAAATCTAACCTCTCTCCTGCATCCAGCAATTCTTTCAGTATCCCTCCTCTACCTCAACTGCACCTTCACGTCTAATTATTATTACATTAGTTCAAGTCCAGGTCTTCACTTTGAACTTGTGTCGACTCAAGTCTCAAGCTTGAGTCCTCCATGATGGAGCGAAATAGGGACTGAGCAAAATATGTGTACAGTATTTTATTTTTTACATTTGATTATTCAATTTCTGTAGTATTTCTTAAGACATGTTAAATAAACCTAGACAGTAGAACCTGAAAAACTTAATTACATTTTTTTTCTTCTATTTTATTTGTCGTTTATTTATTTTCATTTTATTTACCAAAGTTTTATATTTGCAAATATTTTTATTTTTTTAACAAGGAATTTTATTTATGTACTTTTTTCTAGTAGGTTTTCTATTTGTCTCAGGGCTGCCTTGCTTTTTTACAGAAGACTGACAGTCATGTGTGTAATGATTGCAGTCAGTTCAAATGGCATTTGTTTTGGTTAGTTAGACAAACCTAGATTAATTTCAAGGTTTACTATTAATTCAGTGAGATTTTTTTCTAGACCGATTAAACTGTCTACCATAGTCAAATAAGAAAAGTAACACAAAACAGTAGGAATAATAACAATTTGTAAACAAATCATGACCTCAAAAGTTGATTTGAATCGAACCGCGAGGTACCAAAAGATTCCACTGGTCATATTAACCACTGCTGCTGGTTTGCGTCTATATGCTCCGTATAGCTTTCTGTTTTGAATCTCTATTTACTATCATTCCTTTTTGTTCATAGTACTAAATATAACTTACTCATCAACATATATTGTCTAATATTGCCTATCACATTAATCTGACATTGCTAGCTTTGATCTAAATCGTTATCGCTAGCACAACACGCTAGTATCTCGCTAGCCTGTTAACCTGCCATCCGTGCTTGCCGGGTTATTTTTTTCTCATGCTTTTTACGAGTCTATTAAACAACTGTGGTAAGTAGGATCAGTCAACAAACACGGTGAGTAATGTCTTCTCCTGTTATTGTCACATGTATAGTATAACCTTCTCTGTCAGCGGTGAGGGCTTTACATGTGATAAATGCAGGGAGATAATAAGGTTGACGGAGAAAATTTCAGAACTAGAGACACGCATCCAAACTTTAATCAAGGATAGTAAGAGTGCAAGGGCTTTAGATACTGCTTTGGATGCAAATAGCTTAGTGAACTCTGTAAATTGTTCGGTTCCGGCTGAAGTAGAGCCCGTGCAGCAGGGCAATTGGGTGACCGTGAGACGCTGTAGTCGTGGGACAAAACACCGCTCTTCCGTTCTGATTACAAGATTAAACAGGTTCTCCCCCCTCAGTGAAACACCAACTGAGAACCCTGCTGAATGTGCCCTAGTTATTGGCGATTCTATCACACGGAACGTGAAAATAGCAAAAGCCACCATAGTCACATGTTTGCCAGGAGCCAGAGTGCCTGACATTAAAGCAAATTTAAAAGTGCTGGCCAATGCTAATCGTAAATTCTCTAAGATTATTATTCACGTCGGCACTAATGATGTTCGACTCCGCCAGTCGGAGATCACCAAAATTAATATTAAAGAGGTCAGGCACTGTAATTTGCTCTGGCCCCCTTCCTGTTTGCAGGAGTGATGAGATAGTTAGTAGACTGTCCTCACTCAATGGCACATATATGGCACATAGTCTTAGAGCTCAAACATGACAATCTGGGGCTCAGGTCAGGAAGCAGACAGACTGGCTAAACCGACCGTCTTCCAGCTGTCTCATGTGACTGAGGTCAGATAAATCCCATCACATAGAGCCTCTTTCACCTAGATATCATCACATAGAGACTGTGTCTGTTCCCCGAATTAGGAAATACAAAAAACTCCCAAACCTATTTAAGGGTAAAAATTGTATTGATGTTCAACAAATAAAAGCAAATATAATACAAATGAACAAATGATAAAGCTTGAGTTGAATATTCGATCCCTTACATCAAAAGCACTTCTTGTTAATGATATGATCACTGATTATTACCTAGATGTGTTGTGTTTGACAGAAACCTGGCTAAAACCAGACGATTACATTACACATTTACTCATTACTCATTTAAAAAAATGAGTCCACCCCCCAAGATTACTGTTATAAACATGAGCCTCGTCTGAAAGGCAAAGGGGGAGGTGTTGCTGTAATTTATAGTAATATATTCAGAATTACTGAGAAGTCTAGTTTTAAGATATTGCAACAGAAACTCTTTTCCAGCAACTCCTTTGCGCTTAAAGAAGATTAAAGAAAATAGTCCAACGCCGTGGTAAACCGAGCACACCCGGACCCTTAAAGGTCCCCTGACATGGGGTTATTTATTATTTTATAATGTTTCCTGGGTTGCCCTTATAATGTTAGTATGTTTTTTAGATCAAAAATAGTCATAATTTAGAAATAAAAGGCAATTTTCCTAGCCTGATTTTAGCCTCTGATTTGAACGCTCTGTTTGAAGGGGCGTGTCTGCTGTGTGCAACCGGCCCAAGCTGTGATTGGCTGACATGCTTGCATATGAAATAGCTATGTATTACACGTGAAACTCTCTCGAATACTTTTACTACAGCTATTATACGTTTTTGTGATACGATGATGTAAATACAGTAAGAGCTTCGTTGTGCAGTGTAACGTGCGTCATTGATTTCATAACGAGTTGTCCAGATAAACTCGCGCTGTGTGGAAAGATTGTTCTTTGATCGCTTTCTGTATAATTTGTTCAGAATTTAAATAAGATTATTTTCATCCTACTAAAAGAAACGATGTGAAGTTGATATTTTCTGGCTTGACTTACTGATGCATAAACAGTATTGAACGATTTTGAGAGAAAGATTAACTTACCTGTCTGAACTTGAACAATTAGGCTACACATCAGAAATTGTTGCTTGATAGCTCGATCGATTTATTTTCAGACGTTCATCGAGTTGAGGAAACAGTCGTCAGTGAAATGTTTGGACCATACAAAACTTTGGGAAGTTGTGTCGGCGCATTTCCAGAGAAAATAAAATTAAATTAACCCATTATAAGCCATGATATCTCTCGAGGAAAAACTCAAATCTCAAAGCTATTTCTCTAGGAAAAACTAAAATCGCGCCGGCGCGTTCGTACTTCCTGTTCCTAGCTCGTTTTCTCATGGGCGAGCCAAATTCTCGGGGCAGGCAAAGCAGAGAAAGGGGAGGTAACCTTTCCTTGTTATGACGTCATAACGAGGAGATTCAAGATCAGCGCGTCTGAGCTGCAGAGAAGAGAAAAATAGCCAAAGCTCAGTTTACACAGATTGAAAATTCTAGACACGAGGGGACCAAATACAGGCTAGGGGAACTCATATTAATGTTAAAAAACCTCAGAAAGTGAAAATTTCATGTCAGGGGACCTTTAAGAGAGCAGCCAGAAAAATGGAGCGCAACTGGAAGAAAACAACTAGAGTTTTATTGCATTTCATGGAAAGAGAGCACGATCACGGAGAGGCCTTGTAGAACTGTTAGATCTGCTTATTTTTCAACCCTATTAGAAGAAAATAAACAAAACCCTAGGTATTTATTTGAAACAGTGGCTAAATTGACGAAAAATAAAGCTTCAACTCCAGACATTTCCGAGCGGCTCAGCAGTAATGACTTCTTTACTTACAAGATTGATAATATCAGGGAGAAAATTATAACTATGCAACCGTCTACTACAGTATCGCATCAGGCAGTGCATTGTCTCCCTGAGGAAATTTTTTATTCATTCATTGCTATAGGAGAGGAAGAGTCTTCTAAACTCGTTAAATCATCTAAATCGACAACATGTATGTTAGACCCTATACCGACTAAGCTATTAAAAGAGATGCTTCCAGATGTCATAGATCCTCTTCTCAATATCATTAATTCATCTTTGTAATGACAAAGATGAATTAATGATATTGAGAAGAGGATCTATGACATCTGGATACGTACCAAAAACTTTTAAGCTGGCTATGAAATAAACCGCTTGTTAAAGAAACGCAATTTGATCCTTCAGAATTAGTCAATTACAGGCCGATCTCAAACCTACCTTATCTGTCAAAGATACTAGAAAAGGCAGTATCCTCACAACTATGTTCCTTTTTATAAAGAAATTATATATGCGAGGATTTCCAGTATTGGACAAAAAACTTCCTCACGTACTAACCTAGAATACTACTAACACTTGATGGCTGCTCTGTCAAGTCTTCGTCGTCGGTTAGGAACCTGGGTTTGTGTGTATGTGTGTGTGGGTGTGGTCTTTGATACCAATCTTTCATTTGAAAGTCACGTTTCTGGTATCTGTAAAACCGCATTTTTCCATCTTAAAAAAATATCTAAATTACGTCATATGCTCTCATTGACGAATGCAGAACAATTAGCTCATGCGTTCATGACATCAAGACTAGATTATTGTAATCTACAGTTGCCCTGCATTGGCTCCCTATTAAACATCGTATACATTTTAAAATATTGCTGATTAGGTACAAAGCACTAAATGGTTTAGCTCCGCAGTACTTGAGCGAGCTCTTAACGTATTATAGTCCGTCACGTCTATTGCGATCTCAAAGTTCCGACCAGTTGATAATACCTAGAATATCAAAATCGACTGCTGGCGGTAGATCCTCTTTGGAACAATGTTAGGAAGACTGTTCCAAAACTTTGGAACAGTCTTCCTAACATTGTCCGGGAAGCAGACACACTCTGTCAGTTCAAATCTAGACTAAAAACACATCTCTTTGACCTAGCATACACATAACACACTATAGACTTCTATAATTCAATGTTAGGCTGCATAGATTAGGTCAGCCGGAACCGGGAACACTCCCCATAAATCCTGATCTACTCGTTACATCATAAGAAGAATGGCATCTACGCTAATATTAGTCTCTCTGTTTATCCCGAGGTTTACCGCAGTCCGCCGGATCCAGGCCGTATCCGGATCTGATGAAGGACTTGCATCTGGACACGACGACAACGCAGTCCTGAAGTGTCAACTAGTATCTACCCTGTGAAGGCCCCCCTGTAAAGGGATTAAAAATAATTAATCCCTTTACCTTAGTACAGATAATCGTTGTCGGGATAATTCTGGTTCACGTGGCTATGCAGAAGCGATAAAATTCTGTATTATACATTTTTCAAGGCTTGTACCTTGGAACCTATTTCATGGTTTGTGTTCTCGGGCCACCAGGCACTCTTTTGTGCAAATGAGCGGCCGGATTGCATTAAGGGTTTTCAGTTAGAACGGTGACTTGACTTGACTTGACCTGAAACAGTCCATATTGTTAAAAGCGATATATAAATGAAGGTGACTTGACTTGACATTACAGCCCAGTGGTCTGCTGCGTATGCTGCGTGCATGGCTGGACCCGAAACAGAGAATGTCAAGTGTGATAAGAGTTAGTGTTGTCACAATCCTCAGTCACCAGACCAGTAACCTCACACTACATTTCCCATAATCCCTTCTGGTTCACACCTGCACACACTCACCTAATCATCACACCGGTTTGTTATCATTTCATTATCTCTGTGTAATTAATTCCTCTATTTTCAGTCTTTGGTCGTTGTTTGTGTATTATATGTTATGCACACTGTTATCTGTCTTCATTATCTTCAGTCTTGTGACAGAACAACCGACCTAAATGGACTTAATAACTCAGTTTATTTTGGTGGCTCAGGAGAACCATTGTCTTGCACTCACCAGGCCTTCCGACGACGAGACCCTGAAGAACCTGTTCTGGATCGGGACCTATTACCATCAGCATGTTGACTCCCCAGACACCTCTGGACTTAACTGGAGGGGATACCGTGATTAGGTTTCTGGAGAGTGTCTTGCCCCGATCCAGGACACAGCCAGACCCAGAGCACGTTTCACCACCTGAGACCATGGAGGAATCGTGTGAGACCCCCCGCAGACGGAGAGCTACCACCCGCCGTGGTGCGTCAGCCAGAGCCCAGGGATAAGTCAAGTCACCTTCATTTTTAAAACGCTTTTAACAGTATGGATCGTTTCAAAGCAGCTTTACAGTTATAATAGAAATTACCGTAACAGATTGTTTAGGCTTTAAACAGCATTACGATAAAGTTATTGTCCAGCTAAAGTTAGTTTTGATTGATTCACTTCCGTTGTGAAGATCATTAGTTATTAACTTAGGGGCCGCTAACACGACACCATTCTAACAGAAAAACTCTTAATGCACTCCGGCCGCCCATCCGCACAAAACAGTGCCAGGTGTCTCGAGAACGCACTCCCTGAAATAGGTTCGAAGGTGCAAACCTCAAACATGCAAACCCGCGCACATAAGATAAGAGGCCAGTAGATAAGAGGCCAGTGCTGACCCTTGCCTCGGAAGAGGAGCCCCCCAGTGAGTCTGACCAGGGGTGTGAGCTGGCAACATCAGTGGCTGAGGGTATACAGGTGGAATTTGAGACTGGACTGGCTGATTGACTTCAGTGCGGAGGTATCGTCTCTCACCACGCTTGGAGCATGTGAAAATCAAGCTCTTTCAAAGAATTCCAAAGAATATTTTTAAATAAGAATTAAAAGAAAAATAAATCAGTGCTAATTTTGAATGAATAAATTTAAGACTAAATGACAAAGTTTCTTTTTGGACATTCAACTTGCCCTTTAAAGGGTTATGAAATTCTAAAGTACATTTTCTGAAACTTTAACAAAGGTATTTTTGTTGCAGAAATTTATTGTTTTGGCACTATTTATGTATTCTGGGTTTAAAATCTTTATTGTGCCAACATCACAAGATGTGACGTTTTCTCACATAATATCCTACATGAATGACTCATCTGTGTCTCATAATTAATTATTCATGAGACGGTGTCCTTAGAGACCAGACACCTCTCTTAATTATTCAGGACTGCACGTGTTGCTTTCCTAGACGCTTCAAATTGTGTATCATCACATACAGTAGCTGGAAAACAATTTCATGGATCGGTTTCTCTTTGTAAAAATGTGTGCATGAAATAAATTATCTTCTGTAGACACAGAAGAAAAGAAACATTAGTGTATTTTCTTTGGGACTCCTTGAAATAGCCGAACGGCTTATATAAATGCAGCAAAATAAGTTATTAAACAAAACTCACAAAAGTTATTAAATATGCTAATGTGCGCTCATATATATTTCCAATGCAGAGTATAAATCCAAATGACTGTGCGTGCATTTATTTATGCATTAAATTATAGCCGTCACAGGAAGTGTGTGTATTTGTGTAATGTACAGTGAGCTTAAAAAAACATGTCTATAATATATTTGTTCATTTTGATGCATGCAATGGTGAATTGGAGTGTGCATTGGGAAATGCGGTTGCTTTTACACACTAGCAATTTGACTATCAAAAGACATTTTGGTATCAAGCAATAACACACAGGTGTTTGACAGTAGAGGACGATGCAATGGCACAACCATCAAACAACCAATTATATTCTAGCATCTTTTGATCTGATACATTCTTGAGGAAATATAAAATCTGGGTGTCGTCAGCATAGCCATGAAAATTGATTCTATGTTTCCTGATAATCTCCCCGAGGGGAAGCATACACAATGAAAAAAGCAGAGGGCCTAATACTGATGCCTGTGGCACTCCGTACTTAACTTGTGCTTGATCTGATATCTCTTCATTTATATAAACAAACTGATAGCAATCGGGTAGATATGATCTAAACCATGCTAATGCCAGCCCACAAATGTCAACGTGACACTCGAGCCTTTCCAACAGAATGTCTTGGTCTATGGCATCAAAGACAGCGCCAAAGTCTTACAATACTAGACGGGAGATGCAGCCATGGTGGTCAGATGATGTGAGCAGGTCATCTGTAACTCTGATATGCACAATGACCTCACGATTTTCACCAAATGTATTGGACGACAGGAAAAACTGAGCACACAGATAACTACAATAAACTTTGAACCTGTGAGTTGATAAAAACTAACTGACCTGCAATTTTCACTGGATTCAAAACACACTGAATATTCATTTTTATAATACTTTAACAGTTGGTCGCATATCCTTGGAAAATCTCCTGAGATCTAAAGGCTATATTGACAGCTGAGCTCAGGCATTTCATTCACGTTGGATTTCATTCAACGGCACATTTGCATAGGCAGTACTATTTGAATTCATGATTGGTTAACTGCCAAATTAAAATCTTAAACTGAACGATAAACTAACGTTATTAACTGGTTAATTTCAAATAAGCGTTTCTGTTCAGAACAATTCAACTTGATTTCGTTTTTGTTTATGTTCCTGTTAAAATGTAGTTATTTACCTTTTTTTTCGCTCCTTGAACCAGTTCGGATCCCTGATTTCTAATAATAATAATAATAATTATTATTATTTTACTTTAATGTGTAGATTTCAAGTAATTTGCATTATTTAAGTTTTAATGCAGTTGCAGGAATAACTTTTGACATCACTGTTGAAATGAGTTAGCTTATGCTTAAACAGTTGACGTGTTCTGCCCTAATGGTCATTTATTAATTGTGCATTGCCTACAGAGATTCAATACTATCGCGGTTTCCTTCAACAGACCTGGCACTTATGGACCTGAAGATGGCGGCGAAGTAGGCAGTCGCGTTTTTAAGAGCTCTCTTCAAAACCGCAGATTTTCCTGTTTTAAACTAATTTTCTCCACCCGAATTGAAGCGCTGAATGCTCAGCAGATACTTAAACCAGCAATACTGCAGCCGCTGACCTTTTCAATCCTATAATATTAAAAAGCCAAAGGACGGTGACTCGGTGAGCATTATCGTGCAATGGATGTAACTCTGCAATCAAAGCGGGTACGTGGCCCGGACTCGACGCCGCCAACTCCAAGTAAGTCTTTAAAAGAAAAGAAAGCTAAGCCAAACATTGAGAGTGATCATCCTCAAGCTTCAAATAACGATATTTTGGAAGCAATATTGGAGTTGGGAAAACGTGTGACTGGAATTGAGTCGCAGTTAGGAGACATCAAAGAACAAAACCGACAGAACACCGCCATGATTGCTAGTTTAACCAAAACCGTGCAGTTCAACTCGGAAGAGCTAATTGAGGTTAAAAAGAAAGTGGTGAAATTGGAGAGGGCTAATTGCCATTTACTGGAGGAAAACAAAGAACTGAAGAAGAAAGTGATGGAACAGAAACGATATAGCATGAGGCCGTGTCTCCGAGTGAGGGGTCTAAAGGAGAAGAAAGATGAAAATCTCAGAGCGACCATCATTCCCATACTGAAGAAAATTGCCCCAGAATATGCGGAAGACATGGAGCGCGCGGTGGATGTTGTACATAGACTTGGCAAACGAGAGGATAACCGCACCAGGCAAGTCATTATCCTGTTTGCATTGAGACATGTGAAGGATGAAGTATGGCTGAAAACCAAAGACTCGTCAGTATGTAGTATGGAAGGTATCAGCTTTGCGGAGATGTTAACCAAAGAGGATTTAGAGGCACGAGAGCGTTTGTGGCCGTTGGTTGACCAAGCAAGAAAGGCGGGGAAGCGAGCCTTTTTCCGGGGACCCTACGCGTTTATTGATGGACGTCGTGTTGAGGACAACGGACTACAGGCTTCTTCAGAATGAATCAATTTCGGCCTGGAAAGTAGACTCTTTCCGGGGGTGGTATGTGTAACGTTAATTCGATGGTTGACGTGTTGAGGACAACGGATTACAGACTTCTTCTGGTTGATTTCGGGCTGGAAAGTGCACCCCTTTCTGGGTGCCGTTCGTGTAACGTTACTTCGAGGGACATCGTGTTAAGGACAACGGACTAACGTTACAAACTTCTTCAGGATAAGTTCTTAAAGGTGGAAATTTCATGAGCGGTTGAGAGCTCTAACATGTAGCATTTTCTTAATCAGTAGCACAGGTAAAAGTATCCTATAAAATTTATTTCTTTTTTTTTCTCTTTTTTTCTTGTTAATTCATGTTTAATGTTAACATTTCTTTTGGTTCTTTAAATGTTAGGGGCTTGAAAGAACTCGTTAAACGAAAGGCATTGTTTTTATTTTGTAAAGGGCAAAAATCTCACTGTTTTTTTTTACAAGAAACTCATTCCTCAGAAGCTGATGCATCGTTCTGGTTGAATCAATGGGGCGGAAAAATCTTGTTCAGCCATGGCTCTTCAAGATCCGGAGGAGTAGCGATTTGCTTCAATAACTTTCCTGGGGAAGTTATCACACATCGAACTGACAAAGAAGGACATTGGTTAACAGCTGTGGTGAAAATTGAAGGTTCTTTTATAATCTTGTTTAATGTATATGGGTATAATAATGATAACCAAAATAAGTCAATGCTAGATGATATAACAAAGGTGATTTCTGAGCTTAAAGGTCGATATCCTACAGATTATGTTTTATGTGGAGGGGATTGGAACATGACTCCTAATGAATGGATTGATAGGTGGCCAGCTAGAGTTGGAAAACCCCAATATAATATCCTAATTAATAACTTTATGGCTGAGAATAATTTTAGTGATATTTGGAGAAAAATATACCCAGGAATAACAGGTTTTTCATGGTTTAGGCCAAATGGAAGTTGTAAATCTAGGATTGATTACTGGTTGGGTACTGACAATATAATGAGTCATGTTACAAAGACAACTATGTCTAATGCACCTTTATCAGATCACTGTTTCATAGAACTAGTATTAGGACCTACAGATAAATCAACATATAAGAAAGGCTTTTGGAAATTTAATGGCAAATTATTACAAAATGAAGAATATTGCTGTAAAATCCGAGAAATTATTAATGAAATCCTAAATGATGAAGCAATTATTGGGTATTGTAACAAATGGGAATTCATCAAATTCAAAATTAGAGAATTCAGTATTCAGTTTAGTAAAGTATTAGTTAAAAAAAATAAAGAGTTGGAAAACAAATTATTACAAGAAATACATGCATGCTGTAGCAACACCAATTTAACTTCTGAAGAAAAAAGTAGTCTAGTCGAATTACAGAACAAGTTAGATCAACATTATCTTGACAAAGCACAGGGAGCTTTCGTGAGATCGCGAGCAAGGTGGATTGAATCAGGTGAAAAGAACTCCTCTTATTTTTTTAATCTAGAAAAAAGTCGTCAACAAAAAAATTGCATCTCTAGTCTTTTAGTAAATGGTGAGGTAAAGAAAGATTCTAAAATCATAGAAAATGAAGTCTACATGTTTTACTCTAAATTATTTTCTTCTCAGTTCTCGAAAGTAGACTGTAATAATCTTTTTCAAAATCTTGGTCCACTAATCCCCCAGATTGATTTATCTTTTAAAAAGATCTGTGATTCTGAACTTAGAATTGATGAACTGGATGCAGTTCTTAAGAAAATGGCTTTAAACAAATCCCCGGGATCAGATGGCCTCACAGTTAATTTCTATAAATATTTTTGGGAAGATTTGAGAATCATATTATTTGAAGCGCTAAAAGAATGTATAGTTAGGAAAGAATTGATGACTAGTATGAAACAGGGTGTTATTACTCTGATTCCAAAGCCGGGGAAAGACAAACGGCAATTAGACAATTTAAGACCGATTACGCTATTAAATACAGATTATAAAATATATTCAGGATCCATTGCAACTAGACTTAAAAAAGGGATAGCAGACATAATAAGTGAGACACAGTCAGGCTTTATAAAAGGAAGAGTCATTCATAATAATATTAGACTTGTTATGGATTTATTAGACTATAGCGATTTAATTGATGATGATGGTTTTATACTCTTTCTTGATTTTTATAAGGCCTTTGACTCTGTTGAACACGAATTTATTTTAAAAACACTTCATTATTTTGGTTTTGGCGACAAATTCAAAGATATTATACATATGCTCTACTCTGATATAAATAGCTGTGTGTCTTTGGGACACGGGACTTGTAAAAGATTTAATATTGGTAGAGGAATAAGGCAAGGATGTGGAAGTTCTCCCTTGTTGTTTATACTGGTTGCAGAAATTTTGTCTATTTTAGTTAAGAACAACGTGATAGAAGGTCTTAATTTGATGGGCAAACAAATAATTATAAGTCAGTTAGCTGATGATACAACTTTATTTCTTAAAAATGAGTTCCAAATTCCAATAGCATTACAAGTTATCAATATTTTTTCCAAAGCCTCCGGACTTCAGTTAAACTTAAATAAATGTGAATTGTTGCCGTTAAAAGACCAATCTATGCAATCATTATATAACATAAAGGTAAAAAAAGAAGTCAAATACTTGGGTATTGTGGTGACTAAAGACAAAACAATTTCTGATAAACGAAATATAAAAGACAATGTTGATAATTGCAAATCATTTCTAAATAGATGGCTACAAAGAGATCTCTCCATTTTTGGCAGAATATTATTAACTAAAATGGACAGTTTATCTAGATTAATATATCCAGCTTACTCCCTTCCAATAGCACCCCAAATAGTGAAAACTATCAACAAATTAAATTTTGATTTCATATGGAGAAATAAATGTCATTATATAGCCAAGCAGGATCTAATTAGAACTTACGAGGATGGAGGTGGTAATGCAATAGATTTTGATTGTATGAATGGTATGTTGAAAATTAGATGGTTGAAAAACTATATTCAAAATCAAAATTCATTGTGGTCTTATATCCCCAATCGTATTTTTGAAAAAGTAGGCGGTATTAGTTTTCTTCTTAAATGTGATTTTGATTTTAAGAAACTTCCTATGAAACTTTCAGATTTCCACCAACAGGTTCTTCTGTATTGGAAACTAATATTCAAGCATAATTTCACTCCACACAATACACCAATTTGGAATAATAGGTATATATTGGTTAATAGAAAATCTCTTTTTATTCCAGAATGGTTTTCTAAAGGTGTCTGGGCTATTGCCCACTTTATGGATGTGGAAGGAAATGTTTTACAACATGTTGAATTCTGTGACAAATTTCAAATTAGATGTACCCAAAAGAAGTTTAAACAGATTGTGAAAGCTTTCCCAGTATCACTTGTAGCTATGATTAAACAGGATATATATTCAAATATACATAATATATTCAAAAGTCACGCCTACTTTAAGACAACTTTACATCAATGGTATTGATTTTCTGAATTACAAATGTAACAACAAGTTTATAAGGAATTGTTTACTTAACTGCCAAACTAGTTCTCTCAAAAGAGATTATATTCTAAAAGACTTTGAAAAGGAGACAATAAAAAAGATTAGATGTAAATACTTAAAATTCCCTGTCCCGCCAAAGGTGAAAGAAATGCAATTTAAAATTATAAATAGGATTTATCCAACTAAAGATTTATTAAAACAGAGATTTAAAATGGATGTAGGAAACTGTAACTTCTGTGAAATTGAACCCGAAGATTTAAATCATCTGTTCTGTTTGTGTGAAGTTGTTAAAAGGTTTTGGCTGGACCTTCAACAATTGTTCGTCTCCAAAGGATTTCAGATGATGAATCTAACTATTAATGATATAAAATTTGGTATTTTTCGTAATGATCACAATGATTTTGGCATTAACAGTGTAATTTTGTTAAGTAAACATTTCATTCATAAATGTCGTTTTTACAAGACAATTCCTAACATTACTCATTGGAGAAATGAGTTGAAACTTTTTTATAACTCTTTGGTATTGATTAAGAACAAGAATGCTAAGAAACTGGCTTCTTTTGTAAACAATTTTATTGAATGATTGCCCTTTTAATTTATTTTCTTTTGAATATGTAAATGCCATTTTGCCATAACATGCTCCATGTTCATATGTTCTTTTAAGTTTTTCTTTTTCTAGGATGAGCACTGTAAGCTTGTAGTAAGATTTGACATTGTTCCTGATTTGTTTGTATTTGCCTTATTAAAAAAAAAAAAAAAAAAAAAAAAAAAAAAAAAAACTGGCACTTATGCAGTGAATGAGTGAAGCAGAAATGTCTTTTGTTTAGTTTTTTCTTTCTTTTTTTCTTGTCCTGCATGCTTTTCAAAACTCTGCTGGGTTAATATAGCTAAAGGGGGCATCCACAGCCTAGACATGTCATTATTTCAACCCCCACATGCCTTTAACTGGAAGGAAGCTCAAACAGCATCTCATACTAGCTTGCTCTATTTAGCACTCGTAGTTATCTCATTTAATCAAGAGATAAAACCCTGAATGTGACTCCTCAAACAATGAAGGTAAAACATAATAGTTATAATAGTGAAAATTAAATTACAAACTCTTTGTCATCATTAAGTATAATGCCATTTCATTACCTTAATGTACAACACTATATTAGATGACTCACACTTTGTCAAACTAGTTTGAGCACAAATTAAAGAAACAGTCAATTGTACTACATACAAATCTTCCTAAATACATCTATATACTGAGTGTACAGTATCTTGTAGATCTGCATGCTTTCAGAGCACAGCTGGGTGTTTGAGTGCTGTATTGAGGTAAATGAATGCAGAAGAAGCTGACGAGAGCAGCGTGTTCCTGCCGTGCAGCGAGTCTTTGATGAGTGAATGGGAGAGTTATGTAACATCTTTAGCACACATGCCTGAGTGTGTGACTGCCAGAAGACGACGCAAAGAGATGCGAAAGGAGAAACATTGCTGCTCAGATTGGCATTGGGTCACTTTCCTTATTAGAACTGTTCAGTGGAGCAGCACTAACTAGCCTGCTGAAAAGCAACGTCTCTTAAAGCAGGGTCAGCATTTATCTACTGGTAAATGATCAGCTGATATTCTGACATTAAACATCATGTACATATTAATTAATTCGTTGGTTTGGAAAAAAACTGAATTATAAGCAGTAAGATCAGAGAGACATGCTGCCATCTTTGCTCATGGGCACTGTGTTGATCCCCTGAGCCATGTAACTTTTCACTCCAGAGCTACAGGAAAATGGCATCCTGACAGTACTGAAGCCAGTGAAGGTGCCTTGCTTTGTGCCCGGCAGGCTGATGATGCTAACCCAATTGTAACTATAGGCATAAATAAATCTCAATCAATACAGCTTGCATTTATCACAGCTGACTGATGGCACCACAAGGCTGTGCACAGTTCCACTTGCACGAATCCTGTCAAAGGCAGAATAATCAGTGAAAAGGCAATTCAATGCTTTTAAGAGCTCACCAAAATGTATTGAATAACACATAAGAAATTGCCACTTTTCATATATTGAAAAATATGTGACAATTTACATTTACATTTACATTTAGTCATTTAGCAGACGCTTTTATCCAAAGCGACTTACAACTGAGGACTAAACCAAGCGAGTCATCGTGAAGAGGCAAAAGCAACGCAAGAAGTGCTCAAAATACAAAGTTCAGCCATAGCTCGGAGTAGCATAAGGCAGGCAAGCGAGGATTTAGAGGAAAGGATTTTTTTTTTTTTTTTTTTTTTTTTTTTTTTTTTAAGTTAAGTGCTCCCGGAAGAGATGAGTTTTCAGTTGTCTTTTGAATGTTGTCAGGGATTCTGCATTCCGGATGAGGGTGGGGAGATCATTCCACCAGCATGGAACCGTGAATGAGAATGTTCTGGATAGTGATTTTGTGCCCCGCTGTGATGGTACCACGAGCCGTCGCTCATTGACCGATCGTAGGCTTCTGGTAGGGATGTAGACTTGTAGTAGTGAGTGGAAGTAGGAGGGAGCTGAACCTGTGGTCAATCTGTAAGCAAGCGTCAAAGCCTTGAACTTGATGCGAGCAGCGAGTGGTAGCCAGTGCAGAGAGATGAGCAGAGGAGTGACGTGGGCCTTTTTGGGCTCGTTGAAGACCAGACGAGCTGCAGCATTCTGGATCATTTGTAGAGGTTTAGTTGCACATGATGGAAGTCCAGCCAGAAGAGCATTGCAGTAATCAAGCCTAGAAATGACCAGGGCCTGGACGAGAAGTTGTGTTGCATGCTCAGTTAGGAAAGGCCTGATCTTCCTGATGTTGTGCATAGCAAACCTGCATGATCGAGCTGTCTTTGTAATGTGTTCTGTGAAGGTCAGCTGATCATCAAAGATTACTCCAAGATTTCTGACCGACCTTGATGGGGTGATTGAGGATGAATCTACCTGGATAGTGAGGTCGTGCTGAAGAGACGGATTGGCAGGGAGGACGAGAAGCTCAGTCTTTGCCAGGTTGAGCTGCAGGTGATGTTCCTTCATCCATGCCGAGATGTCCGCCAGACAGCTTGAGATCCGTACAGCTACTGTGGGATCATCTGGTTGAAATGAGAGGTAGAGCTGGGTGTCATCAGCATAGCAATGGTAAGAGAAACCATGTGCCTGTATGATGGGTCCCAGTGATGTGGTGTAAATGGAGAAGAGGAGCGGTCCGAGAACTGAACCCTGAGGAACGCCTGTGGTCAGTTGATGTGCTTTGGATACCTCACCTCTCCATGTGACCTTGAAAGACCTACCTGTGAGATAGGACTCAAACCAGTTGAGGGAGGTTCCAGTGATGCCCAGTGATGAGAGGGCGGACAAGAGGATCTGATGATTCACAGTGTCGAAGGCAGCAGACAGGTCCAGTAGAATGAGAACTGATGATTTGGAAGCAGCTTTTGCGATCCGCAGGGCTTCCGTGACTGACAGCAATGCAGTCTCAGTTGAATGTCCTTTCTTGAAGCCAGATTGGTTGACATCCAGCTGGTTGTTCAGAGACAGGAAGGATGATACTTGGTTAAAAGCAACTCGTTCAAGTGTTTTTGCAATGAATGGTAGGAGAGAGACAGGTCTGTAGTTCTCTAGAAGTGATGTGTTTAATGTTGATTTTTTAAGCAGAGGGGTTACCCGAGCCTGCTTAAATGCTGTAGGGAAAATGCCAGTGTGGAGGGATGAGTTAATAATGTGTGTGAGAGCTGGTAGAAGTGTGGGAGAGATGGCTTGTAGAAGGTGTGAGGGGATGGGGTCTAGGGGGCAGGTGGTAGGATGACTGGAGAGGAGAAGTTTAGATACTTCTTCCTTGGTTAGTGGAGTGAAGGAGGAGAGAAGGTTATTGGCTGTGGGAGAGGTTAGTCTGGGTTCCTGTGCTGAGAACTGACTGCTGATAGTGGTAGTTTTGTTAGTGAAGAAGTTAGCAAAATCATCAGCAGTTAAAGAGGAGGTGGGTGGTGGTGGAGGTGGACAGAGGAGAGAATTGAATGTCTTGAACAGTGAACGTGTGTTAGAGGCGCTGTTGATCTTGTTGTGGAAATATGAAGATTTTGCGGCGTGAACATCAACAGAGAAGGCAGAGAGCAGAGATTGATACCTACTGAGGTCAGATGTGTCTTTTGATTTGCGCCATTTCCTCTCCGCTGCCCTGAGCTTGGTCCGGTGTTCACGAAGAACCTCAGATAACCAGGGGTTAGAGGGAGTGGTGCGTGCTGGCCTAGAGGAGAGAGGGCAGATATTGTCTAAAGAAGAGGTTAGGATGGAGCATAAAGTATCCGTTGCAGTATTCACATCCAGAGATGAGAAATGTGAGGGTGAGGGAAGAGAAGATGACACAGCAGAGGAAAGATGGGATGGAGAAAGTGAGCGCAGGTTTCGTCTGAAAGTAAATGGTGGGGAGGTTGGTGGAGCATGGGTAGTGAGTTGTAGATTGAAAGTAATGAGGAAATGATCTGAAACTTGGAGAGGTTTCACCAAAATGTTGTCTGTGATACAGTTGCGTGTGTAAACCAGGTCCAGTTGGTTGCCTGACTTGTGAGTACCGGTGGTGATGAGCCGTTTGAGATCGAAAGAGGCTAGGAGAGAGATGAAGTCTGTTGCATACGGCTTCGCTAGGTGAATGTTGAAATCGCCAAAGACTACAAGTGGGATGCCATCCTGAGGGAAAGAGGACAGCAACACATCCAGCTCTTCTACAAAGCTTCCTAGTTGACCTGGGGGGCGATAAATAACTACAATATGGATCTTCATGGGAGTTGTAAGTGTAATAGCATGATATTCAAATGAGTTGTTATTGCATAGAGAAGAGAGAGGTGAATATTTCCAATTGTTAGAAATAAGAAGACCAGTGCCCCCACCCCTCCCGGACTGGCGAGGTGTGTGAGAGAAAGAGAAGTTGTTAGAGAGAGCAGCAGGGGTTGCTGAGTCTTCTGGACGGATCCAGGTCTCAGTCAAGCCCAAGATATTAAGAGTAGAATGAGATGCAAAGGCTGGAATGAAGTCAGCTTTATTGACTGCTGATTGACAATTCCATAGACCCATAGAAAGAGTGAGAGGTGAGTGTGAGGATGAGAGAAACGGGCGCAGATAAGCAGTATTGCGCTGCCTTCTGTGCGTGGTGAGAGAGCGTTGTCGAGAGACAACAGGAATGTGTTCAAAGCACATAATGATAATGGGAAATAAGATAAAGGTAGGAAAGGAAAGGGTGAAGAAGATACTTTAAGTGCCTTGCAGGTGTCCTTGCTCGGTGGAGTCGCGCAGGTAGAGTCGCAGGTCTTTACCCGAGTCGGTCTTCACACAAGGAGGCTGAACACGAGAGCTGAATGCTTCCGCTGACGCTTCCGCGACAGCGCGCACACTACATAGAAATAATGCTATCAATCGTCTGAGTGGGGACAGCTGTGGTAGTCCTTGCAATTAGCACAGCGAAAGCAAGTATCCCGACAATGGCCCAAATCGAAACTAGCTGTTATGAACAGCAATACTTAAGTGCTACAATAACAAACAGACTCCAACCCTTAAGACGGCAGATATTCAAAATAGGAACGCGACTAATTAAAATAAAGATATTTAGTGAAGATAAAAATTACAAAGAAGCAAAGAATCGAAAATAGCCCTACTTACTTGACAAATGGTAAACAGAGCAACAGGAGAACTGTATATTAAGAAAAAACAACTTACGCGCTCTTGACGTTCTCACCGAGTGACTGCTGTCCTGGCTTTCACCTGAATTTACTTCTAATTTATATCTGCTTTAACAGCCCTTGCAATTAGCACAGCGAAAGCAAGTATCCCGACAATGGCCCAAATCGAAACTAGCTGTTATGAACAGCAATACTTAAGTGCTACAATAACAAACAGACTCCAACCCTTAAGACGGCAGATATTCAAAATAGGAACGCGACTAATTAAAATAAAGATATTTAGTGAAGATAAAAATTACAAAGAAGCAAAGAATCGAAAATAGCCCTACTTACTTGACAAATGGTAAACAGAGCAACAGGAGAACTGTATATTAAGAAAAAACAACTTACGCGCTCTTGACGTTCTCACCGAGTGACTGCTGTCCTGGCTTTCACCTGAATTTACTTCTAATTTATATCTGCTTTAACAGCCCTTGCAATTAGCACAGCGAAAGCAAGTATCCCGACAATGGCCCAAATCGAAACTAGCTGTTATGAACAGCAATACTTAAGTGCTACAATAACAAACAGACTCCAACCCTTAAGACGGCAGATATTCAAAATAGGAACGCGACTAATTAAAATAAAGATATTTAGTGAAGATAAAAATTACAAAGAAGCAAAGAATCGAAAATAGCCCTACTTACTTGACAAATGGTAAACAGAGCAACAGGAGAACTGTATATTAAGAAAAAACAACTTACGCGCTCTTGACGTTCTCACCGAGTGACTGCTGTCCTGGCTTTCACCTGAATTTACTTCTAATTTATATCTGCTTTAACAGCCCTTGCAATTAGCACAGCGAAAGCAAGTATCCCGACAATGGCCCAAATCGAAACTAGCTGTTATGAACAGCAATACTTAAGTGCTACAATAACAAACAGACTCCAACCCTTAAGACGGCAGATATTCAAAATAGGAACGCGACTAATTAAAATAAAGATATTTAGTGAAGATAAAAATTACAAAGAAGCAAAGAATCGAAAATAGCCCTACTTACTTGACAAATGGTAAACAGAGCAACAGGAGAACTGTATATTAAGAAAAAACAACTTACGCGCTCTTGACGTTCTCACCGAGTGACTGCTGTCCTGGCTTTCACCTGAATTTACTTCTAATTTATATCTGCTTTAACAGCCCTTGCAATTAGCACAGCGAAAGCAAGTATCCCGACAATGGCCCAAATCGAAACTAGCTGTTATGAACAGCAATACTTAAGTGCTACAATAACAAACAGACTCCAACCCTTAAGACGGCAGATATTCAAAATAGGAACGCGACTAATTAAAATAAAGATATTTAGTGAAGATAAAAATTACAAAGAAGCAAAGAATCGAAAATAGCCCTACTTACTTGACAAATGGTAAACAGAGCAACAGGAGAACTGTATATTAAGAAAAAACAACTTACGCGCTCTTGACGTTCTCACCGAGTGACTGCTGTCCTGGCTTTCACCTGAATTTACTTCTAATTTATATCTGCTTTAACAGCCCTTGCAATTAGCACAGCGAAAGCAAGTATCCCGACAATGGCCCAAATCGAAACTAGCTGTTATGAACAGCAATACTTAAGTGCTACAATAACAAACAGACTCCAACCCTTAAGACGGCAGATATTCAAAATAGGAACGCGACTAATTAAAATAAAGATATTTAGTGAAGATAAAAATTACAAAGAAGCAAAGAATCGAAAATAGCCCTACTTACTTGACAAATGGTAAACAGAGCAACAGGAGAACTGTATATTAAGAAAAAACAACTTACGCGCTCTTGACGTTCTCACCGAGTGACTGCTGTCCTGGCTTTCACCTGAATTTACTTCTAATTTATATCTGCTTTAACAGCCCTTGCAATTAGCACAGCGAAAGCAAGTATCCCGACAATGGCCCAAATCGAAACTAGCTGTTATGAACAGCAATACTTAAGTGCTACAATAACAAACAGACTCCAACCCTTAAGACGGCAGATATTCAAAATAGGAACGCGACTAATTAAAATAAAGATATTTAGTGAAGATAAAAATTACAAAGAAGCAAAGAATCGAAAATAGCCCTACTTACTTGACAAATGGTAAACAGAGCAACAGGAGAACTGTATATTAAGAAAAAACAACTTACGCGCTCTTGACGTTCTCACCGAGTGACTGCTGTCCTGGCTTTCACCTGAATTTACTTCTAATTTATATCTGCTTTAACAGCCCTTGCAATTAGCACAGCGAAAGCAAGTATCCCGACAATGGCCCAAATCGAAACTAGCTGTTATGAACAGCAATACTTAAGTGCTACAATAACAAACAGACTCCAACCCTTAAGACGGCAGATATTCAAAATAGGAACGCGACTAATTAAAATAAAGATATTTAGTGAAGATAAAAATTACAAAGAAGCAAAGAATCGAAAATAGCCCTACTTACTTGACAAATGGTAAACAGAGCAACAGGAGAACTGTATATTAAGAAAAAACAACTTACGCGCTCTTGACGTTCTCACCGAGTGACTGCTGTCCTGGCTTTCACCTGAATTTACTTCTAATTTATATCTGCTTTAACAGCCCTTGCAATTAGCACAGCGAAAGCAAGTATCCCGACAATGGCCCAAATCGAAACTAGCTGTTATGAACAGCAATACTTAAGTGCTACAATAACAAACAGACTCCAACCCTTAAGACGGCAGATATTCAAAATAGGAACGCGACTAATTAAAATAAAGATATTTAGTGAAGATAAAAATTACAAAGAAGCAAAGAATCGAAAATAGCCCTACTTACTTGACAAATGGTAAACAGAGCAACAGGAGAACTGTATATTAAGAAAAAACAACTTACGCGCTCTTGACGTTCTCACCGAGTGACTGCTGTCCTGGCTTTCACCTGAATTTACTTCTAATTTATATCTGCTTTAACAGCCCTTGCAATTAGCACAGCGAAAGCAAGTATCCCGACAATGGCCCAAATCGAAACTAGCTGTTATGAACAGCAATACTTAAGTGCTACAATAACAAACAGACTCCAACCCTTAAGACGGCAGATATTCAAAATAGGAACGCGACTAATTAAAATAAAGATATTTAGTGAAGATAAAAATTACAAAGAAGCAAAGAATCGAAAATAGCCCTACTTACTTGACAAATGGTAAACAGAGCAACAGGAGAACTGTATATTAAGAAAAAACAACTTACGCGCTCTTGACGTTCTCACCGAGTGACTGCTGTCCTGGCTTTCACCTGAATTTACTTCTAATTTATATCTGCTTTAACAGCCCTTGCAATTAGCACAGCGAAAGCAAGTATCCCGACAATGGCCCAAATCGAAACTAGCTGTTATGAACAGCAATACTTAAGTGCTACAATAACAAACAGACTCCAACCCTTAAGACGGCAGATATTCAAAATAGGAACGCGACTAATTAAAATAAAGATATTTAGTGAAGATAAAAATTACAAAGAAGCAAAGAATCGAAAATAGCCCTACTTACTTGACAAATGGTAAACAGAGCAACAGGAGAACTGTATATTAAGAAAAAACAACTTACGCGCTCTTGACGTTCTCACCGAGTGACTGCTGTCCTGGCTTTCACCTGAATTTACTTCTAATTTATATCTGCTTTAACAGCCCTTGCAATTAGCACAGCGAAAGCAAGTATCCCGACAATGGCCCAAATCGAAACTAGCTGTTATGAACAGCAATACTTAAGTGCTACAATAACAAACAGACTCCAACCCTTAAGACGGCAGATATTCAAAATAGGAACGCGACTAATTAAAATAAAGATATTTAGTGAAGATAAAAATTACAAAGAAGCAAAGAATCGAAAATAGCCCTACTTACTTGACAAATGGTAAACAGAGCAACAGGAGAACTGTATATTAAGAAAAAACAACTTACGCGCTCTTGACGTTCTCACCGAGTGACTGCTGTCCTGGCTTTCACCTGAATTTACTTCTAATTTATATCTGCTTTAACAGCCCTTGCAATTAGCACAGCGAAAGCAAGTATCCCGACAATGGCCCAAATCGAAACTAGCTGTTATGAACAGCAATACTTAAGTGCTACAATAACAAACAGACTCCAACCCTTAAGACGGCAGATATTCAAAATAGGAACGCGACTAATTAAAATAAAGATATTTAGTGAAGATAAAAATTACAAAGAAGCAAAGAATCGAAAATAGCCCTACTTACTTGACAAATGGTAAACAGAGCAACAGGAGAACTGTATATTAAGAAAAAACAACTTACGCGCTCTTGACGTTCTCACCGAGTGACTGCTGTCCTGGCTTTCACCTGAATTTACTTCTAATTTATATCTGCTTTAACAGCCCTTGCAATTAGCACAGCGAAAGCAAGTATCCCGACAATGGCCCAAATCGAAACTAGCTGTTATGAACAGCAATACTTAAGTGCTACAATAACAAACAGACTCCAACCCTTAAGACGGCAGATATTCAAAATAGGAACGCGACTAATTAAAATAAAGATATTTAGTGAAGATAAAAATTACAAAGAAGCAAAGAATCGAAAATAGCCCTACTTACTTGACAAATGGTAAACAGAGCAACAGGAGAACTGTATATTAAGAAAAAACAACTTACGCGCTCTTGACGTTCTCACCGAGTGACTGCTGTCCTGGCTTTCACCTGAATTTACTTCTAATTTATATCTGCTTTAACAGCCCTTGCAATTAGCACAGCGAAAGCAAGTATCCCGACAATGGCCCAAATCGAAACTAGCTGTTATGAACAGCAATACTTAAGTGCTACAATAACAAACAGACTCCAACCCTTAAGACGGCAGATATTCAAAATAGGAACGCGACTAATTAAAATAAAGATATTTAGTGAAGATAAAAATTACAAAGAAGCAAAGAATCGAAAATAGCCCTACTTACTTGACAAATGGTAAACAGAGCAACAGGAGAACTGTATATTAAGAAAAAACAACTTACGCGCTCTTGACGTTCTCACCGAGTGACTGCTGTCCTGGCTTTCACCTGAATTTACTTCTAATTTATATCTGCTTTAACAGCCCTTGCAATTAGCACAGCGAAAGCAAGTATCCCGACAATGGCCCAAATCGAAACTAGCTGTTATGAACAGCAATACTTAAGTGCTACAATAACAAACAGACTCCAACCCTTAAGACGGCAGATATTCAAAATAGGAACGCGACTAATTAAAATAAAGATATTTAGTGAAGATAAAAATTACAAAGAAGCAAAGAATCGAAAATAGCCCTACTTACTTGACAAATGGTAAACAGAGCAACAGGAGAACTGTATATTAAGAAAAAACAACTTACGCGCTCTTGACGTTCTCACCGAGTGACTGCTGTCCTGGCTTTCACCTGAATTTACTTCTAATTTATATCTGCTTTAACAGCCCTTGCAATTAGCACAGCGAAAGCAAGTATCCCGACAATGGCCCAAATCGAAACTAGCTGTTATGAACAGCAATACTTAAGTGCTACAATAACAAACAGACTCCAACCCTTAAGACGGCAGATATTCAAAATAGGAACGCGACTAATTAAAATAAAGATATTTAGTGAAGATAAAAATTACAAAGAAGCAAAGAATCGAAAATAGCCCTACTTACTTGACAAATGGTAAACAGAGCAACAGGAGAACTGTATATTAAGAAAAAACAACTTACGCGCTCTTGACGTTCTCACCGAGTGACTGCTGTCCTGGCTTTCACCTGAATTTACTTCTAATTTATATCTGCTTTAACAGCCCTTGCAATTAGCACAGCGAAAGCAAGTATCCCGACAATGGCCCAAATCGAAACTAGCTGTTATGAACAGCAATACTTAAGTGCTACAATAACAAACAGACTCCAACCCTTAAGACGGCAGATATTCAAAATAGGAACGCGACTAATTAAAATAAAGATATTTAGTGAAGATAAAAATTACAAAGAAGCAAAGAATCGAAAATAGCCCTACTTACTTGACAAATGGTAAACAGAGCAACAGGAGAACTGTATATTAAGAAAAAACAACTTACGCGCTCTTGACGTTCTCACCGAGTGACTGCTGTCCTGGCTTTCACCTGAATTTACTTCTAATTTATATCTGCTTTAACAGCCCTTGCAATTAGCACAGCGAAAGCAAGTATCCCGACAATGGCCCAAATCGAAACTAGCTGTTATGAACAGCAATACTTAAGTGCTACAATAACAAACAGACTCCAACCCTTAAGACGGCAGATATTCAAAATAGGAACGCGACTAATTAAAATAAAGATATTTAGTGAAGATAAAAATTACAAAGAAGCAAAGAATCGAAAATAGCCCTACTTACTTGACAAATGGTAAACAGAGCAACAGGAGAACTGTATATTAAGAAAAAACAACTTACGCGCTCTTGACGTTCTCACCGAGTGACTGCTGTCCTGGCTTTCACCTGAATTTACTTCTAATTTATATCTGCTTTAACAGCCCTTGCAATTAGCACAGCGAAAGCAAGTATCCCGACAATGGCCCAAATCGAAACTAGCTGTTATGAACAGCAATACTTAAGTGCTACAATAACAAACAGACTCCAACCCTTAAGACGGCAGATATTCAAAATAGGAACGCGACTAATTAAAATAAAGATATTTAGTGAAGATAAAAATTACAAAGAAGCAAAGAATCGAAAATAGCCCTACTTACTTGACAAATGGTAAACAGAGCAACAGGAGAACTGTATATTAAGAAAAAACAACTTACGCGCTCTTGACGTTCTCACCGAGTGACTGCTGTCCTGGCTTTCACCTGAATTTACTTCTAATTTATATCTGCTTTAACAGCCCTTGCAATTAGCACAGCGAAAGCAAGTATCCCGACAATGGCCCAAATCGAAACTAGCTGTTATGAACAGCAATACTTAAGTGCTACAATAACAAACAGACTCCAACCCTTAAGACGGCAGATATTCAAAATAGGAACGCGACTAATTAAAATAAAGATATTTAGTGAAGATAAAAATTACAAAGAAGCAAAGAATCGAAAATAGCCCTACTTACTTGACAAATGGTAAACAGAGCAACAGGAGAACTGTATATTAAGAAAAAACAACTTACGCGCTCTTGACGTTCTCACCGAGTGACTGCTGTCCTGGCTTTCACCTGAATTTACTTCTAATTTATATCTGCTTTAACAGCCCTTGCAATTAGCACAGCGAAAGCAAGTATCCCGACAATGGCCCAAATCGAAACTAGCTGTTATGAACAGCAATACTTAAGTGCTACAATAACAAACAGACTCCAACCCTTAAGACGGCAGATATTCAAAATAGGAACGCGACTAATTAAAATAAAGATATTTAGTGAAGATAAAAATTACAAAGAAGCAAAGAATCGAAAATAGCCCTACTTACTTGACAAATGGTAAACAGAGCAACAGGAGAACTGTATATTAAGAAAAAACAACTTACGCGCTCTTGACGTTCTCACCGAGTGACTGCTGTCCTGGCTTTCACCTGAATTTACTTCTAATTTATATCTGCTTTAACAGCCCTTGCAATTAGCACAGCGAAAGCAAGTATCCCGACAATGGCCCAAATCGAAACTAGCTGTTATGAACAGCAATACTTAAGTGCTACAATAACAAACAGACTCCAACCCTTAAGACGGCAGATATTCAAAATAGGAACGCGACTAATTAAAATAAAGATATTTAGTGAAGATAAAAATTACAAAGAAGCAAAGAATCGAAAATAGCCCTACTTACTTGACAAATGGTAAACAGAGCAACAGGAGAACTGTATATTAAGAAAAAACAACTTACGCGCTCTTGACGTTCTCACCGAGTGACTGCTGTCCTGGCTTTCACCTGAATTTACTTCTAATTTATATCTGCTTTAACAGCCCTTGCAATTAGCACAGCGAAAGCAAGTATCCCGACAATGGCCCAAATCGAAACTAGCTGTTATGAACAGCAATACTTAAGTGCTACAATAACAAACAGACTCCAACCCTTAAGACGGCAGATATTCAAAATAGGAACGCGACTAATTAAAATAAAGATATTTAGTGAAGATAAAAATTACAAAGAAGCAAAGAATCGAAAATAGCCCTACTTACTTGACAAATGGTAAACAGAGCAACAGGAGAACTGTATATTAAGAAAAAACAACTTACGCGCTCTTGACGTTCTCACCGAGTGACTGCTGTCCTGGCTTTCACCTGAATTTACTTCTAATTTATATCTGCTTTAACAGCCCTTGCAATTAGCACAGCGAAAGCAAGTATCCCGACAATGGCCCAAATCGAAACTAGCTGTTATGAACAGCAATACTTAAGTGCTACAATAACAAACAGACTCCAACCCTTAAGACGGCAGATATTCAAAATAGGAACGCGACTAATTAAAATAAAGATATTTAGTGAAGATAAAAATTACAAAGAAGCAAAGAATCGAAAATAGCCCTACTTACTTGACAAATGGTAAACAGAGCAACAGGAGAACTGTATATTAAGAAAAAACAACTTACGCGCTCTTGACGTTCTCACCGAGTGACTGCTGTCCTGGCTTTCACCTGAATTTACTTCTAATTTATATCTGCTTTAACAGCCCTTGCAATTAGCACAGCGAAAGCAAGTATCCCGACAATGGCCCAAATCGAAACTAGCTGTTATGAACAGCAATACTTAAGTGCTACAATAACAAACAGACTCCAACCCTTAAGACGGCAGATATTCAAAATAGGAACGCGACTAATTAAAATAAAGATATTTAGTGAAGATAAAAATTACAAAGAAGCAAAGAATCGAAAATAGCCCTACTTACTTGACAAATGGTAAACAGAGCAACAGGAGAACTGTATATTAAGAAAAAACAACTTACGCGCTCTTGACGTTCTCACCGAGTGACTGCTGTCCTGGCTTTCACCTGAATTTACTTCTAATTTATATCTGCTTTAACAGCCCTTGCAATTAGCACAGCGAAAGCAAGTATCCCGACAATGGCCCAAATCGAAACTAGCTGTTATGAACAGCAATACTTAAGTGCTACAATAACAAACAGACTCCAACCCTTAAGACGGCAGATATTCAAAATAGGAACGCGACTAATTAAAATAAAGATATTTAGTGAAGATAAAAATTACAAAGAAGCAAAGAATCGAAAATAGCCCTACTTACTTGACAAATGGTAAACAGAGCAACAGGAGAACTGTATATTAAGAAAAAACAACTTACGCGCTCTTGACGTTCTCACCGAGTGACTGCTGTCCTGGCTTTCACCTGAATTTACTTCTAATTTATATCTGCTTTAACAGCCCTTGCAATTAGCACAGCGAAAGCAAGTATCCCGACAATGGCCCAAATCGAAACTAGCTGTTATGAACAGCAATACTTAAGTGCTACAATAACAAACAGACTCCAACCCTTAAGACGGCAGATATTCAAAATAGGAACGCGACTAATTAAAATAAAGATATTTAGTGAAGATAAAAATTACAAAGAAGCAAAGAATCGAAAATAGCCCTACTTACTTGACAAATGGTAAACAGAGCAACAGGAGAACTGTATATTAAGAAAAAACAACTTACGCGCTCTTGACGTTCTCACCGAGTGACTGCTGTCCTGGCTTTCACCTGAATTTACTTCTAATTTATATCTGCTTTAACAGCCCTTGCAATTAGCACAGCGAAAGCAAGTATCCCGACAATGGCCCAAATCGAAACTAGCTGTTATGAACAGCAATACTTAAGTGCTACAATAACAAACAGACTCCAACCCTTAAGACGGCAGATATTCAAAATAGGAACGCGACTAATTAAAATAAAGATATTTAGTGAAGATAAAAATTACAAAGAAGCAAAGAATCGAAAATAGCCCTACTTACTTGACAAATGGTAAACAGAGCAACAGGAGAACTGTATATTAAGAAAAAACAACTTACGCGCTCTTGACGTTCTCACCGAGTGACTGCTGTCCTGGCTTTCACCTGAATTTACTTCTAATTTATATCTGCTTTAACAGCCCTTGCAATTAGCACAGCGAAAGCAAGTATCCCGACAATGGCCCAAATCGAAACTAGCTGTTATGAACAGCAATACTTAAGTGCTACAATAACAAACAGACTCCAACCCTTAAGACGGCAGATATTCAAAATAGGAACGCGACTAATTAAAATAAAGATATTTAGTGAAGATAAAAATTACAAAGAAGCAAAGAATCGAAAATAGCCCTACTTACTTGACAAATGGTAAACAGAGCAACAGGAGAACTGTATATTAAGAAAAAACAACTTACGCGCTCTTGACGTTCTCACCGAGTGACTGCTGTCCTGGCTTTCACCTGAATTTACTTCTAATTTATATCTGCTTTAACAGCCCTTGCAATTAGCACAGCGAAAGCAAGTATCCCGACAATGGCCCAAATCGAAACTAGCTGTTATGAACAGCAATACTTAAGTGCTACAATAACAAACAGACTCCAACCCTTAAGACGGCAGATATTCAAAATAGGAACGCGACTAATTAAAATAAAGATATTTAGTGAAGATAAAAATTACAAAGAAGCAAAGAATCGAAAATAGCCCTACTTACTTGACAAATGGTAAACAGAGCAACAGGAGAACTGTATATTAAGAAAAAACAACTTACGCGCTCTTGACGTTCTCACCGAGTGACTGCTGTCCTGGCTTTCACCTGAATTTACTTCTAATTTATATCTGCTTTAACAGCCCTTGCAATTAGCACAGCGAAAGCAAGTATCCCGACAATGGCCCAAATCGAAACTAGCTGTTATGAACAGCAATACTTAAGTGCTACAATAACAAACAGACTCCAACCCTTAAGACGGCAGATATTCAAAATAGGAACGCGACTAATTAAAATAAAGATATTTAGTGAAGATAAAAATTACAAAGAAGCAAAGAATCGAAAATAGCCCTACTTACTTGACAAATGGTAAACAGAGCAACAGGAGAACTGTATATTAAGAAAAAACAACTTACGCGCTCTTGACGTTCTCACCGAGTGACTGCTGTCCTGGCTTTCACCTGAATTTACTTCTAATTTATATCTGCTTTAACAGCCCTTGCAATTAGCACAGCGAAAGCAAGTATCCCGACAATGGCCCAAATCGAAACTAGCTGTTATGAACAGCAATACTTAAGTGCTACAATAACAAACAGACTCCAACCCTTAAGACGGCAGATATTCAAAATAGGAACGCGACTAATTAAAATAAAGATATTTAGTGAAGATAAAAATTACAAAGAAGCAAAGAATCGAAAATAGCCCTACTTACTTGACAAATGGTAAACAGAGCAACAGGAGAACTGTATATTAAGAAAAAACAACTTACGCGCTCTTGACGTTCTCACCGAGTGACTGCTGTCCTGGCTTTCACCTGAATTTACTTCTAATTTATATCTGCTTTAACAGCCCTTGCAATTAGCACAGCGAAAGCAAGTATCCCGACAATGGCCCAAATCGAAACTAGCTGTTATGAACAGCAATACTTAAGTGCTACAATAACAAACAGACTCCAACCCTTAAGACGGCAGATATTCAAAATAGGAACGCGACTAATTAAAATAAAGATATTTAGTGAAGATAAAAATTACAAAGAAGCAAAGAATCGAAAATAGCCCTACTTACTTGACAAATGGTAAACAGAGCAACAGGAGAACTGTATATTAAGAAAAAACAACTTACGCGCTCTTGACGTTCTCACCGAGTGACTGCTGTCCTGGCTTTCACCTGAATTTACTTCTAATTTATATCTGCTTTAACAGCCCTTGCAATTAGCACAGCGAAAGCAAGTATCCCGACAATGGCCCAAATCGAAACTAGCTGTTATGAACAGCAATACTTAAGTGCTACAATAACAAACAGACTCCAACCCTTAAGACGGCAGATATTCAAAATAGGAACGCGACTAATTAAAATAAAGATATTTAGTGAAGATAAAAATTACAAAGAAGCAAAGAATCGAAAATAGCCCTACTTACTTGACAAATGGTAAACAGAGCAACAGGAGAACTGTATATTAAGAAAAAACAACTTACGCGCTCTTGACGTTCTCACCGAGTGACTGCTGTCCTGGCTTTCACCTGAATTTACTTCTAATTTATATCTGCTTTAACAGCCCTTGCAATTAGCACAGCGAAAGCAAGTATCCCGACAATGGCCCAAATCGAAACTAGCTGTTATGAACAGCAATACTTAAGTGCTACAATAACAAACAGACTCCAACCCTTAAGACGGCAGATATTCAAAATAGGAACGCGACTAATTAAAATAAAGATATTTAGTGAAGATAAAAATTACAAAGAAGCAAAGAATCGAAAATAGCCCTACTTACTTGACAAATGGTAAACAGAGCAACAGGAGAACTGTATATTAAGAAAAAACAACTTACGCGCTCTTGACGTTCTCACCGAGTGACTGCTGTCCTGGCTTTCACCTGAATTTACTTCTAATTTATATCTGCTTTAACAGCCCTTGCAATTAGCACAGCGAAAGCAAGTATCCCGACAATGGCCCAAATCGAAACTAGCTGTTATGAACAGCAATACTTAAGTGCTACAATAACAAACAGACTCCAACCCTTAAGACGGCAGATATTCAAAATAGGAACGCGACTAATTAAAATAAAGATATTTAGTGAAGATAAAAATTACAAAGAAGCAAAGAATCGAAAATAGCCCTACTTACTTGACAAATGGTAAACAGAGCAACAGGAGAACTGTATATTAAGAAAAAACAACTTACGCGCTCTTGACGTTCTCACCGAGTGACTGCTGTCCTGGCTTTCACCTGAATTTACTTCTAATTTATATCTGCTTTAACAGCCCTTGCAATTAGCACAGCGAAAGCAAGTATCCCGACAATGGCCCAAATCGAAACTAGCTGTTATGAACAGCAATACTTAAGTGCTACAATAACAAACAGACTCCAACCCTTAAGACGGCAGATATTCAAAATAGGAACGCGACTAATTAAAATAAAGATATTTAGTGAAGATAAAAATTACAAAGAAGCAAAGAATCGAAAATAGCCCTACTTACTTGACAAATGGTAAACAGAGCAACAGGAGAACTGTATATTAAGAAAAAACAACTTACGCGCTCTTGACGTTCTCACCGAGTGACTGCTGTCCTGGCTTTCACCTGAATTTACTTCTAATTTATATCTGCTTTAACAGCCCTTGCAATTAGCACAGCGAAAGCAAGTATCCCGACAATGGCCCAAATCGAAACTAGCTGTTATGAACAGCAATACTTAAGTGCTACAATAACAAACAGACTCCAACCCTTAAGACGGCAGATATTCAAAATAGGAACGCGACTAATTAAAATAAAGATATTTAGTGAAGATAAAAATTACAAAGAAGCAAAGAATCGAAAATAGCCCTACTTACTTGACAAATGGTAAACAGAGCAACAGGAGAACTGTATATTAAGAAAAAACAACTTACGCGCTCTTGACGTTCTCACCGAGTGACTGCTGTCCTGGCTTTCACCTGAATTTACTTCTAATTTATATCTGCTTTAACAGCCCTTGCAATTAGCACAGCGAAAGCAAGTATCCCGACAATGGCCCAAATCGAAACTAGCTGTTATGAACAGCAATACTTAAGTGCTACAATAACAAACAGACTCCAACCCTTAAGACGGCAGATATTCAAAATAGGAACGCGACTAATTAAAATAAAGATATTTAGTGAAGATAAAAATTACAAAGAAGCAAAGAATCGAAAATAGCCCTACTTACTTGACAAATGGTAAACAGAGCAACAGGAGAACTGTATATTAAGAAAAAACAACTTACGCGCTCTTGACGTTCTCACCGAGTGACTGCTGTCCTGGCTTTCACCTGAATTTACTTCTAATTTATATCTGCTTTAACAGCCCTTGCAATTAGCACAGCGAAAGCAAGTATCCCGACAATGGCCCAAATCGAAACTAGCTGTTATGAACAGCAATACTTAAGTGCTACAATAACAAACAGACTCCAACCCTTAAGACGGCAGATATTCAAAATAGGAACGCGACTAATTAAAATAAAGATATTTAGTGAAGATAAAAATTACAAAGAAGCAAAGAATCGAAAATAGCCCTACTTACTTGACAAATGGTAAACAGAGCAACAGGAGAACTGTATATTAAGAAAAAACAACTTACGCGCTCTTGACGTTCTCACCGAGTGACTGCTGTCCTGGCTTTCACCTGAATTTACTTCTAATTTATATCTGCTTTAACAGCCCTTGCAATTAGCACAGCGAAAGCAAGTATCCCGACAATGGCCCAAATCGAAACTAGCTGTTATGAACAGCAATACTTAAGTGCTACAATAACAAACAGACTCCAACCCTTAAGACGGCAGATATTCAAAATAGGAACGCGACTAATTAAAATAAAGATATTTAGTGAAGATAAAAATTACAAAGAAGCAAAGAATCGAAAATAGCCCTACTTACTTGACAAATGGTAAACAGAGCAACAGGAGAACTGTATATTAAGAAAAAACAACTTACGCGCTCTTGACGTTCTCACCGAGTGACTGCTGTCCTGGCTTTCACCTGAATTTACTTCTAATTTATATCTGCTTTAACAGCCCTTGCAATTAGCACAGCGAAAGCAAGTATCCCGACAATGGCCCAAATCGAAACTAGCTGTTATGAACAGCAATACTTAAGTGCTACAATAACAAACAGACTCCAACCCTTAAGACGGCAGATATTCAAAATAGGAACGCGACTAATTAAAATAAAGATATTTAGTGAAGATAAAAATTACAAAGAAGCAAAGAATCGAAAATAGCCCTACTTACTTGACAAATGGTAAACAGAGCAACAGGAGAACTGTATATTAAGAAAAAACAACTTACGCGCTCTTGACGTTCTCACCGAGTGACTGCTGTCCTGGCTTTCACCTGAATTTACTTCTAATTTATATCTGCTTTAACAGCCCTTGCAATTAGCACAGCGAAAGCAAGTATCCCGACAATGGCCCAAATCGAAACTAGCTGTTATGAACAGCAATACTTAAGTGCTACAATAACAAACAGACTCCAACCCTTAAGACGGCAGATATTCAAAATAGGAACGCGACTAATTAAAATAAAGATATTTAGTGAAGATAAAAATTACAAAGAAGCAAAGAATCGAAAATAGCCCTACTTACTTGACAAATGGTAAACAGAGCAACAGGAGAACTGTATATTAAGAAAAAACAACTTACGCGCTCTTGACGTTCTCACCGAGTGACTGCTGTCCTGGCTTTCACCTGAATTTACTTCTAATTTATATCTGCTTTAACAGCCCTTGCAATTAGCACAGCGAAAGCAAGTATCCCGACAATGGCCCAAATCGAAACTAGCTGTTATGAACAGCAATACTTAAGTGCTACAATAACAAACAGACTCCAACCCTTAAGACGGCAGATATTCAAAATAGGAACGCGACTAATTAAAATAAAGATATTTAGTGAAGATAAAAATTACAAAGAAGCAAAGAATCGAAAATAGCCCTACTTACTTGACAAATGGTAAACAGAGCAACAGGAGAACTGTATATTAAGAAAAAACAACTTACGCGCTCTTGACGTTCTCACCGAGTGACTGCTGTCCTGGCTTTCACCTGAATTTACTTCTAATTTATATCTGCTTTAACAGCCCTTGCAATTAGCACAGCGAAAGCAAGTATCCCGACAATGGCCCAAATCGAAACTAGCTGTTATGAACAGCAATACTTAAGTGCTACAATAACAAACAGACTCCAACCCTTAAGACGGCAGATATTCAAAATAGGAACGCGACTAATTAAAATAAAGATATTTAGTGAAGATAAAAATTACAAAGAAGCAAAGAATCGAAAATAGCCCTACTTACTTGACAAATGGTAAACAGAGCAACAGGAGAACTGTATATTAAGAAAAAACAACTTACGCGCTCTTGACGTTCTCACCGAGTGACTGCTGTCCTGGCTTTCACCTGAATTTACTTCTAATTTATATCTGCTTTAACAGCCCTTGCAATTAGCACAGCGAAAGCAAGTATCCCGACAATGGCCCAAATCGAAACTAGCTGTTATGAACAGCAATACTTAAGTGCTACAATAACAAACAGACTCCAACCCTTAAGACGGCAGATATTCAAAATAGGAACGCGACTAATTAAAATAAAGATATTTAGTGAAGATAAAAATTACAAAGAAGCAAAGAATCGAAAATAGCCCTACTTACTTGACAAATGGTAAACAGAGCAACAGGAGAACTGTATATTAAGAAAAAACAACTTACGCGCTCTTGACGTTCTCACCGAGTGACTGCTGTCCTGGCTTTCACCTGAATTTACTTCTAATTTATATCTGCTTTAACAGCCCTTGCAATTAGCACAGCGAAAGCAAGTATCCCGACAATGGCCCAAATCGAAACTAGCTGTTATGAACAGCAATACTTAAGTGCTACAATAACAAACAGACTCCAACCCTTAAGACGGCAGATATTCAAAATAGGAACGCGACTAATTAAAATAAAGATATTTAGTGAAGATAAAAATTACAAAGAAGCAAAGAATCGAAAATAGCCCTACTTACTTGACAAATGGTAAACAGAGCAACAGGAGAACTGTATATTAAGAAAAAACAACTTACGCGCTCTTGACGTTCTCACCGAGTGACTGCTGTCCTGGCTTTCACCTGAATTTACTTCTAATTTATATCTGCTTTAACAGCCCTTGCAATTAGCACAGCGAAAGCAAGTATCCCGACAATGGCCCAAATCGAAACTAGCTGTTATGAACAGCAATACTTAAGTGCTACAATAACAAACAGACTCCAACCCTTAAGACGGCAGATATTCAAAATAGGAACGCGACTAATTAAAATAAAGATATTTAGTGAAGATAAAAATTACAAAGAAGCAAAGAATCGAAAATAGCCCTACTTACTTGACAAATGGTAAACAGAGCAACAGGAGAACTGTATATTAAGAAAAAACAACTTACGCGCTCTTGACGTTCTCACCGAGTGACTGCTGTCCTGGCTTTCACCTGAATTTACTTCTAATTTATATCTGCTTTAACAGCCCTTGCAATTAGCACAGCGAAAGCAAGTATCCCGACAATGGCCCAAATCGAAACTAGCTGTTATGAACAGCAATACTTAAGTGCTACAATAACAAACAGACTCCAACCCTTAAGACGGCAGATATTCAAAATAGGAACGCGACTAATTAAAATAAAGATATTTAGTGAAGATAAAAATTACAAAGAAGCAAAGAATCGAAAATAGCCCTACTTACTTGACAAATGGTAAACAGAGCAACAGGAGAACTGTATATTAAGAAAAAACAACTTACGCGCTCTTGACGTTCTCACCGAGTGACTGCTGTCCTGGCTTTCACCTGAATTTACTTCTAATTTATATCTGCTTTAACAGCCCTTGCAATTAGCACAGCGAAAGCAAGTATCCCGACAATGGCCCAAATCGAAACTAGCTGTTATGAACAGCAATACTTAAGTGCTACAATAACAAACAGACTCCAACCCTTAAGACGGCAGATATTCAAAATAGGAACGCGACTAATTAAAATAAAGATATTTAGTGAAGATAAAAATTACAAAGAAGCAAAGAATCGAAAATAGCCCTACTTACTTGACAAATGGTAAACAGAGCAACAGGAGAACTGTATATTAAGAAAAAACAACTTACGCGCTCTTGACGTTCTCACCGAGTGACTGCTGTCCTGGCTTTCACCTGAATTTACTTCTAATTTATATCTGCTTTAACAGCCCTTGCAATTAGCACAGCGAAAGCAAGTATCCCGACAATGGCCCAAATCGAAACTAGCTGTTATGAACAGCAATACTTAAGTGCTACAATAACAAACAGACTCCAACCCTTAAGACGGCAGATATTCAAAATAGGAACGCGACTAATTAAAATAAAGATATTTAGTGAAGATAAAAATTACAAAGAAGCAAAGAATCGAAAATAGCCCTACTTACTTGACAAATGGTAAACAGAGCAACAGGAGAACTGTATATTAAGAAAAAACAACTTACGCGCTCTTGACGTTCTCACCGAGTGACTGCTGTCCTGGCTTTCACCTGAATTTACTTCTAATTTATATCTGCTTTAACAGCCCTTGCAATTAGCACAGCGAAAGCAAGTATCCCGACAATGGCCCAAATCGAAACTAGCTGTTATGAACAGCAATACTTAAGTGCTACAATAACAAACAGACTCCAACCCTTAAGACGGCAGATATTCAAAATAGGAACGCGACTAATTAAAATAAAGATATTTAGTGAAGATAAAAATTACAAAGAAGCAAAGAATCGAAAATAGCCCTACTTACTTGACAAATGGTAAACAGAGCAACAGGAGAACTGTATATTAAGAAAAAACAACTTACGCGCTCTTGACGTTCTCACCGAGTGACTGCTGTCCTGGCTTTCACCTGAATTTACTTCTAATTTATATCTGCTTTAACAGCCCTTGCAATTAGCACAGCGAAAGCAAGTATCCCGACAATGGCCCAAATCGAAACTAGCTGTTATGAACAGCAATACTTAAGTGCTACAATAACAAACAGACTCCAACCCTTAAGACGGCAGATATTCAAAATAGGAACGCGACTAATTAAAATAAAGATATTTAGTGAAGATAAAAATTACAAAGAAGCAAAGAATCGAAAATAGCCCTACTTACTTGACAAATGGTAAACAGAGCAACAGGAGAACTGTATATTAAGAAAAAACAACTTACGCGCTCTTGACGTTCTCACCGAGTGACTGCTGTCCTGGCTTTCACCTGAATTTACTTCTAATTTATATCTGCTTTAACAGCCCTTGCAATTAGCACAGCGAAAGCAAGTATCCCGACAATGGCCCAAATCGAAACTAGCTGTTATGAACAGCAATACTTAAGTGCTACAATAACAAACAGACTCCAACCCTTAAGACGGCAGATATTCAAAATAGGAACGCGACTAATTAAATAAAGATATTTAGTGAAGATAAAAATTACAAAGAAGCAAAGAATCGAAAATAGCCCTACTTACTTGACAAATGGTAAACAGAGCAACAGGAGAACTGTATATTAAGAAAAAACAACTTACGCGCTCTTGACGTTCTCACCGAGTGACTGCTGTCCTGGCTTTCACCTGAATTTACTTCTAATTTATATCTGCTTTAACAGCCCTTGCAATTAGCACAGCGAAAGCAAGTATCCCGACAATGGCCCAAATCGAACCTAGCTGTACTGAACAGCAATACTTAAGTGCTACAATAACCAAACAGACTCCAACCCTTAAGACGGCAGATATTCAAAATAGGAACGCGACTAATTAAAATAAAGATATTTAGTGAAGATAAAAATTACAAAGAAGCAAAGAATCGAAAAATAGCCCCTACTTCTTGACAAATGTAAACAGAGCAACAGGAGAACTGTATATAAGAAAAAAACAACTTACGCGCTCTTGACGTTCTCACCGAGTGACTGCTGTCCTGGCTTTCACCTGAATTTACTTCTAATTTATATCTGCTATTACAGCCCTTGCAATTAGCACAGCGAAAGCAAGT